>NW_028174886.1:348336-735385 GCF_963971535.1 Notolepis coatsorum | reverse complement strand
CACCTTCAAAACCGTTCTCAAAAGCACCTACAAGAGGCTGCAATTTGAAACTGGCCCCCGTAAATGTCCAAACCCTCCCATCCCATCCCATCCCACCCCCTCCCCCCCACCCAACCCCTCCCAATGTACAGTCGCCTCCCCCTCGTATGTATATAATATATATATTATTTTCTGTAAGGATCTTTGTTTAACAGTACTGTATATTTGCATATCGTGTATGTCACAATTGTAACAGTACTGTATATCTGTATGTCATGTATGTCATAAATGCCATGATATATCTGTATATCTGTATGTTGTGTATGTCATAAATGTCATTATGAATTGAAAATGGGGGACCCTGATGTAAACAAGACGAAAGTCTTTCTCTGGTCTGCATCCCCTTAACAATTGTAATGTGTATTGAGCCGTACTGTATTGTACCCATTCTACAATCTATTGTGTTCAATCAATCAATCAATCAAACTTGTTCAACCTTGTGGTAATATTGACATTGAATTTCATAACTAATATGTGTGAATAATTAGAGAATCCATAATGTAAAAGCAGGGCTTAGCCAAAAGTGATATTATTGGTGTTAGACAGACATTCCCAACCCCCACGCGAACAGATGTAATCAGAGGAGACACAGGCCTCTGTCCAACTGAGAGGCCACAGCCCCAAGGAGGGGGCCACCGACACCAACCCCCACACGACAAGGACATGTTGGGGCAGATCAGCCCCAACAGGAAGACCAACTGTTTTTAGATACATGTGATTGGTTGAACCAGTTTAAAAATAGTGAGGTCATTTAAACCTATACATATTAGATCAGTACAGTTAGTTGGGAGGCCAGAACAGATGCACCCATACCCAGGGGGTCTTTCTGAGCCTCCACCTCTCCACAGACTGCTACTTTGCCCTACGTGAGTAAAACTGTATATGAAATAATCACTGTTTGTGATAACTAGAGTAAAATGACCAGGATTTATCATGTGGTGGCAAAGAGTACTATAGTCTATTCCATTGATAACATGACTACTTTATATGTGCAAACCTGTCTTGATGTGAGGCTATTTGATTATGTAAACCTCATCAACCCTTTTGTACAATCATGTCTTATGATGAATAATTCCTGTACGTACCTGATTGCTTATCCACCTTTGGCCGCTCGGCAAATAAATGAGTTTGGACCATAAGTTCCTCTTTTGTCTGGCTACACAAGTTATTTCTCATCTGACTAAGTCAGGGGAGGACCATGTTTCTATCACTCTCCTTCCCTCCTTCCAGATAACAACCTCATTGTGCTGTAATTAACCTTAGATATTGTGAATATACCACAACCTCATGTCACATTGACTTACCTGGTGAATCTTCATAGTCCCGGGCACTGTATTCAGGGATGGAGGAATCAAATCCATGGCCGAAATGATCTCATCCTCTGTTACCATGTATAGCCTTACAGATGAGTGTGTTGCCAGTTGCTCATGCAGTGTGTTGGTGTCTGGGATGCTAGTTCCATAAGCAACAAGCCGGTCTGCTAGGTTCTTGAGTGCACCCCCTACCCCATCAGGGGCACCCTTGCCATGAGATGCCTCTGAGAAGTTCCAGGTGACATATTCAAACCCTCTCATGAAAGGCACTGTCGAGGCCGGATAGAACGCTGTCTTGTTGCGGTACTGGGAGGTGGGTCCATCTGAAATAAAATGGATGTGCTTCACTTCTGGATGTTCCTCCCGGATGGACTTGAGCACTGGATTAAGATGAGCCCACGTTGCAACAGCATCATGCTGTAGGGACGCTGACAGAGAGGCAAAAGACTCCACACGTCCCCCACTCAGGTATTTGACCCCAGTATGAAGCGTCACTTGCTGGTTCCCGCCACCAAAGTGGGTGTCTTTCACTTCCCTGGTGTACTTACAGCTATAGTTAGTGTGGGTGACCACTATTGTAATCTATACTATTTATTTATTCCCCCGATTTTTGTCCAGTAACTCCTGCCAGAGCTTTTTTTGGTCCAACTTGAGTTGCTATTACTTTTTGGAAAGTTTCACTGCACCGTTTGGCTACAAATCGACTTTAAACAGGAACTTTTGGTCCATAAAGAATGAATGGCAGACCATTCTTGAACATTAAGTGATGTCACAGTATGATGTCATAATAGAACATTCTAGAACATTTGTGATGTCATAATATGATGTCATATTTGAACATTCTAGAACATTAGTGTCACCCACACCAAGTGTGGTTCAGTCAACTCTACGACAAGCG
The DNA here is from genome assembly GCF_963971535.1 of Notolepis coatsorum. Lineage (NCBI taxonomy): Eukaryota > Metazoa > Chordata > Actinopteri > Aulopiformes > Paralepididae > Notolepis > Notolepis coatsorum. The sequence goes on along the minus strand of NW_028174886.1, from coordinate 733,135 downwards.
GTTCAAAAGATACAAAAAGGGGGCGCGGCCTAAGGATCAAGATGAATCCCCTGAAGGGGAGGAGCCGAACCATGGGGGCGTGGTCAACATAGACCAATGAAAGAGGATATCCCTACTGATTATGATGTCATAATAGAACATTCTAGAACATTTGTGTTTATATATAGAACAATTTGAACAATTCTCTCAGAAGATCTCATTCTGAAGAAGAATCAGGACTGACACACAGACTGAAGCATGCATTGCTCAAACAAGATGCCTAAGGTGAGTGTCCACAACGGCTAGCTAGCTGTTCTACTTGAATACTGAATGTTAATATTGAATCAGACACTATTGAATACTGAATGTTAATATTGAATCAGACAATATTGAAAACTGTATGAAAAAAGACTAATTTAATCAGATGAATCACTTTATTTGAGGATATTAAAAAAATTATACTTTTATATTTTTTATTTAAATTTGTTTTATTAAAAACGAAGGTTCGAACGTCCGTTTAATCAGATTAATCACTTTATTCAAATTGAGGATTTAGTTTGAGGATAAAGAAAAAAAAGTATTATTATTTTTTAATTATTTTTTTTAAATTAAAAACGAAGGTTCGAACCTCCGTTAGAAAAACCCTGACAAAGTTTGAATTCCAAAAACAGGCTTCGGGGACAGCCTTACCAAACAGTATTATTTATATTATTCAAATGGGACTCAAACGTGTTCCGTTGTGATGTCACAGTATGATGTCATAATCAAACATTCTAGAACATTTGTGTTCTATATATATTCAACAATTCTCTCATAAGATCTCATTGTGCATCTTGAAACATTAGTCCTGGTCAGACAGATGGACTAAACAACACATAGACTGAAGCCATTTCTCAAACAAGATGCCCAAGGTGAGTGTCCACAACGGCTAGCTAGCTGTCCGCGCGGGGAAATTGTGACGGTGTGGGTGATGCCTGTGCACCGCTGGCCAACGAGAGAGGGTCTATGAATTGTTGAATAGATACACAAATGTTCTAGAATGTTCTATTATGACATCATACTGTGACATCACAAATGTTCTAGAATGTTCTATTATGACATCATACTGTGACATCACAAATGTTCTAGAATGATCTATTATGACATACTGTGACATCACAAATGTTCTAGAATGTTCTATTATAACATCATACTGTGACATCACAAATGTTCTAGAATGTTCTGCCATGCATTCCTTATGACCAACATTTCTTGTTTAAAGTCGAACTTTCCAAAAAGTTATAGCAACTCGAGTTGGACCAAGCAGGGCGTTTTATTTTTTTTTATCCACTTTTTCTCCCATTTCTTTTCTATTTTTCTCCCATCCCAATTTCGTCTCGCCAATTCTCCCTTCAAGTCACCCCCCCCCCCCCCTGTCTCGAACGTTGCCAGACCATGCCTCCCACTGGTCGGCTGCAGTGATGACGAAGCCTTGCATCACGTGTCCCCTCCGGTACACGAGGAGGCAGCCGGCGCATCTTTTAACCTGTACAGCGCAATCTCTCAGTGGCGAGGAGTAACACGTGGGAGGCTCACGCTGCCCCTGTTACTTCCTGATTCTGCTGTACAGGCGCACCAACCGACCTGTAGGAGTCGCTGTCCACAACGTCCGATCCCCACCGGCTTTCCCACCCCCTAATACTGCCAATTGTATTAGTATGAATGACCAGCCAAGCCGGAAGCAACGCAGAGAGCTGGGCTCGAACCCAGCATCTCCTGCGTTAGTGGCGAGCGCCTTGCCCACTGCGCCACTTAGCCGCCCTCAAGCCGGTCGTTTTGATACCTTACACTTGTGTGTGGTGTGAAAGCTCTGGCAGGAGTTAGTGGACAAAAATCGGCGGAATAAATAATAAATAAATAAAAATAAATAGTATAGATTACAATAGTGTGGGTGGTCACCTCACTGTAATCAATGTGGACGGCCACCTCTTTCTCAGTAAGGCTCTCCTTGAGTGACTTCAGCCTCTGGAACTGGTGCTGGATGTTATACACATGAATGGCCAGTTTATTTACATGGTCCTGAGTGAGGTCAACAAGTTTGTCGATAGATGTGTGTGTCTTCTCCAGTGCTGTGTTTTTGACATTTGTCTCCTCCAGTGCACCATCTACCATCTTTTCCCTTTTTTGTGATTTTACCTGTCCGGGTAACCCACTGGTCCCAGGAAATTATGTTTCCCTTGGTTGATGGATCAATAGTTGTAGGGAAGGTTTTGCCTTGGCATTGAATGCACCTTCTGTACATGCATTCCATATCACTAGAGCTGCAGACACAGGACTCAACTATTTCAGTTGTGGATGGTGTGGCAACAATCCGAAGCTGGTGAAGCTTTTTGATTTTGAATTGGAAATTCTCGTGGATTTTGCAGGCACAGGTTTCTCTTTGGGAAACGTTTGGTCTCACGGTCCAAAAGGGCTTCAGTCTGCAGAACTGAGCCTTTGAGAGTTTGTAGCGAGGATGCTGACTGAAAAATTTAACATGTAGTCTCTCCATAGTGTCAGTCAGTGCCCTCTTCCTGAACACTTGTCCTTTCTTGCGGACTTCCCCTGTTTTGCCATTGATGACAGTTGAGTTGTCATCCTGGTGCAAGAAACGACTCACAACATGTCCCATCAATCGTCTCTGGCTGTTGTTGGGCAGGGTCTTGGGCTCTCTCCGGTGGGTGGCTCTCTTCTCAATGGTGCCGATCAAAGGTGCTGGTCCTTTTTTGTTTTTTCTTGTAGCCTTCTAAGCTGCTTCGGTTAGAGTATTTTCGGGACTGGATTTCCAGTTGATCTTTTGTCGCCCTCAGTTTTGACCTCAGTGAGGTTATGGTTGCCTTCCCACCCCCTAATACTGCCAATGTGTATTAGTACGGACGACCAGCTAAACTGAAAGCAATGTGGAGCGCTGGGCTCGAACAGGCGAACCCAGCGTCTCCAGTATTCGTGGTGCGCTCCTTGCCCACTGCACCACGTAGCCGCGCTCTCTCTCCTTCCTTCTGTACTCGTCTAGCAGGTCAGGGTTGTTGTAAACCTTTTCTCAGAATTTTGCTAGCCTAGCCTTTGCTAACGCTTTCTTTTTCTCAGTGGCTGACAGTCTGCAATGAAACAGGAAAGTTAGTAAATTACATCAAAATGAACTGTTGATGATACACATTTTATTATTACTATGTAATTACAATCTTATGAACACTTAATGTTGAAGTGTTACCAATTATTACTATTTAATGACAAAGTTATGTGATGTGTTACCAAATTCTCATTGCCGAAAGAGAAGTTCTCATTAACACCCATTAAAATGTTGCAGTATATGAGAAGTGTGTTGCGGAGGATGAGAGGAGTTAGCATTTTTAGCTAACAATGGAGAAGCCATGATGACATCGGCAAAAAAATGTCATGGCACATGTTAGGAATGTATTAACCTTTGTATTGATCAAATATTGATGATCAAAACTTTTTTCAAACAAGTAATACTTCATGTTTCAGCAATGAGAATCAATTTTGTCGTGTACAAGGGCTGAAGCGGGAAGTTAGAACTTTTAAGTGTTAACCATTGAGGTGACTTCACTTACCTTGTAGCCATCTTCTAGCTTGTCTTCTTTGTGATGCATCATGGGACAATACAACTTTATTTAAAAAATACTGTAGTCTTAACAGGAAGGTGAAAACTGTTGCGGAGAATGAGAACTGCATCCATGGACATTATGTGTTATGGTTTGTAAACAACCCCAACAGGACGACACAGACAGGTAGTTCAGAGTTAGCCAAAAACTAAGGGCGTATTTATTTACAACAGAAAAGAGCAAAAAAACAACATAAAGCATTCAGGGGGAATGTCCTTGAGCAGAGTCGGCTCTGCGGCTCTGTAGCTCGGCCCAGAGCAGAGTTGGCTCTGTGGCGCTGCGGCCCTGGCTCTGCGGCTCTGCAGCTTATTGTATATCCACTCTGGGAGGAACAGAGAAAAAGAGAATGTCAATAAACGAACGTAGGGATTACGAGGCAGTCCAGTAATAAAGCAGAGTCCAGTACTAACACAAAGTGATACTTCTTCAGTGTTTACGAAACACACAAAAAACAGAAAGAGGGTCTTGAGTCCAGGAAAAAACTAGGAAAAACAGAGCATCAAAAATATACTTCCAAAAACTCACCAAGGGGCGAAGTGAGATACGAGGCACGGGTCCACGGAGGCAGAGAGGGGCAACAGCGCCGACTTCCAAGGGCGTACTGGAGAAACAACACGGGAGGAACAAGCAGCTGGTGGTGGTGAGCAAAGCGACCCGACACTGAACGTTCAGAAACCCCGAGTATATAAGGGCTCCCTTCCAGCTGATTTGAAACTCCCTTCAGGTGCGTGAAGGTAATTGGTACCTGAAAGAGTGCGGTACTGGGCCAGCCGTCACATTATGTTTTCCACAAAAAAATCATTAATTTGTCAATTTAATTGTATAATTCATCAGAATTTCCTTGGACACAAATACATAAACAATATTAATAAAGTTTTAGAGAAACATTTTGAGTTTATTAAATATAAAATTAAGTCAATGGTCCATAGAAATCAATGTGGACGCATTGCGCTAATGAGAATTTAATCACAAAATGTACGAAAATATTAAAATAATTAATTGTTATGAGTAAACAACTCATTGTACAAGAAAGAGCACATTTTTATCTTTAATATTATGTTTTGTTTACTTGAATAAATGCTAACCTTTATTTAGAAAAGATCACGGCCATGGTAAATCATTGATTTCATGAGAATGACCCAGATATCCCTAGGATATTACAGTATCTTTGTATGATTTTGTTTATTACATTTTTCTACAATAAGTAGTACAACATAATGGAATATTAAAGCACTACTTTGTATATATTTTTGTCAGAATAAACCACTGCCAGTAAAGCAAGGCTGAATATGAGTATGGAGGTGGTGTCTGTGTGTATATTCACAAAGATACCAAATGCATCAACCGTACTGACCTTAACCATGACGAAATTTAATTATGTCCGACCCTATCGACCAGGCTACCCCGCCAATAGAGGCCCTAGTGGGTTCTAACGTAACTGACCAAGCTCACGGTAGGGACCAGGAGGGACCCGACATGACTTTACCCCCCGCCAAGACCGAAGAAGTAGTCCCCGGAGAGCTCCAGGATAAAGACAGCTCTCCAGGGATGGAACTCTACCCGCTACAAGAAGAGGAGAGCACCCCGGAGATGGATCTCCAGGACTCGCCACAGGAGAACAGATCTCCAACGAGTACTGCCAGGAGCGGATCACCTCAACCAGCGTCTTCCCCCAGCGAGGCGGACAAGATGCTGGCACAGGCATTCCTCGCCAGCCTAGCAGCCTCAACAGAGCGCGATCGACTCCAAGCACAGACGCTTAGTGAGCGCGAACATTCTTCCATGGAAAGAGAACGCCTTCAGGCGCAGCAACGGAGCGACGAAGATCGTATACGTCTAGAGATTAGACGCCTTCAGACGGAAGAGAATATGGGAAGGGACCGGGCCGAAGCCCAGCGCGCCGCCGCCGAAGCCCAGCGCGCCGCTGCCGGTGCCCAAAGAGAAGCAGAGCGCGACCTCGCTCTCACCAAGCGCGAAGCCGAGCGCGACCGATTACAAGCGCAGATAATGGAGCAGCTGATCACCAGGGCAACACCCCCTCCCTCCGCACGGGGTTCCAGGGCCTCGTCAAGACAAGGGTCAAGGGCACCCTCCCCTACCCGATCAAGCGACCCTGAGCCCGACCATCAGAGAGAGCCTATACCCCCCTCCGAACTCCTTCCCCGACCGGTCCACGCGAGACCCAGCTACAAGGAAGAAACGGTCTACACCGCGGAGAGGCTAAATAGACGACTACAGGATCTAGAGGACCTGCCAGAGGAAGAAGAAGAGGGAGAGGAGGAGAATCAAGCCCGACAGCAGCACAGTACTCCACAGGACCAGGAGGTCCAGTACAGCCCAGGCTCTACCCCCGCGGCTCTGCGCTACAGACCCCCGACTCAATTCACAGGTGAGCTTGACGCACGACCAGCCCCGAGGAACAGCACCTGGATACGCGGGCCATGGTACCCAGCAGGTACCAGCCCACCAAGAGGCGTAAGAGGAGACTCGCCTAGGAGGCCTCTCTTCCAACGCTCACCGATGTGCCAGCCATCCATGGCATCATACATTGGCACACCGACGTTTCCGGACTTCACCCACGAGAACAGAGCACAGTACACGGAGCTACGAATGTGCTTAGAGACAATGATGTCCGATGTAGCTGATGAACCGTACAAGTATGCTATCCTACTGAAGCACCTCAAGGTGCCCCGAGCGCACAATATAGCGCTGGCCTATGCCACCTCTACTACCCCATACACAGCGGCTCTAGCAGCACTCGACCAAAGATATGGACGCATATGGGACTACGTAATACAAGAGATAAGGCATATTGACCGCCTACCCCCAGCCACAGACAATCGCTCACTAGATGACCTGTCTATCAAGGTACAATCCCTGGTAGGGATGCTGGGGGCGCAAAGAGAAAAGGGTATGCACGAACTGTACGCGAACTCTAATGTCGAGAGGATTTTAGAGAAGCTTCCGCCCGCCCGACAAGAGCGCTTCAGGCGGCAAAGAGACCACCGTGATCCTAACGGTCCCGAGCCATCCCTCCTAGACCTAGCCGAAGTCAACAGCCTACGGTTGGATACGTTCATGCGGAGCACCCCAAGCTCCAGAGAGGGACCTAGGAGAGCAAACGATGGCCGAAGATTGGTGACCGTCATGCACCAATCAGAATCAGTACCGAGCAGCAAGAACCACAGTACCCCCTCGATGAAAGAGAAGTGGAAGATGGTGTGCCCATACTGCGAAAAGGAACACTGGTTGTCACAATGTGACACGTTCAAGAAGATGACCGCCGACGAGGTGAGTCAATGGATAAAGTCCAACCGACGCTGTTACCGATGTGCGCGCAGTCACATGGCAGCCGATTGCCGCTTAAAGAAGAGGTGTAATCGGTGTGACGGAGCCCACCTAGATGTCCTACACGACAGTAACAGAAGAAAGCCTGCACCCTCAAGCAGCACAAAGGCAAGTGTTATGTACATTGACCCCGCCAGCAGCGGGGGCGCCCGGGTGCTCTTAAAGGTGGTCCGCGTAACACTGAGTTACCAAGATAAGGTCATGGACACTTACGCCGTCCTTGACGACGGGTCAGAGAAGACCCTTCTCCTCGCGTCCGCTGCGGCCCAGCTGGGGCTGCGGGGGAGCGAAAACCAGATGACGATTCGGACAATAAGAAGAGATCTAAAGACGATAAAGGGCGAGAATGTCTCCTTCACTATCGCAGCAAGAGAGACGGTATAGGATTACTAATGCTTTCACCAGCCAAGAAATAGGCCTGTCGCAGTACACCTACCCCATCGCCAAGCTGATGGATAAATATGTGCACCTGCGTCAACTACCTATACCGCTCATAGACGGTGCCACCCCGACCCTGCTGATAGGCTCCGACCATGCAGACCTCATCGTCCCGATAGACCGGGTCCACACAGGGCCCAGAGGCTGTCCTGCAGCAGTCGAGACCCGTCTAGGATGGACATTACAAGGCCCCCTCGCTAAGTCTCTTAACCGAACAGCAGCCACTAACTGCCTCCACTCCAGAGTGACAGAAGAAGACACCACCCTCCTACAGCATGTCGAGAGGCTATGGACACTAGAGACAATGCCCTTTAAGAATGAAAAGAAAGACATTCGTTCCAAGGAAGACATTTATGCTATAGCACTCCTCGAGCAGGGGACAAAGAGAGTCAAAGTCAACGGAGTGATGAGATACGCAACTCCACTCCTGAGGCGAGAGGGTATGCCTACCTTCCACGCCCCAAAAGAAGCGACGGAGCGGTATCTATTGAACACAGAGCGGCGCCTAGCCAGAGACCCCGCTCAAGAGACGGTGTACCGCGCTGAGATTAACAAGCTAATCACAGTGGGACACATAAAGAAAATTGACATTAAAGAGGCCGATCAGACGACCGAATCATGGTACGTGCCGCACCACAAAGTCCACCACAACGGCAAGGATCGTATTGTGTTCAACTGCAGCTACCAGATCGGATCACAAAATCTGAATAAAGAGCTCTTGCCCGGCCCAACACTCGGCCCCTCTCTACTAGGCGTGTTACTACGTTTCCGCCAAGACAAGGTGGCCATCAGCGGTGACATCAAAGGGATGTTCCTGCAGGTGAGACTAGTGGAGGAGGACAAGCCCCTGCTGCGGTTCCTATGGAGAGAGAGGATCGGGGATGAGCAACCAGCCATCTATCAATGGGAAGTCCTCCCTTTTGGAACCACATGCAGCCCATGCTGTGCTACGTTTGCACTGCAAAAACACGTCGCAGAGGACCCAGCAGCTGATGAAGAGGTCCGACAAAGTGTAGGAAATAGTTTCTACGTGGACAACTGTCTGCAAAGCGTCTCGACGCCAGAAGAAGCCGAGGCCCTTCTACTCAAGCTCCGCGCCTCCCTGATCAAAGGCGGCTTTGATCTCAGGCAGTGGGCCAGCAGCGACCCGCAAGTATTGCGCAGCCTCTCCCCCGAGGACAAGGCAGCAAGCAGCGAGACCTGGATGGCGACCATCCCAGGAGAAGCCCAAGAAATGACATTAGGACTAGTCTGGCGCTTCAAAACAGACTCGCTCCATTGTAAACACACACCCCTGACCAAGGAGCAGGGAAGGTCGACTGCACTACCGACCACCAGACGGAGTGTATACAGAACACTCGCCAGACAATATGACCCGTTGGGATGTATTCTACCTTACACCACCAGGGCAAAGATGATTGTAAGAGCGTTATGGGACAAGGACCAGGGCTGGGACGACCCCATACCCGAACACCTTGCATCCACATGGAGAGAGTGGGAGACGGAACTCAGCTCACTCCCAGGTGTCAACATACGCCGCAGCTACTTCCCACCCACAGTGAGGCCGGAGACGTGCCAGATGGACTTGCACGTCTTCAGCGACGCCTCCGAAGTAGCCTACGGTTCGGTGGCCTACTTGCGTGCCCGAGAGGAGGGAGGAGAAATACATACTGCTTTCATCCTGACTCGCTCAAGAATAGCCCCACGAAAGCAACAATCTATCCCGCGTCTAGAGCTCTGCGCAGCCCTAGCAGGAGCGCAACTCGCCACGTTAATCCAACGTGAACTCACCATTCCGGTGCAAAGAACAATCTTGTGGTCAGACTCCACGACAGTACTCACATGGATCCGGTCTGATTCGTGCAGATACAAGGTCTTCGTGGGAGTCAGAGTCACAGAGATTCAAGATTTAACAGAAGTAGCAAGCTGGAGGTATGTGGACACAAAACACAACCCAGCTGACGTCATCACCCGGGGAATGTCCCTGGATGACCTCACCCGTCACAACCTATACAGTGACGGGCCAGAGTTCCTCAAGCTCCCGGAAGAAGAGTGGCCTACACCCACCCCACGGGAAGCGAGTAAAGAGGAGGCCGAAAACAAGAAATCTATGTTCTGTGGATTGAACACACTCGTCTCCACAGACCCCGACATAGACGATTGCCTCACCCTAGAGAGTGCGCAGCTAAAGACATTCCTGTGGCACCACCCAGAGGTTCAGCTCACTACGGACATTACAGCAGCTGACTACGAAGAAGCAGAACTTCTTCTACTACAACGAGCCCAGAGAGACTCGTTCCCCGATGAGCTAGACTGTCTACAGGGAGCAAAGCCCGTCCCATCAGACAGCAGACTGCTCCACCTAGCCCCCGAGAGCGACGCCCATGGTCTCATCAGAGTGGGTGGTCGTCTGCGGAGAGCTCCAGACTTACCGGATGACGTCAAGTACCCGATAGTCTTAAACAGCCGACACAAGGTCACAGAGCTGATCATAAAGAAATACGACGAGGATGTGCATCACGCCGGGGCAGAGAGAGTCTTCGCGGAGATCAGACGTCGTTATTGGATACTGCAAGGGAGAGAAGCAGTGCGGCGCTTCCAGCGAACCTGTCTAGACTGTCGTAAGTGGCGAGCGCAGCCCAGTATACCCCGGATGGCTGACCTACCTCCCTGTCGCCTCCGACTCGGCGACAAGCCTTTTCACTCCACCGGTATGGACTGTTTCGGCCCGCTGTATATAAAGAAAGGAAGAGGAACCGAGAAGCGGTGGGGTATTGTATTCAAATGCATGACCACCCGAGCGATGCATATAGAACTCCTTCCAACCATGAGCACAGACTCATTCCTTATGGCCTTCCGAAGATTCACATCGCGGAAAGGCAAACCGTCTATATTATTGTCTGATCACGGGACAAACTTCAAAGGCGGAGAAAGAGAGCTGAGAGAGAGCTTCCAAGCTATGGGCCCAGAACTTAAGACCCACCTCGCTCCATCCCAGATTGACTTCCAGTTTAATCCCCCGAACGCACCTCACTTCGGTGGAACTTGGGAACGAGAAGTACGTTCAATAAAGACAGCCCTGTACGCTGTGCTTGGGGCCCAGACCGTGGCGGAAGAAGTCCTAATGACAGTCCTCACGGAGATCGAGGGAGTATTGAACTCAAAGCCCCTCGGTTACGTCTCAAGTGATGTAGCAGATGTCGACCCAGTCACCCCCAACACACTCTTGATGGTGCGGCTGGACCCCGCGCTACCACAGACAATGTACAGGCCTGAAGAAGCGAACGGCCGAAGAATGTGGAGGTACAGTCAAGTATTGGCTGACAAGTTTTGGAACAGCTTCCTACTCCACTATCTACCGTCTCTACAGACCCGCCAGAAATGGGTGAAAGAGAGAGACAATTTGACAGAAGGAACAGTCGTCATGATTATCGACCAGTCACTACCCCGAGCTATGTGGCCGGCTGGCCGCGTAAGCAAAGTGATCACTGGTGCCGACGGAAAGGTCAGAGCAGCCGAAGTGCTCGTCCAAGGACGGATCTACACCCGACCCGTGGCGAGGCTAATAGAACTGCCAAGGCTCCTCGATACTATCGATGACGACCATGACCCCATGACTTTGTGAACTGCCCGACCCCTCACAACAGACATTGAGTAGTGGACAGTGCGGTTAATCTGTCTCTGCTTAGCTAATTAGGTGGGACTAATTAGGGGGCGGCTGTTACAAAGGATCAGATTAAACCGAATATATATATTTATTGATTGATATATATTGCATAGTATTTGTATATCGTTTGATATCCCTTGTATATTCCTTGTACATATACACGGAATATCCCTTTAGCCTAGTTACACAGACCATAATATTTCATTCTCCTATTGGACAGCGGTCCACAGGCGCCAGAGCCATGCCTCCGGAGTCAGGTTCAAAGTCACCGTCAAGACATGTCTGGACATGCCCGGCCTTGCCCAGGGATACGAGACAGAAATGAGATTGGCACTAGATTGTTCACCGTGCATATAAATACGGCGTAGGTGAATACAGAAGCACTTAGTCAGAAGTCAGAGTTACCCAATAAGTTGAAGCCTCACCCACGATACTCCGTGCGGTGAAGTATGGCCTGTTTGGCCCCAGATAGAGCATTGAGACCGCGTGCGAATTAATAACTGAATTGTCAGAGTTTGGCGCTATACCGTCGAGTGCGACATATTTCTATTAAGTCAGTAATAGTCTATTTGTGTATAGTGTATCGTGCGGCTAAAGTTCTACAGTGACCAGCATCACCAACGCTTCCTCGTACCAGCTAGAGTGCTTATCCAGGCTGGGCTGCTTTCATGGCGCTTTCACCCGAGGAGACCTAGACGAGAACCGTGTGGACATGTACACTGGATTAATCTACCCGACGACTACATAGCCCTTTGCGGCTGGATTATATTTGTTTTGGTCCTGTGATTTATGGAGCGGAGAATCGCCGACGCCTACACGTGTGGGATTTACCCTGTGAGGAGCCAAGTCGAGTCGGCGCCTCAGAGAGCCTGAGGCCGGCTAGCTTTCTTCACTGTGGAGCTACAGTCTACGGAGAACAGCTGTATTCGTCTGTGGATCAAGAGACTATTGCACCGTCTCCTGTACTTGGAGTCTCCTTAGTCATCGTTGACCAGACTCTCTACTACCGACAGATCCTCTACCCCTGCTGGCTTACAACCGGGGGGACCCTTCCAGTATCTCCCGCTATATATTACTAGTGTACCATAGATATAATTCCCTAAGATTCAGGTTGTATAATTACCTCCTGCGTAACCAGAGAATGGACATTCATTATTGATTTGCCTACGCATATTCCTTTGCCTTATAAGCGCATCCAAAGTATAATAGAGACGTATATTATGTACCTTTTGCTGCAATAAATACTTGATTATACCTTTGTGTGGAACCGATTCAATGTGGGAAGTGTTCATCATATTTATATATCATGTACTGTATGGCCAGTAATTAAAGTACATAAAGCGGTAGTGGTTTAATGATACCATACTTATCAATACAGTCAGGGAATTGTACCCCTCAGTTACACAATAAATATCGGTTATCGGTATCGGTTATCGGCTTGAAGAGCATAAAGTTATCGGTATCGGTGTCAAAAAATCAATATCGTGCATCCCTAATTGCAATCAGTGTGAACTACTACTAGTACTACTGTGTGTTCTGTTTACTTAGTTTACAGTATCCTGTTGTTATAGAATAAACCGCTGCCAGAGACACAGCAGAGAGAGAGAGGACAGACATGACAGAGAGAGGGGACAGACACAGCAGAGAGAGAGGACAGACACAGCAGAGAGAGGACAGACATGACAGAGAGAGAGGACAGACACAGCAGAGAGAGAGGACAGACACAGCAGAGAGAGGACAGACATGACAGAGAGAGAGGACAGACACAGCAGAGACAGAGAGAGGACAGACACAGCAGAGAGAGAGAGAGGACAGACACAGCAGAGAGAGGACAGACACAGCAAAGAGAGGACAGACATGGCAGAGAGGACAGACATGGCAGAGAGAAAGGACAGACACAGCAAACCGAAGACAGACAGAGTTCAGCGTCATCTCTCTGGTCAGAAACAACGTCACCACATCCGTAATGCTCTCTTTGATGCATACATTGGACCATGTCTACACCAACATATACTGTAGGAGCAACAATACATTGGACCATGTCTACACCAACATATACTGTAGGAGCAACAATACATTGGACCATGTCTACACAAACATATACTGTAGGAGCAACAATACATTGGACCATGTCTACACAAACATATACTGTAGGAGCAACAATACATTGGACCATGTCTACACCAACATATACTGTAGGAGCAACAATACATTGGACCATGTCTACACCAACATATACTGTAGGAGCAACAATACATTGGACCATGTCTACACCAACATATATACTTCCTGTGTATCACTTGTGCCGCCGACTCAGATTCCCCTAGGAAATACGCAATTTAAATCAGAAAATCTTCCATGTTGACTCTGACTTCTGACAAGTTTTTTTCCATTAATTAAAAATTAGAGCTGGGCCGTTAACGGCGTTAACGTGCTGCGTTAACGCTATACTAGTATCGCGCGATAATATAATTAACGCATTAATCTAAAAAAAAAATAATAATAATAATTACATTTTTTTTTTTTTTTACCTTTATTTACCCATGGTAGGTTCGCTGAGCACAGATGCTCTTTTTCAGGAACACCCTGTTTCACATTCACACAGTTCCATTCACACCTGGGAGCTGCCCAGTACAACCACAGTTGACACCATTGGCCACTGAGCAACTCCACTGGAGCAGTTGATTCAAGCCATGTCACATAGTTCAAGTTTGAAATGATTCTTTCTGTTTTGCTCCTGAGAGTGTGCTAGATACTGTACTGTACTGGTAATATTATTTATTTGTGTTAACTTCTGAATAAAACAACTTATTAAACACAAGTACATCTTATTGAACATTATTTTGATATTTCATTACCAATTATCATAGCAAAACAGCTTTTTCAAACAGTCTGTAATGCATTTTGGAAACGGGAGATGGGCTCATGGTGTAATGGGCCACCTGGCCTGAGAAACATAAGGAGGAAAGAAAAAGTAAGGACTTACTTCTGGTCATTATTTGGGTAGAACACACATATTTTGAATGCCTTCGGCAGGTTTTTTTTTTTTTTTTTTAGCCATTTTAATCTAGATTAATCTAGATTAAATCCAGGATTGCAGATAGATTAATCTAGATTAAAAAAATGTATCTATGCCCACCTCTACTAAAAATAGATAAAAATGTCATCCGTTTTCCTCGACTAAATCGAGACTAAAACAAAAAAGACAAAATTGAGACAAAAACTGACTAAGACTAAAATGCTCAGACATTTAGTTGACTAAAACTGACTAAACGAAAAATAAATGAAGATGACTAAATATAATGAAAACGAAAAAGGAGCACTTGACACATGACTAAGACTAAAACTAAAATTAAAATAGCTGTCAAAATTAACACTGATTGCAGGTAACTGCCTGTTGGGTTTTATCTCAGTATTTTATTAATGTTGGCCAGTTTTCAATAACTGCCCTTGGAGCAGATTCACGTTTAAATCACAACAACTCAATTTGGAGGATAAAACATTTTTAGCACTTGAGAAATACAAACAAATGCAAAACACACACACAATCTGAACTCTTCCTTGGTGTACTTCTCTCTTCTCCAGTCTCCAGGTACAATTGCTGCATTGCTCCCCAACAACAAGCAGAGATATGAACGAGTCAAGGCCTCACTGCTGTGACCAGTATGGAAAGAGATTCATCAATAAGGCCACATTTCTAACACACCAACGCATTCATACAGGAGAGAAGCCCTATAACTGTGACCAATGTGGAACATGCTTCAGGACCTCTGGACACTTAAAGAGCCACCAGCGCATCCATACAGGAGAGAAGCCTTACCACTGTGACCAGTGTGGAACACGCTTCAAGACCTCTGGACACTTAAAGAAACACCAGCGCATTCATACAGGAGAGAAGCCCTATAACTGACCAGTGTGAGAAGAGCTTCAGTACCTCTGCAGCCTTAACGGTTCATCTGCGCATTCATACAGGAGAGAAGCCTTACCACTGTGGAACACGCTTCTTGACCTCTGGAGACTTAAAGGACACCAGCGCATTCATACAGGAGAGAAGCCTTACTACTGTGACCAATGTGGAACATGCTTCAGTCATACAGGAGAGAAGCCTTACTACTGTGACCAATGTGGAACATGCTTCAGTCAGTCTGGACAGTTAAAGGAACACCAGCGCATTCATAGAGGAGAGAAGCCCTATAACTGTGACCAGTGTGAGACGAGCTTCAGTCGGTCTGGAACCGTACAGACACACCAGCGCATTCATACAGGAGAGAAGCCCTATAACTGTGACCAGTGTGGAACATGCTTCAGGACCTCTGGACACTTAAAGAGACATCAGCGTATTCATACAGGAGAGAAGCCTTAAAGACAGTGGAGGAAACATTTAATTCGATCATTCAATTTAAAGACACACCAGCACATTCATACAGGAGAGCGTCTCACCAGTGAATTCATACAGGAGAGAAACCCTACCACTGTGACCAGCATGGGATGAGCTTCAGACAATCTCAAGATTTAAAGAAGCACCAATATATTCCAGTATATTTATTCAGGTGTCAAACCCTAAAATTGTGTAGAAATCTGCTTAAAAACTCAACATACTTCTAATCTATGAAATTCTATGTGCTAAATATAGATGCAACACATTCATCCTGGACAGCAATCCAACTAATGTGATCTGCATCAGAAGAACTTCTGACACTCAAACACCAGTTTCATGGTTTAAATAGAGCCTTTCTCTCTAGTCCTCTGTCATATACAAAGGTCTAAGGACCACACAGAATAATAACTGGAGCCGGCTGCACATGAGCAAAAACAGCCTCTCTCAGTAAATGCGTTTAAAGCAATGTCCCAGGTAGGTAAGAAAGCCACAACACAAGATGTTTTTCCAAATAGTAAATTATATATTTAATGGAGGTAGGGCTTTAAACCTCCTCCATGGTGCACAGGGAAAAAGGTAGGGGAGAACAAACAAGGTATACATACAGACAAACAAACACTTAGCAAAATATTAACGTGTCCGTCATAGGACACCACAACTGGTACAGGATTAATCCACACCAAGTGGTAAATGGCACCAAGCCACACAGTATCGCTCCACAGCTACAGCTAGGCAAGAAGGCAACCTCCTCACTCCACTCTGGAACGTGGCAATGATCCAAATGAGGCGCCCCATGTGTGTGTCATCTTCCAGGTTATATCCACTCATCCAACTGACTGCCCACAGGTGCAATCAAGCAGGTGCAATCAGCTCAATCAGGGGGATGAGTGGTATCTGGGAAGGGAGAAAGAGAAACAGGATTAGAAGATGACACATCACACAAACAAAAATAACCTAACACATACTAATTATACTAACCTGATGTTCACATGGTCTTCCAAATACAGTAATAATGATAATGACCAACCCACGTACGTCACATCTCCCCCCATAAGAGCGAACCCGCAGGGTTAGCAAAACATTATCACTTATTATTAACCAACATCAGATTAGCACCAACAGAACAGAAATAAATAAAAATCACCCTCCATATAGGCCACATGCCCCTATCTCGGGCCCACACGGTCAACCACCACATCACCCAAAACACATATACCGGCCTTAGGCACACCTCCCAATACCAGATGCATCAGCCGTCGGACGTGGCTGGTGCATTCCTCATACCGAGGCCATGACGGTATACTGTAGTCAACCATACGCGAATTGCTCAATGGAGTTTGCACTCCCAACATCAACACCGTGCGTCCTGTAAGGCACATTAGAACACAACACAGCATGTGAAACAACAGTCCTGTCATATCTCAACTCCGACGAGACGCGGGCAGGAATCTTCATTAGCCTATTCACATGACACCAGCGTGTCCTCCTCCGCCGCTCGGGCGTACACAACTTATACTTAGTGGCAGACACCCTTCTCTTTACCACATAAGGTCCCGAGACCGGGCAGTGAGCACAGTACCAGGCGTGGGCAGCACAATAAACACCTCATCCCCCGCCTCAAATTGTTGCTCCACCGCCAATTTGCAAAACTCACCACAGACAGAGTCACCCAATGCTAGACCTCGGTCTCGCTTCCGCTCCTGTGCCCTAGTGACCAATAGTCTTCCAATAGTTGTCTTTCTTCACACATATAGGGCCCAAGGGGGGCTTGAGCATCTGCCCTTTTTCCCTCAGAGTCAAACAATGTTCTGTCTGGTGGTAATGGTATTTTATTTGCATGTTATACTGTTATACTGAGTACTGTTATACTGAGTACTGTTGTACTGTTATACTGAGTACTGTTATACTGTTATACTGAGTACTGTTATACTGAGTACTATTATACTGAGTACTATTATACTGCTATACTGAGTACTGTTATACTGAGTACTGCTATACTGAGTACTGTTATACTGAATACTGGTATTTAATTTTTTGTTTTTTCTATTGAAATTCTATCATATGTGCTAAATATAGATGCAACAATGCTTTTTAAAGTTTTGAAAGATTGCATCCCTCCCAACTATTCTTTGTAATAGTTTTGCAACAGGACTCACTATGAAATACTGCCTGTGGTTTAGGAGGGGTGGCTCCTAGGTAGAGCAGGGCAGGACGCAGAAAGAGACAATATCTCCTCCTGTGTATGAAGATGATCATTTAAATATCTATTTAAAATATTTCTTGTTATACCCGACATCGCTGTGAATGAGGGCAATCTGAACTTTTTTCTAGTTAAAATAAAGGTTTGAAATGAAATGAATTAGGGTTAATCAATGGTATTCAATACAGTGTGAAATAAGCAAAAAAACAAGATTTTACATGCAGCATGTGTGAAAGGGTCTTTAGTGTGTTTACATTGCATACTGTATTTTGTCATAGCCTGCACCCTCATACATTATAAGACCAGTGTTGGTGTTGTGCGTTATTGATTGTTTTAAGCAATCAGAGAGAGAGCGGCTTTGATGTGCCCTTTATTTTTGGTTGAGCACCAAGGTTGAGATGTGAAACATTGGAAAAGCATATTACTGTTCCACTGGCTTTTCCTGTTGATATAATTCTCAAATATCTACACATAGCAACCATCGTTTTGCACATAGCAACCATTGTCCCTTCCATTGCCATGTTCAAAACAATGGCCGCTATTGATTTGATTTGAAATCTTTATTTCGAACATGCAATGAATACAAACAAACAATAACAAAAGCAAAACACAACTCAATCTACATGTTCGAAAAGGAGTAGGAAGAAGTATACACTTATTTAATCCTACCCCTTTTCCACTACTCAAATGAGTGTACTATTTTAAAACATAAAAAAAAAAAAAAAAAAATATATATATATATATATATATATATATATGCAAAACAAACAAAAAAAACTATAAATGTAAAAACTTGAAAGAAATAAAATAAAAATGTAAACACCCGTGAATATCAAGTCCCTTCCTCATCCCTGTACCTTGTGAACATCATTTCCTTATACATCAGTTTGAATTGTCTCATGTTTGGACATTGCTTTATCACCACATTTAGACTGTTCCACAGTTTCACTCCACATATCGAGATGCAGTGTCTTCTCATGGTAGTGCGTACATTTAGCACTTTTAAATTGTGTTCTCCCCTCAGATTATAACCCCCCTCCCTATCAAAGAACAATTCTTGAATGTTTCTTGGAAGTGCATGACTTTTTGCTTCATACATTAATTGTGCCGTTTTAAATTCCACAAGATCATTTAACTTCAATGTCTTTGACTCCAAAAACAATATGTTAGTGTGATCACGATAACCTGCAATGTGAACGATCCTTATGGCCCTTTTTTGGAGTATAAAAAGTGGTTGTAGTGTAGACTTATAATTGTTTCCCCAGACTTCAGCACAGTAATTTAAATATGGTAAAACTAGTGAACAGTAGAGAATGTAGAGTGATTTTCTATCCAGAATGTGCTTTACTTTACTCATGACTGAAATGCTTCGTGAGAGTTTAGATTGGACATGTTTTATGTGAGGTTTCCAACAGATTTTATGGTCTATTACACCTAGGAATTTATTATCATAAACTCTTTCAATAATCACATCATTTATTTTAACTTGTACCTGAGTATCCAATCTACAGTTTCCAAACAACATAATTTTAGTTTTGCTCAAGTTCAATGATAATTTGTTTCTATCAAACCATTCCTTCAATTTCTTCATTTCAGATGTGATGACCTCTAAAAGCTGCTGGACATTCTCACCAGGTTTTGAAATCCCACTAATGAATTCTTTTACTATTTTCATATCTATTTCATTACTGTCTGTAGATGTCTTGTTTTTACATTTATTAGTAGTTTCTATAATTTCATTTTCATCTACCGCTTCCAGAAACATTGAACTAGGATTTCTTTCAATATAATTGTCTTTTATGTCTTCAGGAGTCACTGGATCTGGGATTTTCCCGCTAATTCAGGTCCAATATTTACAAATAATTTATTAAAGTTGTTAACCACATCATCCATATTGCTAATAGTTTGATCATTTTCCATAAAATACTGAGGATAGTTTATTTGTCTTGATCCATTCCTGATAATACCATTTAATATATTCCAAACACCTTTAATATATTTGTTGTTATCTAATATTCTACTATAATGATCCTTCTTACATCTTCTCATAATATTAGTCAACTTATTTTCTTATATTTATTTTCTGCCTCTTTAGTTCTATATTTTATAAATTCTCTATATAGTGTATTTTTCTTTTTACATGCATTCTGTAATCCCCTTGTGATCCATGGGCTGTCTGAGTGTTTATGTTTACTGCTATATTCTTTTATTGGACAATGTTTGTGATATAATAAGTTAAATATAGATAAGAATGTTCATATGCTTTATCAGTGTCTTCCTCTTTATATACTATCTCCCAATCTTGTAGTAGCAAATCATTTTTGAAAGCGTTAATTGATTCTTCAGTCCTTACTCGTTTAAATTGTAGTTTATTGTCCTGCTTGTTTTCTGTGTAGTTGTTGTCATAAACTGTAAAAACTGGTAAATGGTCGCTGATGTCATTTATTAGTAATCCACTCACTGTATTGTTTTCTATAATGTTCGTAAATATATTGTCTATCAGAGTGGCACAATGGGATGTGATTCGGCTGGGTCTTGTGATTTTTGGATAAAGGTTCAAACTATACAATGTGTTGATGAATTCCTCAGTAATTTTATGTTTGTTTGGATTTAAAAGATCAATGTTAAAATCCCCACAGATGAAAATAGCCTTTTGATTATTGTTTATATACATTTCTTCCATCCAGTCCTTGAAAACTTCAATATTTGAACCTGGTGCTCTATATATACAGCTCACAATTATATTTTTCTTTTTTTCTACACATATTTCTATTGTTATACATTCTAATAAATTATCAATCACATTTGTCATTCTTTCTACAATCTTATAATTCAAGTTATTATCCACATACACAGCCACTCCTCCTCCACTCTTATTTTTTCTGTTCATATAGTTGAGTTCATATCCGACCATTTCAAAATCCATTCCCTTTTCCTCGTTCATCCAAGTTTCTGAAATGGCAATTATGTTAAATGGTTGTGTAAACTGGTTTAAATATTCCTTAATGCTGTTAAAGTTTGCGTACAGACTTCTTGAATTGAAGTGAATTATTGATAGTTTGTTAACTGTCTTAATTGTCCGGTTGTACTGTTCTTCAGTATAGTAGCAGCAGTTGTCGTTGATGTTGAAGAATAGATTATTGTCTGGGTCAATATCATTTTCTATATCCTGTCGATTGTGCTCAGTGTATTCAAATGTTTTGAGTTTCATTTTTTCGTGTTCAAGAATCCACTGTGTCAAATCCACATCATCTCCAGATGTAGGTGAAATGATTATTTCCGTAGGCCTATGCGTCATGGTTGTAAGTTGTGTAATTGTGCTATGTTACAGGAAGACAAATAGACGGTGGGCCGAAGGTCTCTAGAGGCTTCCGTTAATGAAATGATTGATCTGGTTTTACAGAGTATATGTTATTGTAATATGAACTACATAATATACTATAATAACACATTTCCGTTTGTTGGCAACGGTTTTTGGGTCATATCTTTATGAAATTAATGTGTTGATAAGATAAAAACTACCTACGTTTGTGAAAAGGGGCGTTGCTGCGGAACCAATCAAAACGCGTTACAACGTCAGGTGACTTGATTTCTCCCAATGACATTCTTCAAGCCCTGGAACCAGGAAGTAAATATTGCTACTCGTCTGTTCACAACACTGGATAGCTCTGCATTCGGTAAGCTCTCAATTCATTACTATTACTATTGAAATGCATTTTTACTTAACTTTACAGCATTATTCAAACGTAATAGGAAGTTATGAGTCATCAGCAGTTTATATGTAGTCCGTTTTGATGTCCGATTACACATTGGAAAATGTTGTAGCCAGCTCACAAAGACTAACATTACTAACGTTAGCATTTTAACTTTCTCAGATAGCAATCTAACATTACGATAGTGTAAATCAAACAACTCTAACCCAATACTAATAATAGTAACTTGTTTCACATTCTTGCTGTGTGTTACACTATGGTAATAGCGGTCTTTGTTGTTGCCTGTGACGTTAGAAATTTGCCGTTGTCACAACCGTTACATACAAAATATACTGTCTCATAAATATACTCTTCCAATATATAAATATACATATAAATATATTGTTTTAGATGCTGTTGTCACTATGAATTACAAATGGGGGGCCCTGATGTAAACAAGACAAACGTCTTTCTCTGGTCTGCATCCCCTTAACAATTGTGTGTATTGAGCTGTACTGTACTGTACCCATGCTGCAATCTGTTAATAACGTTTTCAATCAATCAATCAATCAACATTTATAACACAATAACAAGTGTGAAAATAACATGTTATTTATTTTAACAGTAACATGTATTACAAAAACATATTCCCTGTTGTCCCAAATTACTGCTCCTTAATGATGATGATTCTTTAGCTTGGCAGGAAGTACTACTGAGAAAAAAAATTGGCACTTTGATGGCAAGCTCCACATTCTCTGCCCTTTAATCACTGGAAACAGTTATTAGCTGATGTTGTAACAATGGAGCTTTCTACAGCTAGATTAAATGGTGCAAACTATCAAACAATAGATAGCTGGAACCAACAATGTGCATTGTATGCCTGTACCTGTGCCTATCTTCCAAAAATGAAATAGAATATATGAAAAAAAGAAGAAAAAAACTCCAGTGAAAACTTAGGATACAGTGTTCTGACAGTCCAAACACAGACACATGTCTGTACATGGTAGGTTGTTTGATTTGCATGTGCATCGCCCCTTCATGCATTGTGTTTTTTTGCAGGAACAGTATACAAGTTCCAGGATTGCGACTGGGGCTGGAGGAAGTGACATCCAGTCAATGTCGAAGAAATCTCCCTCTATCTTCCATCCATGGCTCATTGGTGGAGGTATGTCTGGCTGGCTCTGCAGGGACCTCCGGTATATGGCTGCCTGGTAGTTAGCCTGCTGAGTGTGTTTACGCAGGGAGTCCTGATTTGGTGGCAGACTGCGGTCAGTGCACTTCCCACTCTTGAACAGTTGACTTCTTGCATCATTGACATCCCTGCAGCCTTTCTGGTCATAGAAGTCACAGGTAAATGTCTCTGTGCCTTGATACAGCTCCTCTGGCAGTTCGAAAGCTGCTCCCAATGTTCTGAACGTTGCACAATTCTCCACCCAGTCACACCCAGTCACAAGTGTGAAAATAACATGTTATTTATTTGAACAGTCAGAAAAAATAAATAACGCACATCCTCCGTTTGTTGGTGCTGAGCCAAACTGTAAGAACAGTAATACATAAGAACAAAGCGGGGCTCGCAACTCACTTGTAGTTCCAAGGTGATTTTAATAAACAAAAAAGGCAGTAGATGCAACGTTTCGACCTTACCGGTCTTCCTCAAGCATGCCATTGACTGTCCCTTTGAACCTAAACATCTTCTCTTCTGCACTTCTTCACTCAGCTCCAGTGGGCAGGATGGGAAGGCAGAGGAAGAGGGTGGTGACCGGTGAAGCTGCTCCCCTCCAGAGGAAAGAGGAGAATCCTGCTGCCTTGCACCGCAAGGAGAAGAAGAAGAAGGTTGACATGGGCAAAGTGTTCATCAACATCTCCATCGGCCTGTGCATCTTCAGCCTCGTCTGGTTCTTCTATGCCCTCTACATGCGCTCTGCCCTAGCTAAACAGGTGGTGACAATCCACCCCTCACCTCCTGTGCTTGATGCCAACAGCACCATGTCTGGGAAAATGTATGCCGCAATTCATATCTTACAAGAGATGCATTGATGTATGTGCAGGCTATTCTGCCTCCGTCTGATCAGTATGTAAAAATCACAAAGTTGGGGATATGGATGGGAATATATTTCACTGATTAAAAGAAAAACCAAAAAAAGAAGCAAAACTCATTCTGTCTCTAGTATTATTTGTTCACGCCAACTGTTTTGGAGATGAGGGTGGAAGGGAAGAAAAACAAAAAATGGTAAAGAGCAAGAATAGTTTGGTTTTCCATTATTGTTGATTAATCATCAATTGTAATGCACAATCTTTACATCTCTTACTTAATTTCTCCATTCAATCCCCAAGTTCCTCCTTTCTGTAGTGTTCGCTGTCTTTCTCAACACCTTTTTTGTTTGTTCATGGTCCAAGTGGATGTAAGAATATTACAATATCACGATGCTGGAAGAAAGTTGGAGCAGCGTGAGGCTGAAGTTGCATTTTCTTTTTCTCAATTCCTGACTTGTGGTGGTACAGTGTCTTCAACACCCATGGGGGTAATTTGGCAGTATGTTTTTATGGGGGGGGGGGGGGGCATTCATTCTGTGTTTATTGTGTCATACTGGGGAATAATATTAATATTATGTCCTATTGGGGACATCATTTAAAATTCTGAGCAATTCAATCGTTTTTTTTATGGAGAGGACGTCTGACATTAATTGAAAACTGTATTAACAGATTGCAGAATGGGTACAATACAGTACAGCTCAATACACACAATTGTTAAGGGGATGCAGACCAGGGCCCTGTTTCTTGTACCTGGATAACTGAGTTAGCCGGATAACTTTAACTGGATAACTGGGTTAGCCGGACTTTCCGGTTTCATGTACGTGGATTTTCCAAATCACCATGACAACATATCCAAAAGTTTGAGCCTGGTCGAAAGCAGAGTTCAAGTTCAACTTAGCCTGAACCATCGCCACGCCCCCGCAAAGAAGTGACGGCCCGTTTCCTGAAACTATTCCCACAGTCTACGATCTGCATTATACCATTCTGAATTACGTTCTTGTGCTCCATTCTTCCAGAGGGGGCTTTTGAAATGTAAAATAGACCCAAAATGCTGATACTAAATTCACTTTGTCCTAAATAATGCACGTTATATATACCGTGGCGACGGTGGCGCTCGCTCGTGCGATGTACACATTATGTGGTTATTTTAATTGTAACT
Organism: Notolepis coatsorum; assembly: GCF_963971535.1. NCBI lineage: Eukaryota > Metazoa > Chordata > Actinopteri > Aulopiformes > Paralepididae > Notolepis > Notolepis coatsorum. Next base: position 708,599 of record NW_028174886.1, on the reverse strand, counting down.
GGGATTAAGATGTCTGATGAGATGCGCTGTTTGACGGATTTGAGAAATTGAATGAGCCGTTGACGTCACATTAATGAATGAGGATAAAGAGATAAACTTCATTCATAACAAAGGATATTCTAAACACGGGTCTCTCGTTCATTAATGTATAAACAATGAATTTATCCCATCTGGCACAGTGGTCCAGCGGTAGTGCTCAAGCCTGCCACGCGCGGGCCAGCCGTAGGTAAGAGAGTAGGTAAGAGATATGTACAGATTTAGATATAGTATTAATATGTACAGTGATACAGGTATAAAGACACTATGGTAGTAAGTCATACTGGCCAGCAGTGTAACTAGTAAGAGTAGGTAAGAGATATGTACAGATTTAGATATAGTATTAATATATACAGTGATACAGGTATAAAGACACTATGGTAGTAAGTCATACTGGCCAGCAGTGTAACTAGTAAGAGTAGGTAAGAGATATGTACAGATATATATATAATTATATACCAATGATGTAAACTACCCATAACTCAGTCACTCGGTAAATCAATTCAATTGGAGTCTCTTTAAACAAAACCCAATAACCTATTGGTAAACAAACGTATTGTTGAAAATATACAATATGACTGCTGTTGTGACAGTGTTTAGGAATCGGATCTTATTTAGTAGTTTAAACTCACCTTCAAACATTAACAGGTTGAAAAACGCTACTTTCTCCAGCTCTGCTCTTCTTCTGTTCTTCTTCTCCTAAATGTGGATACAGCGCAGCATCCACAAACTCGCAACAGCGCCACTAGTGGCCAAAATAATACATGGTTTTGTAAACAGGGAGTGGATGGAAGTTAAGGGAATTAAGAGCGAGTGAATGGACGTTAAGGCCAACTACTCCAGGTCTTTCCAAGATAAACAGCTATGTTGAATCAATAAACATGAATATCACTAAATAAACATGAATATTGCACAGATTTAGATTAAAATAGTAAAGCTATTATAATAGTTCAATGGTTGTGATGGCAAAGTTTGCGTCAGGTTCCTTACTGTATATTTGCATATCGTATGTCACAAATGTTACATGTATGTCATGTATGTCCCTGTCATAAATGTCATGTATGTCATAAATGTCACTATGAATTGAAAATGGCAGACCCTGATGTAAACAAGACAAATGTCTTTCTCTGCTCTGCATCCCCTTAAACATTTTGTGTATTGAGCCGTACTGTATTGTACCCATTCTGCAATCTGTTAAATAAAGTTTTCATTCATTAATTCTGTCCCCGTCTCTCCTTGTTGCACATATTTAGATTATCATTAGATTGTAGCGGCAGAGGTTTTTGTCAACTTAAATCATGTTTCTTAATTTATGCACAGGACTGTGTGTGGATGACCACAGGCCTGTGGTCCCCAACACCTCTGGGGTCAAACACCATCTCCTCAGTCTTCTTAACATTTAAAACCAGACAGTTATTGTCGCACCAGTTTACAAACCACTGGATTTCCAAATAATAGTCAGCTAGGTCACTGTCATTCTTAATTAGAGCTAAAATGGCAGCGTCATCAGGAAATGTTCATATCATATCTGGTGAATTACCTAGCTCATGGAAGTCGGCCATGGTTCTCCCCTTGTTAAAGGGCGGAGACCCCTCTGACCTAAATAATTATCGCCCTATTTCCAGATTGTCTGTAATGGCCAAAGTCTTTGAATCTCTTGTAAACAAAGAGTTTCTAGCTGACCATAATATTCTTAACAAGTCTCAGTCAGGCTTCAGATCCATAGTACTTCAGCGACTATGCTAGTCTCAAATGACATAATTGAAGCACTAGACAAGAAAAAACACTGTGCAGCATTGTTTGTTGATCTGTCTAAAGCGTTTGACTCTGTGGATCACGCATTACTGCAGAGGCTTGGTTGCATATAGGTCTTGGAAAAACGGCTTTGAGCTGGTTTAAAAACTATCTATCTGAAAGAACTGTGTCTCAGTAATAATAATAATAATAACTTTATTTGTATAGCACCTTTCATACAGGGGATTGCAGTTCAAAGTGCTTTACATCAGTAAGAAATAAAACATAAAATCAGTGTAAAACAAGCAGCAAGAGCAAAGCATAAAGTGGGATAAAATAATGCAGATATATTAATCAATTCATATCAGAACCTCACGTTCCAATATGCTTCTGTAATCTGTTACAAAACATGATAAGGTTATAGTATGCACCCAGCAGATAGTGGGGCGTAAAGATAAAAGTAGAAATAAGTCAAATGAGCAGACATATAAAATCACAGTTTTTCACATTAGGATCTAACATCCTTTAGGGCCACCTTGTTTATGGTTTGATTCAGTTTTAGTAGAATGTAAAATACATGAATTATGAAATGAGCACATAAAGTGCAGACATACTATAAAATCCTCTGATATATAAAATAAAGGAGAATAAAGACATCCCTCCAGGCCTCCAACTCCCTCTGAAAAAACTCTGTCTCAACAAAGTCCTGGAATGGCATCCTGGGATTGGTGAGTCCTTCTGCTGCATAGGTCTGGAAGACCTTAGTGGAGCAGTAGAAGTACAGTATCTCACCGCTCCAGTCTGATAAAAAAAAAAGTGGATGGTGGAGCCATCTCTGAGGAACCGGGACTTTGGCTGACCAGTTGTGTGTCCTCTTGGGGAGCCGCTGTTGTTGTTTCTGCTGCTTCTCCAGCATCTCACTGAATGAATGAATGAAAACTTTATTTAACAGATTGCAGAATGGGTACAATACAGTACGGCTCAATACACACAATTGTTAAGGGGATGCAGACCAGAGAAAGACTTTGTCTTGTTTACATCAGGGTCCCCTATTTTCAATTCATAGTGACATTTATGACACACACAACATACATGACATCATGACATTTATGACATAGGGACATACATGACATACAGGTATATAGTACTGTTACATTTGTGACATATACGATATGCAAATATACAGTACTGTTACCCATAGATCCTAACTATTATAATAGTTCAATGGTTGTGATGGCAAAGTTTGCGTCAGGTTCCTTACTGTATATTTGCATATCGTATGTCACAAATGTAACAGTACTATTGTTTCTGGCTTAAAGGCCAACCTTCATATTGTATTTTTGTTCAATAAACAATGTGGACTAAACCTTCAACAATACACAGAAGGTTAACCCTTTCACTGCCACACAACAGCCGGTTAACCCTGTAAACCTTCTAGTCCCAAAACATTCTGTGACTAATTCAGTGCAGATTGTAATGTATTGTCATCATGCAGCACAAGTACAGTACAACTAAAAGAGGTTTGGCATCCAACCAGAGTGACGATGTAGCAGTAACGTGAAATAGTAATATACACTGTACAGGTGGTTAAACTGGGTATAACATATATAAATTAGTACTATGAGTACTACATGTATGTACAGAGTTGTAGTATTAATATGTACAGTGATACAGGTATAAAGACACTATGGTATAAGTCATACTGGCCAGCAGTGTAACTAGTAAGAGTAGGTAAGAGATATGTACAGATATAGATATAGTATTAATATGTACAGTGATACAGGTATAAAGACACTATGGTAGTAAGTCATACTGGCCAGCAGTGTAACTAGTAAGAGTAGGTAAGAGATATGTACAGATATAGATATAGTATTAATATGTACAGTGATACAGGTATAAAGACACTATGGTAGTAAGTCATACTGGCCAGCAGTGTAACTAGTAAGAGTAGGTAAGAGATATGTACAGATTTAGATATAGTATTAATATGTACAGTGATACAGGTATAAAGACACTATGGTAGTAAGTCATACTGGCCAGCAGTGTAACTAGTAAGAGTAGGTAAGAGATATGTACAGATTTAGATATAGTATTAATATGTACAGTGATACAGGTATAAAGACACTATGGTAGTAAGTCATACTGGCCAGCAGTGTAACTAGTAAGAGTAGGTTAGAGATATGTACAGATTTAGATATAGTATTAATATGTACAGTGATACAGGTATAAAGACACTATGGTAGTAAGTCATACTGGCCAGCAGTGTAACTAGTAAGAGTAGGTAAGAGATATGTACAGATATATATATAATTATATACCAATGATGTAAACTACCCATAACTCAGTCACTCGGTAAATCAATTCAATTGGAGTCTCTTTAAACAAAACCCAATAACCTATTGGTAAACAAACGTATTGTTGAAAATATACAATATGACTGCTGTTGTGACAGTGTTTAGGAATCGGATCTTATTTAGTAGTTTAAACTCACCTTCAAACATTAACAGGTTGAAAAACGCTACTTTCTCCAGCTCTGCTCTTCTTCTGTTCTTCTTCTCCTAAATGTGGATACAGCGCAGCATCCACAAACTCGCAACAGCGCCACTAGTGGCCAAAATAATACATGGTTTTGTAAACAGGGAGTGGATGGAAGTTAAGGGAATTAAGAGCGAGTGAATGGACGTTAAGGCCAACTACTCCAGGTCTTTCCAATATGATTTTTTTTAATATAATATTAATGATTATACGCCAAAGTAGCCTGGTTTTAAGTTAAAATATTATAAATCTACATGCATTGAGGATGTCATTCTTTATATAGCTCTCAACGTGCACCAAATTGAATTATTCCTATATTGCAAAAAGAAGGAGACGACTAGGGTCTTGAACCCCGGTCGTCTGTGTGAAAGTCAAAAGAACAACCCGTTAGACCACATTGGAGATAAGTTAAAGATTGACTATACATCAATCAATGGGTAAGAGAGCCGTATCGTAATTCTGTATAACAGTTAACTAATTATTTTCGCTAGCAAGATCTCATTTGATTATTCAATCCAGCAGGCAAGTTTAAAGAAATATAATATGATTGATTGAGGTAATGAGGGACTTAAAATTAGCCTATAGATAACGCATTTAACTTGTCGGCGAGGCGATTGAGCCGTACTGCAATATGTTAATAAAGTTTTAAATCAATTAATCAATCAATGCCGCTAGAGAATCAGGATTTCTGCGATCGACACCTGCTGTCTTCTCAGCTGAGGCGGGCGCGCGCACTGATCCTGAGAATCAAGTCTGGCTTGAGTTAACGAGACTGAATCCACCTTCTTGGAACAGGAAAATCCCGGCTTCAAACATCGGGTTAACTGAAGCTGGATAATGACATCTTGATCGACTTAGTTGAACCACGTACAAGAAACAGGGCCCTGAGAAAGACTTTCATCTTGTTTACATCAGGGTCCCCCATTTTCAATTCATCATAACATATATGACATACATGACATACAGATACAGTAGGCCTACTGCTACATCTATACATTTAATTATGACATACCAGATTTGCAAATACAGTACTGTTTATGATACAAAGAGTCCAGAAAAGTATCAAACAACTGCAGATGGGATGCAGACCAGAGAAAGACGTTTGTCTTGTTTACATCAGGGTCCCCCATTTGTAATTCATATTGACAACAGCATCTAAAACAATATATTTATATGTATATTTATATATTGGAAGAGTATATTTATGAGACAGTATATTTGCAGTCCAGAGAAAGACTTTCGTGAGAGACCAACAAAGTGAGGTATGTAAAAACTTGGAATCAAATTGTGGTCATAGATCTAACGTTAATATCACGTTAACAATCTAATGGCTAGAAAGCTCACCTGACGTCGATATAGCGTTTACTGTTAGTAGAAGACTAGGTTGTTGACTGACAGCGTAAGCCTCTAAGTACTGAGGGAGCCGTCGTTCGCGCTGCGGGCGTTGGTTAGGAGGATCGTTTCGTGGAGTGTTCATCATAGGCCATTTCAATATTAATAACACTATATTAATATTACACTAATTACCCTCCGGCTCGAAGGACCAATTGTAACTGAGGGGTACAATTCCCTGACTGTATTACTAGATATGATACTTACTACCACTACCTTTGTACTTAATATTCGGCCACCCAGTACTCGGCATAAATATATTATGATGAACACTGTCACGTAGATGAAACGGATCCAACACAAATGTACGAATTAGAAATAGGTCTTTATTTCTACACAGCGATGGTGTGTAGAGCAAGCACTTAATCAAATCAATCACATTTATGAATGGGAATTAGTATGCACTTTTATGGCAAGAGTATTCGTCGGTATATCAATAGAGAATGTCCAATCTCTGAAGGCGCAGGTGGTACATATACGACCTGGAATAGTTAAGGAATAATAGCAATGATACTTTAATGATTATAGAACTGGATACACTAGGGGGGAATTCCGGTCGCTTGTAAGACAACTGGAGAAGGGGGGGGGGGGGGTAGAGTCTGGCTGTATCCGTCTGGCCGAGGGTATCCTGGGAGAACCCACGGTTGTGCGGCTCGGTGCCTCAGCGATCCTCGATCCACAGATGAAAGCAGTTGGACTCTCTGTGGGCCGGCTTCCTTCGGTCCACGATGGAGAGACGTGAAGCGACCTCGTCGTGTAGAGCGTCTCCTCACCTGTCGTCCTCTCCGGGGGGGGGTTTCCAACACACGGCAGTGTTGGTCTTTATCCATAGAATAATCACTGTATACAAAGCATAATCCGTGCCTGGGAAGGCGGGCTGTCGTCGGTAGAATAATCCGGTATGCAGGTCCACTCGCTCGTCGGCTCTGGGGCTCCTCGGGTGCAGCCTCACATGGGGTCGGCCACCCTGGATAAGCAGCCAGTTCTCTGCCCGAAACGATGGGGTACTGACTACGATAGTATTCTCACCGCACGAAGCACTACATATGAATAGACTATTATTAGCTTAATAGACTACGTCCAACTCGACGATATAGTGCCAAATATGACTATTCAAATATTAATATACACGATGTCTCAATACCGATGGTAGGCCGAACTTGGCCTTACTCCCACACGTGGCGTCGCAGGGAGGCTTTACGTCTGTCACTCTATTGGAGGGTAAGAAACTGGACTAAAAAGGAAGTCCTACTTTAGTAGCGCAGTATATATACGCACTATGAACAAATAGTACCGTTAGTGGTGCGGTAGCCAGATTCCTACGCGGAACTAGGACTTGTTCGTACATGTTGAGCGGTACGTTTGAACTGGGTCTGGGGGGTATGGCAGCCTGGCACCAAGGTCTCGACCAATAGTAGAATGGAGACTATTATGGGATGTTCAGTAGGCTAGAATGGATATTCAATGCATATTGTACAAGGAATATACAAGGGATATCAAGGAATATTAGAGAATATACAAATACAATTAAATATATATATATAATAAATATATATATTCGGTTTAATCTGGCCCTTCACAACAATGATAATAAAAGTCACTTATAGGAAACAGGATAACACGTTTTTTCATTCATTCCCTTTGGTACAGTACCATTAATCAAATGAATATAGTAACCTGTCTCCCCCTCTAGAGGGCATTGTAGACTAACTCGAGTCCCATAAACAGTAAGATTGCATTAGGAGAAATAGAGAGCTACGGTACAAACGATCACCTTTAAGAAAGGACATTGTGGTGCTAATCACTCAAATATGCATATGCAATGTTACCAATGTTAGTAATGGTGTATATCTCTGGGACCGATGAACTTTTCTTGCTTACTCCTCCGTATCTTCCTATGGCCCATCTCACCGGTCGTGGTGGAAGGGGGCCATCTGGAAACATTGTCTGTCTGCGGAGGGAGTATTACGGAGACATCTCTTTCCTAGGTCGGTCTCTGGGCTGCTGAGTAGGCCTGCGGGAGTGCAGGAGGCACCATGTCTGTAGATAGTCTTGCTCATCTCTTCTTCTCTAGCATCTCTTATGCCGCTCAATGTCTTGCCTTGGCGATAAGCAGGCCCCTCAGGATGATGGCGTCCTGCCAATAGTTTGTAAGTGTCACGCCATGGAGTAAGATACAAGTCTCTCTCTGCTTCAGGTGTATGGGGGTAGATTTCTATCAAAAATAAACAAACGCAGAAGGAGAATCCACAATCGTAAAAACGATCCACACACACACACCTCAGAATCCACAACCGTAAAAACGATCCACACACACACACCTCTCAATTTGTTTCATAAATCATAAAAACACGCTTGATTTGTTTAGATTTACGTACGGAATTGTAAAAACAGCTTGATCTGGTTAGATTTACGTACGGAATTCTAAGGACACGCTTGATCAACTTGGAGTTACGTACGGTTTTTTGAGACAAATATTTTCCCCGTGGGGATTCGTGTGTGACGCTTCTTCTTCTTAGAGGTCTATCAAAAATAAACAAACGCAGAAGTAGAATCCACAATCGTAAAAACAATCCACACACACACCTCAATCTGTGTTTCATAAAACGTTTGATCTGCTTAGATTTACGTACGGAATTCTAAAAACACGTTTGATCTGCTTGGAGTTACGGACAGAATTCTAAGGACACGCTTGATCTGCTTGAAGTTACGGACAGAATTTTGAGACAAATATTTCACTCTTTTCCCCGGCGGGGATTCGTGTGTGAAGCTTCTTCTTCTTCGGCGCTACCGAACACGGCCCGAGGTGTCTTCCGCTCATGAGCGCTACCAGTGGCCAAAATCGCACATTATCTTTAGCCCTAGGCATCAACATTTCATTATGAAAATGAATGCTCAAATATATATAGTACCATTTTGACGATAACAACTAGGGCTTTCAAACGATATAAAATATCTGTATGATTATCATGATTATTATTATTAATATCTTTCATATTTGATACAGAAATTATTACAAAAATCTTGTCCGGCCACCACATTTCAACAAACTGCATTTTCAACCACTTTACTGACAAGCTAGCAGGAAACTTAGAGGGTATGGGATATAGACAATTATGTGGGCAATATAGAACAGCTGACAGATTAGAAATATAATTTATTGTTCAAAAGTTATGATAATTATAGTGATAGTAATAAAACAATTCCGTCTGAAAATGAACTTGAATGGGTTTATGATGAATATCTGTTTGTGGGTATGCTCAAAGTAATATATTATTCATATCTTTCATATTTGATACAGAAATTATTACAAAAATCTTGTCCGGCCACCACATTTCAACAAACAACTGCATTCTGAATTAATTTAGCCTTGTAGTTTCTAATCCCATCGTTTATTTGTATTGATTAAACATAAGTCAGTTACTGTACATGACACTGTATGTCAAATATGCTAAGGTAATTAGCTTTAACTTATTGCTTATGGAGCATTGTTTCCCCATTTATCCCAGAGGAGTTGATGAACACTGCAGCTGTATTATGTAAGAAATACATATGCAGTATATAATAATTATATATAATAATTGTAAAGTGTTTTTTGATGTTTTTATTTTGTTTTGGTGTAAATAAAAAGAAACTGATCAATTCAAATTCCTTTTTTTTAACTTTTTTGGTTAAAACACTTTTTTTTATTGATTTCCCCAAGGGGATCAATAAAGGAATGTCTTATCTTATTGTATAGACAATTATGTGGGCAATATAGAACAGGTGACAGAAGTTATAACCATTATAGTGATTAGTGGGAAAACTAAATACAAATTCCATCTGGATTTTCTTTGTGTTTTGTCAAAACAATGTTCTATAGTGAGTGGTCTTACCTCCTTTTCCAGGATTACTTCAACTTTCAATATCTGGCAGTTACTCTGTCATTATAAATGCTTACGCTTACTACGCAACAAACTGGATGAGCTACAGGCGAATGTTTACCATCAGCAAGAGTACAGGAATGCGTGCATCCTGGCCCTAACGGAGACGTGGCTGGACAATCGGGTTTCCGACTCGGACCTGTATATTGAAGGCTTTGGCACACCAATACGACTCGACAGAGATAAAACCATCACCGGTAAGCAGAAAGGGGGAGGTGTCTGCTTATATATAAACCAAAAGTGGTGTAAGACTGTTACTGTATGGGACACAATATGTACAGCTGACATAGAAATGCTGACTGTGTCTCTTCGCCCGCATTACCAAGAGAGTTCCCGCAACTCATGTATGCAGTATAGTGTACATCCACCCCGTGCCAACATGAACAATGCACTGGAAGTTATAGTGGACATGGTAAACAAGATGGACAAAATATCAACAGATGCACCTAAATTTCTCCTAGGCGACTTCAATCACTGTCAGCTGGATGGTGTCTTACCTGCATACCACCAGTATATTGATTGCCCTACACGACTCAACAAGGTGCTGGATAAATGCTATGGCTCTGTTCCCAGAGCATATAGATCCTTCGCGCTACCAGGCCTGGGACTTACGGACCACAACACAGTTCTGCTGGCCCCTGCATACCAACCAGTCATTAAAAGAGAAAAACCAACCATAAAGACATCCAAGGTCTGGTCAGAAAACAACATTGAGGCCCTTAGAGGCTCATTTGAATGTACTGATTGGGATGCTCTTGTCGAGCCAGGCTATAAATGATAATGTAGATGTTATATCATCATACATTAATTTCTGCGTGGACACAGTGATACCCTCTAAAGAGACACAAATATTTCCTAATAATAAACCCTGGGTAACGAAGGACCTGAAAAGCATTCTTAATAAAAAGAAAAGGATATTTTTCTGTGGGACACCTGAGGAGAAGAAAGATGTTAATAAAGAGGTCAAACGAGCAGTGAGACAGGCAAGGCTAAACTATAAGAATAAGATAGCAGATAAATATAATCAAGGGGACATGCGTTCAGCCTGGAAAGGAATTAAAATTATGTCCGGGATGAACACCAATACAGCCCCTAAAAATATACAAATAGGAAATAGTAGCCATGACTCCCTGCCAGACGAGGCAAATAAGTTCTTCTGTCAGTTTGACTCTCAGGATTTTAGTGCTGAACTTAAGAAGCTATCAGATTCACTCTCACCTGGACAGAAGTCTCCACGCAGTCATAGCTAAACATTTAAAAGAGATTAAGGTAAACAAAGCTAAAGGGCCAGATGGAATATGTGGAAGGACACTGAAACACTGTGCTGATCAACTGAGTCGAGTGTTTCAAAGACTTTTCCAGCTCTGCTTGGACTCAGCAGTGGTTCCTGATCTCTGGAAGAATTCTATCATCATTCCAATTCCAAAGATCAGCAGACCCAAAATCCTCAACGACCTGCGGCCTATAGCCCTAACATCACTAGTAATGAAAAGTCTGGAGAAAATTGTGAAATCTGAAATTGTTGATGCAACCAGATCAGCTCTTGACCCCATGCAATTTGCATATAGACCTGAGAGAGGTGTTGATGATGCCAAATTATTTATTTTGAACTCTGTACATGAGCACTTAGAAAAAAAGAACACGTATGCAAGATTACTCTGTTGACTTTTCGTCAGCCTTCAATACAATGCAGCCTCACATACTTGTAGAAAAACTTATAAATGACTTTAACCTGGATCACCAACTTATCAGATGGATTATCAGTTTTTTTACCAATAGAACTCAGACACTAAGTATAAATGGAAAAAGTTCCAAATCAATAATAATTTCCACTGGCTCACCGCAAGGCTGTGTTCTTTCTTCTCTTATTTTTGTTTTATACACAAACGATTGTCTTAGCAAATATACAAATCACCATATTGTAAGATTTGCTGACGACAGTATTATCCTATCTCTTCTCAGTCAGTCAGATAAATCACACGGACCCATAATGCAAGACTTTGTAGACTGGTGTGATGGCTGTTTTCTGGATTTAAATGTATCCAAAACCAAAGAAATTATTATCTCACCAAAACACATAGAAGTCACCCCAACAAGCATCCACTGAGCTGAGGTGGAAATTGTCCAGAACTACAAATACTTGTGTTTGATGACAAACTTAAATTTAGTGACAACACAGATGTTATCATAAAAAAGGCTCATCAGCGTCTGCTTATCTCTTACAGAATGACCTCCTAGACCCTAATCAGTCAGGCTTCAGGACTGGTCACTCCACAGAGACAGCCCTCATTGCGGTCACAGAGGCACTTCACTTAGCGAAAGCGAAAGGCCTCTCTGTCCTGATTCTCCTAGATCTATCTGCAGCCTTCGACACAGTCAACCACCAGATCCTCCTCGCGGCCCTCGCAGGAATGGGAGTGGCTGGCTCTGCGCTGACATGGCTGTCATCATACCTCAATGACCGCTCCTACCAAGTGTCATGGAGAGGGACCCTGTCGGCCACCCGCCCCCTGCGGACGGGTGTCCCCCAGGGCTCGGTTTTAGGACCCCTTCTCTTCTCCCTCTACATTAAATCACTGGGTAACATTATCACGTCTCATGGCTTCTCCTACCATTGTTTTGTCTTGAATGTATAGAAATGCAGCTGTTTGTGATATCATGCCTTAAATTGCCCCTTGCGGGACTAATAAAGTTTTTTTTATTGAATTGAATAGAACAGTGTGTAATACCAAAAAAGTTAAAAAACGGATTTGAAATTATCAGTTTATTTTTATTTACACCAAAACTTGCCCCACAATGGTGGAATGAACTACTACCCACCCCAGTTAGGACAGCTGAAACCCGTCCAATCTTTCGCCGTCGACTAAAGACGCACTTCTTCAACCATTATCTGAAAAATAATAATAATAATAAAAAATAAAAAAATAACCCTAACGATAGGTTATAACTATAACCAAGTTCTGTGAGTAATGGTGACGCTCAGCGTCACTACTGCACTATACCTCGCTCGTGCACGCGCACTGAATAAAAAATTCCACAATGTACCTTTACATCCCAACATTCGTCTGGCCACACCCCTATCAGCTTACCTACATAAGCAGGGGTGGGGCCACATACTCACCTCCTTCCCAAGCTTTCACCACAAGGTGAGATCAAGGGCCGCAGCGGCGTCTGACGCTGAGCGTCACCATTACTCACAGAACTTGGTTATAGTTATAACCTATCGTTCTGTTTCGTAATGGATTTCGCTCAGCGTCACTACTGCACAAGGGAGGCTGAGCGAGAGCCATAGCCCGACAAATGTACCCCGCTGAGGCCCCCCACAACCATCAGATCGGGGAGGACCGAGCCCCCCCAACCCTCCCTAATGGAGGGTCACGGGGGGGGCGACGGATCCGACCGTGCGAAGAGGCACTCAAGCAACTCAACGCACAGGGTGAGCAGACCGTGGCCTGACCCCACGACTACACACACGCACAACCCGCATGCCACCCGGGAACGAACGGAAGGAACAACCTTGTTACTGCCCCCAGAAAACACGCGGTTAAGAGCAAACCCAACCCCGTGGCAAGGCTGTAGCAGCGGAGCGCGAAGGAAGACCCAGACCTACTGAAGGGACTGGATCCCCTGGAAAACGGGGGCCCGGAGAGGTCAATGACGCCAGGCATCAAGACCCCACCAGGCGGTCACTTAGTGACACCGCCCCCCACATCGCCAGCGTATTCGGATAAGGCCCCTCCAAGAGCGGGCCCTTTCCCCCCAATAGCACACCGCCTGGCACACTGACCCTGCAGAACAGGCAGTCAGCATGGCCGTAAGCACACAAAAAAGGTTAACCAACGGAAGCAGGCAGCGCACCGGGGAAACCAGGCAACAGGCTGTAACCTGAGCCTGGAGCACTGCGGACGAGACAGGCGCCAAAGGAGTCAGCTGAAAAGAGCCCCCCCGGCGGAAGGGGCGTATGCTGGCGTTGTTGCATGACAAAGCCTCCATTAAAAAAAAAACACCCAGAGGGGTCGAGGCAGAGAAGGCTGACATGATTGGCAGACGTCATGAACGTGCAGGGGCACACTCAACCGGGTAACCCGGGAGTTGACACTGCTCCAACACACCAGGGAATCAACCACCCTCTTGGTACCGACGGTGGTTGTTCCTATAACCCCTCAAGAAAAAACTCAAACACACCTGCGGGAATACACTGGCTATACCGCAGTACAAGTGTTTCAGTTTTCAAGAAAGGGTTATTCCAGGCCTACGGGTCGACGAAACATTACTTCGGACCGGGCCCGGCGGCACGGGAAGCACAGGGTTACCAGAGGAGGTCCAAGACCACCCCAACAGCCCCCTCTTCGCCACGCGTGAGAGAGGAGCAAAAATAATGGAGAACCAGCCCTAAGCACACCGCACTTGGTATTCCCAGGCGGTCTCCCAACCAAGTACTAACCAGGACCGAACCTGCGTAGCGTCCGAGATCGAACGAGATCGGACGTGTACAGGTTGGCATGGCCGTGAGCAGAGTACAACATGTACCCAACAAAGGGTCTCCATAGCGCCTAACCCTGTGACACCCGGACCGACCCGGCATTTTTCCCCCCGAAAAAAGCACAAGTCCCTCAGGGTACCAGAACAGCAGATCTGCATCCCCGGCAGACAACGAGTTAACTGACCTGGACCAGCGTGACCAGACCAGTCCTGTGTCCTAACCACGCCGACATGCCCACTCCAGGAGAAGGGGCAGATATGCGTGTTGATCTAAAACATGAAAAGAGGGCGCCACCCAGACGGGCCGGTGTGAACCGCGCTCGGTGGCCCACCCCAAGGGCGTGAGACCCCTCTACATATGTTCAGATCTATTCCGTTAACATCCCCCAGATATGAATGAGAATTCATTGAGACAACCTAGTAAACTGGCGCTCGGAAGAGACAAAACTCCATCCCAGTTGCCCTATAAAAACGCTGTTTTAACAAGCAACCAAGGCGCACTTAGCCCCTGTGTGATTCTGTCACAGAAACACACCTGAGCCAGCACTATGTATGCGTCGAGACCCAAACACATCAATGGATAGTCTAGCAAGACACCAAACATTGTTCCTCCATGTCGCCTGGGAGAACTACACGGAGCCGTCGTGCTTCATGTACCTTCCTCTTTTTATTCAAAAAAGAAAGAACACAGACTGACATGAATCCCTCGTGACGCCGCTGGGGGTAATTTTTTTTTACATTTTTACATCCCACCACCCTCCCATAGGGAGGATACGGAAATCCCCAGAGAGACTTCCCACGCGAGCTGTATAGATTGAAAAGAATATATTGCAACATTGAGCCATGTAAAATTTTGGGTTAGGGCTCCCCCCGAGGAGGAGGCACTGAACCAATACACTCAATAATCAAATTGAATACACACACAATAGAGCAGGACTCCTTTTTGAAGTTCTACTCACCATGACAATCTGAGAAGGAGGCTCTGAACTCTGAGGAGGCTCCCTCACAGGGAAGGAGAGTCCTAACTCACAGAAGGCCCGAGTAGGAGCTTCGTGAGGAGGAGCCCTGACCACTCCCTGAAACAGATCCATCATATGGACCTGAACAGCTCACGGAAGTCTTACCAACAGAGACGCACACAGTGACGTACTCTATGGCGGGGGAATTTCTGCGGTGCACACGCCCAATATTCCAGGGCGTGGGACCAGGAAACCCCCTTAGTTGTGAGTACACGGTACATGAACACACATGATGTTTCTCAACACAACAAACCAGATCATTTTTACATATATAACAAAAAACCCGATTTGCATGGAGAAGCTAATACCAGTGACAAGACGATTCACACACAACTCGCGTCGTATCCTAAATGTATTGCAGCAACACCCGTTTTGGAAAACATCGTTATTACAAAACATTAGAAGGGAAGGAAGAAGACGCGTTTTAAGGTCTGGTCAGGACCTTCCCTACCGTGAGCGTAGACCAAGCGAACTGCAGTCTGCTAACAGGGCACCGATAGTAAACACAGCATCCTGTGTTGCCGACACGGGCAGCGTCGCTGCTCCACCCCGCCGCTACGGTTCTCCTTGTTGACGCAGTCCTCGCCGGCCGGGCTCCCGGTAGGTTCGACTAACATCCTCTGTCAAAGATGACGTCGTAGTCAGAGTGTTTAAAGCATGTTATAGTCTCAGAACGTTCAACAGTGTAGCATTAAGCTAACAGCCGATCGGCTGATAGCCACAAGCTAACGTATACCAGCCTGGTAAACACAGTAAGCTAACGCCGCAGCTAACAGCTGCACGGCTAACAGCTGACTGGCAGTAGGCCATAACTAGCACGCAAGCTAACCAGCCAACACCTGAACTGTATACAATGACATAACAGCTACACTGCAGACAGGCCGCTGTCCCAATCCCTTCCCTAACAGGGAAAAGAAAAAGAGATGTCAGAACACAGTTTCAACGGTGATCCAGACACACACGGGGCCCTTTGAGCATGGAACTTCCGATAAAGAAGATCTTATGCCCACATTTCCTTGTTAGGGTAGACTTTCATTTGTATATGAAAGATGGGGCCTACACGGGACAGAGAAGCATCCGCTCTAGAATCCTGGGATCACCAGAACCTAGCGCGGGCCACTAGATTAGTCATCATGGGCATCAGGCCAAGATCCTCCGACCACCGTTGTAAGCCGAGCAGAGGACCTTAGCCTGGGGTCGGCGTTTCGTAAATTGTTAGCTAACCCCCATAGCATCAACAACAACCAGAGCTCGCAATCAAAACAGTACATACCCAACCTGGAACCCACCGCTTCTCACAACAGTCGGTGTGTCCTACAGTCCAGCTGTGTTGCAGGGAGGGTCTTACCCCATCCAGCCGAAGCAAGCAGGATTGTAGTTGGGAAGCATGTCAGCGGCGTGAGCTCCTAATACGAAAAAACCTGTGGAGGTGTTGAATGATCATCAGCTTCCAGACACTCCAGTAACGAAGACAATATCGCCGTATTTTCTCAAATAGTGAGAGAGAAAATAAAGATATGATGTCAACGTATCTCGTTTTCCAACTTTCTTCTACTAACAACCTCGTCAAGTGGGGATCTACCGAAGGCACTTCCTTGTGGTGAAAGCGAAGAAGGAGGTGAGTATGTGGCCCCACCCCTGCTTATGTAGGTAAGCTGATAGGGGTGTGGCCAGACGAATGTTGGGATGTAAAGGTACATTGTGGCATTTTTTATTCAGTGCACATGCACGAGCGAGGTATAGTGCAGTAGTGACCCTGAGCGAGATCCATTACGAAACAGAACTAACCTTACTGTCATGCACTTGTCCTAATAAACTAACCTACACTGTAACACACAACACTTTGATGAAATATAATGTAAATGTAAAACAAAATAAAAACATCAAAAAACACTTTACAATTATTATATACAATTATTATATACTGCATATGTATTTCTTACATAATACAGCTGCAGTGTTCATCAACTCCTGGGATGAATGGGGAAACAATGCTCCATAAGCAATAAGTTAAAGCTAATTACCTTAGCATATTTGACATACAGTGTCATGTACAGTAACTGACTTATGTTTAATCAATACAAATAAACGATGGGATTAGAAACTACAAGGCTAAATGAATTCAGAATGAAGTTGTTTGTTGAAATGTGGTGGCCGGACAAGATTTTTGTAATAATTTCTGTATCAAATATGAAAGATATGAATAATATATTACTTTGAGCATACCCACAAACTTTTCATATTATCATCATAAACCCATTCAAGTAAATTTTCAGACGGAATTGTTTTATTACTATCACTATAATTATCATAACTTTTGAACAATAAATTATATTTCTAATCTGTCAGCTGTTCTATATTGCCCACATAATTGTCTATATCCCATACCCTCTAAGTTTCCTGCTAGCTTGTCAGTAAAGTGGTTGAAAATGCAGTTTGTTGAAATGTGGTGGCCGGACAAGATTTTTGTAATAATTTCTGTATCAAATATGAAAGATATTAATAATAATAATAATCATGATAATCATACAGATATTTTATATCATTTGAAAGCCCTAGTTGTCATCTTCAAAATGGTAATATATATACTTTGAGCATTCATTTTCATAATGAAATGTTGATGCCTAGGGCTAAAGATAATGTGCGATTTTGGCCACTGGTAGCGCTCATGAGCCAGAGACACCTCGGGCCATGTTCGGTAGCGCCGAAGAAGAAGAAGCTTCAGACACGAATCCCCGCCGGGGAAAACAGTGACATTTTTTTCTGTACCGTTTCTACTCTGCTCCTGTATTGGTTTAGTTGTAGACACACAGTATTGCTCTGTACCTGTATTCCAATGTGGATTCGTCCAGACATGGCAAATAAAATCTCTGACTCTGATGGATCAGTGTAGGTGACAGGTCAGTGTAGTGACAGGTCAGTGTAGTGACAGGTGACAGGTCAGTGTAGTGACAGGTCAGTGTAGGTGACAGGTCAGTGACAGGTCAGTGTAGTGACAGGTCAGTGTAGTGACAGGTCAGTGACAGGTCAGTGTAGTGACAGGTCAGTGTAGTGACAGGTCAGTGACAGGTCAGTGTAGTGACAGGTCAGTGTAGTGACAGGTCAGTGTAGTGACAGGTCAGTGACAGGTCAGTGTAGTGACAGGTCAGTGTAGTGACAGGTCAGTGTAGTGACAGGTCAGTGTAGTGACAGGTCAGTGACAGGTCAGTGTAGGGTGAGTGAATAGAAATCTGAAAGTGGTTTGGAGCATAGCACATAACTCAATATCTTTATTGCATTAACTTAATTTCTCTTACCTTTTCCATGTATGAATACAACACATCTTCAGGACTCAGTGTTCCCTCCTTCAAACGCTTTGTCAACTCGGTCAGAGAAACAGATATGATGGTAGGGCTGTCCGTCAATGGATGCTATATGAAACAAGTAAGTTAGACAATGAGTAAGTCAACATACTGACACTACCATCTATGACTGACAGTACCCTTACGAAAACGTTCCTATGGTAAAGTACGACAAGCTCTGTATATCCTATTGCATTTTTCTGGTAATTGTTTTTTATTATGCTATTGTAAACTACGGGTCTGACCCTTTAGCTCAGCTCGTTAGTGCGTCTGCCTGTGGATCCTATGGTCTCAGGTTCAAATCCACTCGGTTAAATTGGTTTATATTATCTAAGTACAAAAATGGTACCATGATGATACATAATTTGTATCATGGCAGTACCATGGTCAATTATTAATACAGTGGCTGATACCACAGTAAAACTGAAAATATCCTAATTAAAGATATTTGACAGTGAAACATCATCCAACTCTATTATAGTATTATAATTAGATTATAGACAAATCTTTCTATAATATAATTAAATGTATTATAAACTATAATATAAATGTATTATATACTATAAATGTATTATAGAAAAAATCATATGCTTTGTTACCCTTTAAGAAACACTGTCAATATTTCTTGTACTATTCCTTTACGGGAAATCAGCTTACTAAACGCTCTAACATACAGAGAACATGTTTTATCTTAAACCACTCCTAGCCACAGCAGGTGCAGGCTTATCAGTATTGATTCCACGTCATAGACAGTTTTTTCATGTATACAAACCTCGATTTCTTTACTACTGTTTAAGGCTGAAAGTGAACCTTGACGTGGCGCTCACTTCTCAGATTGTCTCTCTGCTTTGAATTGATCCTTCTGTGCACAAAGAATACAACTATTTTCTTTGCTATCCCTTGACTCGATCTCAATTGTTGTCGAAGCAGTTTTCTTATCAGTCCTGGACTATGGTGATAATAGGCATGCTGCGGCCTAAACCCTTACTTAAGTTACAGTACATCCTTGGACTCCGTCTATCACTCTGCCCTCAGATGCATCACTAATGATAGATACGACACTCATCACCGTGTCCTTTATGAGAAGGTTGGTTGGTCCTCGCTGATGGAGAGGCGCAACAAACACTGGTATTTGTTCATCTTTAAGGCCCTTTTTGGTAAGACACCTAATTATACTACATCATTATTGGAATGGAATTTTGGAACCTATGGAACCCGTTCTAGGTCCCTGAGTTTGCTCTGAACAGGGTACATCTGCATTTACTATGATGCCCCTCTAGCTCATGGAATGAACTCCAACAGTCCAGCTTGAGATTCTCCCCTCTGTTGCAGTTTAAAACCGTGATCTCCAACCATTGTCAATCAAGTTGTAGGCCTACATGTTTTAATTGATTGTTATCCTTACTTGTCTTATTGTTATGATTTTATATTCTGTGTTATATTTTTAACTCTGTGTGTACACTCAACGTGACTGTAAATGGGGGAAACCTCAGTTGCCTTTCGAGTTTAAATACAGGTTTGAAATGAAATGTATTAAGCTCACCGGACTTGGTCAAACTAAATGTCCACAACAAACGACATTACTACTGTACTTTGATTGATTGATTGAAAAAAAAATTGAACACAGATTGCAGAATGGGTACAATACAGTACGGCTCAATACACACAATTGTTAATGTGATGCAGACCAGAGAAAGACTTTCGTCTTGTTTACATCAGGGTCCCCCATTTTTTATTAATCTTATATGACATACATGACATACAGATAGACAGTACTGCTACATCTAGACATTTATGACATACCAGATCTACAAATACAGTACTGTTTGTGATACAAAAAGAGTCTAAAAAAGAGAGTATACAGTATACATTTGACGAAGAAACTGTACATTGGACGAGGTTGGGTAGGTTGGGTAGGTGGGGTGCGGAATCGTCTGTGTAAAAAACACTTACCGACTCTTTGAATTGACGGACAGCTTGCTCTGCCCTCAGCAGGGTCGCTGCCCTTCGGTCTCTTGCTTTCAGAATAGTCCTTCTTGCCCGTTGTCCTCCATTGAGCCATTTGAGCAGCAGGACCAGGGCTCCTACCCCACATGCTGTAGCGGTCAGACACGTCGTCCAACTCGGCTCGGCTCCCAAAACAAGTTGCTTTGCCCTTTCCATCCGAAAGCTCTCCCCTCACGCTAGCGCTCCACCAGACACACGGACCAGTAAACTATTAGCTAAGTAGGCTAACGTTAATAGGACCAGCAAGAGCTCCGTCAATCGTCTAGTGAGTAACGTTAACCCGAAACGTAATGTTTAAACAGATACAAGGCGTGTCGATACAAGCACAAGCTTTATATGGATATTAGTGATGCACGATATAATATCGGCCGACATGGTCATTTTTTTTTACACATCGGTATCGGTCCGATATCAAGATATGGCCAATATAAAAAAATTTAAAAAATATTATTTTATTTTATTAAATTCTTTTTACATGTTTTGGTATTAAATAGTTTCAAAATATCAGTCATTTCTGAAAATAAGTTACAAAGGTAAAAAAAAAAAATGCATTTTGGAAAATAATTTATTTGATTATCATAAAAAAGTGTTTTCTATACAGAGATATCGACATCGGTAAATATCGGTACCGGCCAGAACAGCAATATTAATATCGGTTATCGGTATCTGCCACAATTTTCACATCGGTGCATCACTAATATAATCCTTTTTACATAATGTAGATACTATATATCTATCTGTAGATATCACTTACCTACTCTCGCTAGTTACACTGCTGGCCAGTATGACTTACTGATTAGCACCATTACTCAGTAGTACTAATTAGGGGTGTAACGGTTCACAAAAACCACGGTTCGGTACGTACCTCGGTTTTGAAGTCAAGGTTCGGTACGGGTTTTCGGTACAGTGGGGGATAGTTTGTCTTTCCATGTTCCACTCAGGGGTGATGTAGTGTGCAGTAACTAATTGTACTTGTAGGGCTGTCAACTAATATTCTATATTGAAATGAATAATCCACTTGTAAACAAATAAAAAAATTATAATAATTATATTAGATTGTGAAAAAAACAGCCCCCGGTGGGCGGTCGTTAGTGGTTAACATACTGTTGTATTCGTTCGGTACACTACACAGCCGTTCGGTACGGATACGTGTACCTTTACACCCCTAGTACTAATTCAGTTATATATTTTATATCCAGTTTAATAACCTGTGCATTGTATATTACTACTGCACTTTACTGTTACATTTGCACTCTGGTTGGATACCAAACCTATTTATATCGTACTGTACTTGTGCTGTATGATGACAATACATTTTAATCTAATCTAATGTTGTGTTGTTTGTCTCCTGCAGGAAGGAGCTTCTTAACACATTAATAGCCAGACCCGAGATTTCTCTGGTTTTGGTCGTTATTTCTTTTATTCTATATTTTGATTCATTTCAGGCACACGGACCTCAGGGTTACCATAGGGAATCATTCTGAGATCACCAAAGGGCAATACCGGCCGCATCATGCAAGGTGGCAGTATCGCCCACCCTTTGAAACCCTCCTTCACACCGGGTGCTTAAATCCCTCCGGGCGCTATATTTTGGGTCAGGCGAGTCTAGTGGTTCACCCGATCACATTGAAACACGTCCAATGACCCTCCATGCATGTGTGTGCCGGATTATGTCGAGGACACGATGGACACCAATACTGGAAATCGCGATCAGACAATTAGAATATTATTTTTGGGATACTTCCTAGTAAAGGTAAGGACTATATGACATCAATTTCTAATTTCAGCTTGATCCTACAATGTTTTCATATCGATCCAGCCGATCAACATGTGTGGTGTTCAAAACGAATGCCGTTACTGGCGATCAAAGTATCAAAAAACGACCCCCCCCCCCCCCCCCCCCCTTTCATGCATTCATGATGAAACATAATACCTATTATATACCTTTGAATTGGAAATAGTAGCGTGTCCAGGCGAGCAACGCCAACACTATTAGCAGAATTCACGTAATGCTCCATAACACAGTTACCAGGAATTAGCCAGGATCACTCAGAAACTATACAATATTCACCACGGTATAACACGCGAACGTATGCATGAAAACATTTATTCTTTTTCACATGTTGAACGATAGATAGTTGATGTCAAATGAGCCATGGTATTGTCTCCATAGCTATAATATAGAATATAGATATAGCCCTGCAAACACCGAAGTGAAAACCCCTATACTTTACAGCGCTTGCCAACTAAGTACAAAGATGGGGAAACAGCGTGGCAGTGAAAGTGTTAACAACGTGTCATTCACAGCAGCAGCACAAATTGTTTGACAAATTACCGTTGTTCTGATAAATCCCTGCAACAGCAGATCTGTCCATTAAAACTGTGAAGCAGCCTGTTACCTGGTTTGTTGTTGGTTTGTGAGTGTACTGCCCTCTGCTGGATAAAAAAAAGTATATACTGTAAATTAAGGTTATACATGGTGACATTCTGCCCTCTAGTGGTAAATGTGCAGAACACATCTGGAGGGCCAGGGCGTCAACATTGAACAGAAGAGCTGTGTTCAGCCAGATAGTTATGATGAGGACGGATAGAGTGGGACCTTTCAGCTCGCTATAAGGTTTTCATTTGGATGTAAGATGTCCCACCACGGCCTAAAGGTCTACTGACATGGAGCAACATTAAACGTTATGCTTTAATCTCTCTTGCAGCAGGGAGCACCCGTAAGAGTAGAACCACCTCACCAAGAATAACTATTACCATTGGCATTTATTCTGCATTATAATAAATGGTTAAACTAATGACGTGGGTGATTAGGTCTGGCACTACTTTGGTACGGTCTGGTTCCCACCTCCCTGAAACAAGCCAGTCACACCGCTCATAAAAAAAAAACCATGAACCCCACCGTCATAGATAACTCTCCTTCCTTTCTAAATCACTTGAACGCGCTGTATCCAACCAACTTTCTGATGACCTCTGACCTCCTAGACCAGGGGTCAGATGATCTTACAGAATGACCTCCTAGACCAGGGGTCAGATGATCTCTTACAGACCAGGGGTCAGCAATTAAGTTTGGCCTCGGGCCACATTATGGCGGGCCAGAAACAAAAACAATGGCTAATTTAATATATTGATAGTGAAAACATTTTAACTGTGTGTGACAGAGTGGGTCTGACGCCGGGGCAGCACGCACGCACACATACACACAACATTCACTCATCATATACATTCATACATAATCAAACATGCATACATATCCATTAATCTAAGCATACATGCATTTATACATACATTCATATATCCATTCATACATATATTTATTGTGTTGTGTATATGTATTTATTTATTGGGTTGTGAGGGTATTTGGTGTTGGAGGTTGTTTTTATATAATGTGTTTAGGAAACGGCAAATCAATTGATGTGTAGCACCTGTTTAGTAATGTTAATTAATTATGTGTGGCACCTGTGGAGGGGGAGGAGTCCAGGTGTCATGAGGGCTGCATGCCCAAGGTTTGGGGTTCTTGCCCTGCACCAGTTACACTGTAGGTGACTGAGGGAAGTGCTGTATGTGTCTGTTAGTCTGTTTGTCTCTGTGGTGGTGCTTCACCAGATAACGGTTGCAAAGTGGGTAACTAGGGAAGCGCCACCCAGTAAGTGTTTTGTCTATCAGATGCCGTTATTGTGGAACGCATCTGATAGACTGCAGAGGTAGTATAGTTTAGTTATTTATTTTGTTTATATCACTTGTTATGAAATGTCACCTCTGCACCTTGGAGGCTGGGAAATAAAACAACACCAAGACCATTTTTCCGACTACGCCATTGTTTGTGGGAGTTTTTTGAGGAGTCTAGAAAGAACCCGTCACACTGTGACAGACCACCGTATAACTAAGACATATATTTGTGGCATAATAAACTGTAAACGACATACACATTGGCACTGAACATTATATGTAACTGAGGGGTTACAAAACCCTGACTGTATTAAAGATTGTGATAGATTAAACCACTGCTAGTTATGTACTTTAATTATTGGCCAGACAGTACATCTAAATATGGCAGACACTCATAATAACACGGCACTGACAAAGAAATATCATTTGAGGGTATTTATTATTATGCAGTAAATGTACAGATATTAGAATTAGGGTCGTGCTTGTATGGCGAAGAATATGCATAAGTCAGTCAGTAGCATAAGTCAATGGGAATAGAATAATTCCTACGATGGGGTACTAGGCTAACACCGCCTGGCGTAGGATGGCAATTATAGGGGGAAACGCTGGTACCGCTGGAGACAATGGGTTCCTCCCAGAGTTGTAAGTTCTGGAGGAGAGAGGAATGTTCGGATACTCAGTCTGATCAATTGAAGAAGAAGGGGATTCACGTACAGAAGCCAGTCCTTGTAATCCAAAACTCAGCATCAAAAGCAATAACTGTAATCCAATTGCACGATAGCAATGATGATAGCCAGCTAGCCTCGGTCCATGAGGCCAGCCCGAATGTAGATCCTCAAGGTGGTTAAATCCAAACGATAGTGGAGATTAACGATGCTCTTCTCCAAGGGTACGTTCCACACTCAATATAATCCAACCAATACTGGTTCTGCAATCGCCGCCGTCGGTTCTCCTGTGCACATGTCCAGTAGGTTCTCCGACTAGGCCTCCTCGTGTGCTGGTACCAATGTATTTAGTCCACGCGCACTGGCTAAGGTCCACTAGCTAAACGAACGAACGGCTGGGTAATGCTGCACACGAACGAACTGCTGTTGGCACGATACACAATAATTAACGACTCTTTACTTCACATTAAGCTAAGTCGAACTTGACGTTACTGCATTAAATCTGACACTTTTACTATTCACTTCGCACGTGGTTCTCAACGCTCTGTTAGACGCACTGCTTCTCACTTCACTGTTTTACCGAACTTGATGAACGTTGAACAGCTACTGTTCGCACCTGCCGCCGTATATATACTTAAGTGGCTATCTAGTGCCGAACCTCAGTTCTCGTCTCGAATCAATGCGCTGTCTCCGGGCATGTTGCCCGGACTCGCCTTTGAACCTGACTTTGAGGGCTTGCGTCTGGCGCCGATAGCGTTATCCAATAAGGAAAGCGAATATTACTATGATTCAAACGCAGGCTTAAAGGGATATACCGTGTATATATAAATAATATACAAGGTATATAAAACAATAAATGTAGATTCTCAGCTTTAATCTGGCCCTTCACAACAGCCGCCTCCTAATTAGTCCGCACCTAATTAGTTAAGGGAGACAGATTAATAGTCCAGTCAACTGCTCAATATTTGTTGTGAGGAGTAGGGCAATCTACAAAGTCAGTGGGTCATGGTCGTGATCAGGGGAGTCAGGGATCTCCGGCAACTCTATCAGCCTCGCCACGGGTCGGGTGTAGGTCCGCCCTTGGACTATGACTTCTGCCGCTCTGACCTTCCCATCGGCACCAGTGATCACTTTGCTTACGCGGCCGGCCGGCCACATAGCTCGGGGTAGTGACTGGTCTATAATCATAACGACTGTGTCCACCTTCAGGTTGTCCCTGTCCTTTACCCACTTCTGACGGGCTTGGAGGGACGGTAGGTAGTGGAGGAGGAAAATGTTCCAAAACTGGTCAGCCAATACCTGACTGTATCTCCACATTCCTCGGCCGTTCACTTCCTCGGGTCTGTACACCGCCTGTGGAAGGGCAGGGTCCAGCCGCCCCATCAAGAGATAGTTTGGGGTGACTGGGTCGAAGTCTGCTACATCACTTGAGACGTAACCGAGGGGCTTCGAGTTCAAGACGCCCTCGATCTCCGTGAGGACTGTCGTGAGGACTTCTTCCGCCACGGTCTGGGCCCCAAGCACGGCGTACAGAGCTGTCTTTATAGAACGGACTTCTCTTTCCCAGGTTCCCCCGAAATGAGGGGCGTTCGGGGGGTTGAACTGGAATTCGACCTGATAGGGAGCAAGGTGGGTCTTAAGTTCTTGGCCCATGGCCTGGAAACTCTCTCTCAGTTCTCTTTCTCCGCCTTTGAAGTTTGTCCCTTGATCGGACAACAACACAGACGGGCTTCCTCTTCGGGCTTGAAATCTCCGGAAGGACATGAGGAATGAATCCGTACTCATGGTCTGGAGGATCTCTATATGAACAGCTTGTGTGGTCATACACTTGTATACAATGCCCCACCTCTTCTCTGTCCCTCTTCCTTTCTTGACGTAGAGCGGGCCGAAGCAGTCCACGCCTGTGGAGTGGAAGGCCTTCTCGCCGAGTCGGAGGCGGCAGGGAGGCAGGTCGGCCATCATAGGTATACTGGGCTGTGCTCGCCACTTGCGACAGTCTAGACAAGTCCGTTGGAAGCGACGTACTGCTTCTCTCCCTTGCAGTATCCAGTAACGGCGTCGGATCTCAGCGAAGACTCTCTCTGCCCCTGCGTGGTGCACATCCTTGTCGTACTTCTTTATGATAAGTTTGGTTACCTTGTGTCGGCTGTTGAGGACGATAGGATACTTGACGTCATCCGTTAAGTCCGGGGCCCGTCGCAGACGACCACCCACCCTGATGAGGTCATGGGTGTCGAGCTCGGGGGCCAACGTGAGCAGTCGGCTGTCTGAAGGGATTGGCTTTTTCCCCTGCAGGCAGTCTAGCTCATCTGGAAATGAGTCTCTTTGGGCTCGCTGTAGCAGAAGGAGTTCTGCCTCTGCGTAGTTCGATGCGTCAATGTCTGTGGTGGGGGGAACCTCAGGGTGGTGCCACAAAAACGTCTTTCTCTGCGCACTCTCAAAGGTTAAGCAGTCGTCTATGTTAGGGTCCATGGGAGCTGGGACGTGCGTCAGCCCGCAGAACATAGACTTCTTGATCTCTGCCTCCTCTTGACTAGCCTCCCGTGGTGTGGGGGTAGGCCACTCCTCCTCCGGGAGCTTGAGGAACTCAGGACCGTCACTGTAAATGTTGGGACGTGTGAGGTCGTCTAGAGACATCCCCCGTGTGATGACATCTGCTGGGTTCTGCTTGGTGTCAACGTACCTCCAGCACGCTGATCCTACCAAGTCTTGAATCTCGGTGACTCGGACTCCCACGAAGACTTTGTATCGACAAGAATCGGACTGGATCCATGTGAGCACAGTCATGGAGTCTGACCACAAGATTGTCTTTTGCACCGTTATGGTGAGTTCACGTTGTATCAGCGTGGCGAGTTGCGCGCCTACCAGAGCTGCGCAGAGCTCTAGACGCGAGATAGATTGTTGCTTGCAGGGGGCTATTCTTGAGCGAGCCAGGACGAAAGCTGTGTGTACTTCTCCTCCCTCCTCTCAGGCTCTCAAGTAAGCCACCGAACCGTAAGCTACTTCCGAGGCGTCACTGAAGACGTGCAGGTCCATCTGACACGTCTCCAGCCGCACTGTGGGTGGGAAGTAGCTCCGGCGAATGTTCACATTTTGGAGCGAGTTGAGTTCTCTCTCCCACTCTCTCCAGGTGGAAGCTAGGTGGTCGGGTATGGGGTCGTCCCAGCCCTGCTCCTTGTCCCACAGTTCTCGCACAAGCATCTTCGCCCGAGTGGTGTAAGGTAGGATACACCCCAGCGGGTCGTATTCGCTTGCGAGTGTTCTGTATACGCTCCGTCGAGTGGTCGGTAGAGGGGTCGACCTTCCCTGCTCCTGGGTCAGGGGTGTGTGTTTATAATGGAGCGAGTCTGTTTTGAAGCGCCAGACGAGGCCCAATGTCATTTCCTGTGCTTCACCTGGGGTGGTCGCCATCCAGGTCTCGCTGCTTGCTGCCTTTGTCTCTGGGGAGAGGCTGCGAAGTACTTGAGGGTCACTGCTGGCCCACTGCCTAAGGTCGAAGCCGCCTTTGATCAGGGAGGCTCGGAGCTTAAGTAGGATGGCTTCGGCTTCTTCTGGCGTTGATATGCTTTGTAGACAGTTGTCCACGTAGAAACTCCTCTCTACGCTTTGTCTGACCTCCTCGTCAGCTCCAGGGTCTTCGGTCACGTGCTTTTGTAGTGCGAACGTGGCACAGCATGGGCTGCATGTGGTGCCGAAGGGGAGGACCTCCCATTGATGGATGGAGGGTTGTTCATCGTCGATCCTCTCTCTCCACAGGAACCGCAGCAGGGGCTTGTCCTCCTCCATCAGTCGCACCTGCAGGAACATCCCTTTGATGTCACCGCTGATGGCCACCTTGTCTTGGCGGAAACGTAGTAGTATGCCGAGGAGGGAGGGGCAGAGTGTCGGGCCGGGCAAGAGCAATTTATTCAGGTTCTGTAGTCCGATCTGGTAGCTGCAGTTGAATACAATGCGGTTCTTGCCGTTGTGGTGGACCTTGTGGTGGGGCACGTACCAGGATTCAGTCGTCTGGTCTGCCTCTTGATTGTCGATTTTCTTGATATGTCCCGCTGTGATCAGTTTGTCGATCTCCGCACGGTATATAGTGGCTTGAGTGGGGTCTTTATCTAGACGCCGCTCGGTGTTCAGTAGATAGCGTTGTGTCGCTTCTTTTGAGGCGTGGAGGGTGGGCATCCCCTCTCGCCTCAGGAGTGGAGTTGCGTATCTCATCACTCCGTCGACCTCGACCCTCTTTGTCTTCTGCTCGAGGAGAGCTATGGCATACGTGTCTTCCTTTGAACGAACTAGTTTCCGTTCGTTCTTAAAGGGCATCGAGTCTAATGTCCATAGCCTCTCGACGTGCTGCAGGAGGGTGGTGTCGTCTTCGCTTACCCTCGTGTAGAGGCAGCGGGTGGCTGTCGGTCGGTTGGAAGACCCGGAGAGGGGGCCTTGTAGCGTCCAACCCAGGCGGGTCTTGACCGCTGCTGGGCAGCCTCTGGGTCCGATGTGGACCTGGTCCGTTGGGACGATGAGGTCTGCGTGGTCGGAGCCTATGAGCAGGGTCGGGGTGGCGCCGTCGATGAACGGTATAGGTAGTTGACGTAGGTGCACGTATTTCTCCATCAGCTGTGGGATGGGGTAGGTATAACGTGACAGACCTATGTCATGGCTTGTGAAGGCGTTAGTAATGCTGTACCGCTTCTCGGGCTGCTCGGCCGCTGCTATTGTGAAGGAGACGTTTTCACCCTTTATGGTCTTTAGGTCTCGCCGAATAGTACGGATTGTCATTGTTTCTTCGGTACCCCGCAGGCCCAACTGGGCTGCGGCGGAAGCGAGGAGGAGAGTCTTTTCAGACCCATCGTCGAGGACGGCGTAAGTGTCCAGGACCTTGTCCTCGTAGCTTAGGAGCACTCGGACCACCTTCAAGAGCACTCGGGAGCTCCCGCTCTTCGCAGGGTCTATATACATGACATTTACTCTCGAGCTGCTTTGTGGTACGGGTCTCCTCTTGTTGCTGTCGTGCAGGACCTCCAGGTGGGCGCCGTCGCACTTGCTGCATCTTTTCTTCAGGCGGCACTCAGCTGCCGTGTGGCTGCGCGCGCAGCGGAAGCAGCGGCGGTTCGCTTTGATCCACTGACTCACTTCGCCTACAAATACAAACATACACATACAAATATACAGTAGTTTCATTAAAAAATAAAATAAAATAAAAAAAAAAATATTAAAAAAAATATTAAAAAAAAATTAAAATACTTATTTTTTGCCACAAGTATCGGTATCGGTATCGGCCGATTGTGTTAGTTGAACAATCGGTATCGGTGGCCAATTTTCATATCGGTGCACCCCTACTAATGGATATTGCATTGTTGCAGCAGTTTGCACGATGTTAATGTGATGACTGTGCAGCAGAGGCAGCAGACAGTCAGAGTGAAAAGTGTTGGCTCTGCGCTAGAGGACGCTCATCCCATCTCAGTTTATAGTTGTTTACACACACCTGCAACTGTCACCCAGCCTTTTAACGGTTTCATCTATATACCTTGTAATTGTATTTGGTTGTTTGTGTTTTAATTATTTCCAATACCTCTGTGATGTATGTATCATGTCTCTCTATCTATTTTATTTTATTAACACATTTGGTCTCCTTTCCCTGTTACCCTCCGAGAGGCCCTTCTGTCCTCTCACCAGGCCTTCATTGTCAATAAGAATTTGTTCTTAATTTACCTACCTGGTTAAATAAAATAAAAAATCTGTTTATGGAATTTGTTACCGGCCTCAGATTTAGGGGAATCTGAGTCGGTACAAGTGATACACAGGCAAGAGTGCGCTGTGGATCTGTGAATGATGGAGAGATGAGACGTTATTTATTGATTGATTGAATTGAATTGATTGATTGAAAACTTTATTAACAGATTGCAGAATGGGCTCAATAAACACAATTGTTAAGGGGATGCAGACCAGAGAAAGACTTTCGTCTTGTTTACATCAGGGTCCCCCATTTTCAATTCATCATAACATATATGACATGACATACAGATAGACAGTACTGCTACATCTATACATTTATGACATACCAGATTTACAAATACAGTACTGTTTGTGATACAAAAAGAGTCTAAAAAAGAGAGTATATACATTTGACGTAGAAACTGTACATTGGAGGTTGGGTAGGTGGGGTGGGGGGGGGAACTGTACATTGGAGGTGGTTGGGTGGGGGGGGGGGTTGGGTAGGCGGGGTTAGGTAGGTGGGGTGGGGGAAACTGTACATTGGAATATCGACAAAACCTTACTTGGTCCCAAGAAGAGGGTCTTGTGTATTATTGGGTTAGGACATTTACAGGGGCCAGTTTCGAATTGCAGTCTCCCGTAGGTGCTCTTTGAGAGTGGTTTTGAAAGTGGGTAGGGATTCACATTCCTTTACAGCTGTGGGTAGGGCGTTCCACATTGATGTGGCATAATTGCGAAACATGTTTAGTCCCTTGTTTGAGCCGAATCTGGGTTTAACATGATTTGTTGAGCTCCCTCTGGTGTTGTGGTCGTGGTATTCACTAGGGCTGACCTTCGAATTTTTTTTTAATTCGAAGCTTCGGGGCCGAGATTCGATTTTAATTCGAAGCTTAAAAAAATAAAAAAAATAAAAATATGATTACATTTTTTTTTACAATATTTCATGAAAGCAAAGTGTTTCGTTTGTCTAAGATTTAAAAAGGTTTAAACTGTACAGCACTGACAAAGTTGAACAAAGTGCTGTACAAGTCCCACAACATAAAAAGAAATAATAATAATTAATATTTTTTTTATTTCTTTTTTTTTAATGTTGTGGGACTTGTACAGCACTTTGTTCAACTTTGTCAGTGCTGTAAAGTTTAAACCTTTTTAAATCTTAAACAAACGAAACACTGCTTTCATGAAATATTGTAAGCCGTCATTTGAGGCTTTATAAAAGCAGCACAATGAACGCAAATCTGTCAGCGCCGAGTCTGACCTCATCTTAAATAACAAACAGCATTGCTTGTTGTAGTTAACAAAGAGAGGCAGAGTTGATTTAGCAAAAACAAATAATGAAAAAATCATATTATTATTATTTTTTTTAATAATCAAATTTTATTTTCATATTCGAATCCCATGCCCATCGAACGAAGCTTCGAAGTATTTAAGACAGCCCTAGTATTCATGGACCTTTGGGAAGTATTTTGACATGTACATGGGTACCTTAGTGGTGTAGTGTATCTTGTAGACCAGGCCCATTGCAAGTTGCTGTACTCTGTCGTCTACTCTAAGCCATCCTAGGTTGTCAAAGTGGGCAGGGGTGAGGTGGGTTCTAGGAGTAAGGTCAAGTAGTAGTCTGACCAGTTTGTTTTGTGATGTTTGTATTTGTAATCTTGTTTTTAGCGCCTTTGAGGTGCAAGCATAGTCGTAGTACCCTTGAATGAGTGCTCCTGCCAGAGTCTTCAGGGTATTCTTGTTTACCAGAGAGGAGATCCGGTACAAGAATCTAGTTCGTTGGTTGACTTTTTTTATTACATTGGATGCCATTTTGTCACAGGAAAGATTTGCCTCTAGGATGGAACCCAGGTAGGTAATTTCTTTCCTTGTGACAATATTGTCACCCACTGCAACTGAGAAGCCGTCGGGCTTGCCGAGTTTGTTATTTGATCCGAAGAGAATGGACTCTGTTTTACCCAGGTGTAATGAGTTTGTTATCAGCGAGCCAGGTGCAAATTCTGCCGAGTTTTGAGCTGAGGGTTTTTTCAACCTGTAACTTGTTCTTGTCAGAGACCAGCAGGGCTGAGTCGTCCGCGAACAAGAACAAGTTGCAGTCACAAGCTGACGACATGTCATTTGCATAAATTAGGAACAGTAGCGGTCCTAGTATGCTTCCTTGTGGAACACCACAGCTCACTGTGAGGGGGGGGGGGGGGTAGAGTACCGTTTACCTCCACCATCTGTTCTCTCCCCTCAAGGTAGGATTGCATCCAGCTCACTAATAAACTATCAAAACCAATTGCTTTTAGCTTGTCAATCAGAATGGAGTGATGAACAGTGTCGAAGGCCTTTTGTAGGTCCAGCATGACCATGCCGCAGTATTTGCCTGCGTCCACCTCTTGTTTGATGTGGTCGTTCAAATAGAGAAGGCATGTGTCAGTGGAGTGAGATGTTCTGAAGCCAGATTGGAATTCGTAGATTAGATTTTTTCCCGCTAGGTACTTTTCGACCTGTTCGTAGACTATTTTTCCCATGACTTTCGAGATGGAGGTAAGAATAGAAACAGGGCGGTAGTTGCCTGGGTCTAATTTGCTGCCCTTTTTGTGCAGGGGGGTCACTCTCGCAATTTTGAAGTCCTTGGGGATGAGGTTTATTATGTGTGTGATGACTGGGGTGATGGCGGCTGCTGAGTCTCTGAGGAATTTGGAGGGGATGTTGTCATGGCCAGTGGCCTTGTTAGGTTGGAGGGTGCTCAGTTTTTTTTAGTACATCATCTGTTGTTACCATTTCCAGTTTGAAGTCGTCTTTGCGGACCCCTAGGTTTTTGTAGTATGCTACTATGTGTTCTACCCCATAATGCCCTGAGTGGGAGGGTAGTTTATTAACCAGTGTTGTGGCTATGTTTGTAAAGAATATGTTTAGGTATTTGACCACATCCAGTTTGTCTGTGATGAGCGTGTTTTCTGTCTTTATGTTTATAAATCTGGTTTTTAGTTTTTTGCTGTGGCCTAGTTGGTTGTTGAGTAATTTCCAAAGTTTGCAGGGTTTGTTTTTGTTTTCCTCGGTTTTGTCATTGATGAAATTTTGATCATGGTGTTTACGTCATTTCTTAGTCTGTTTCTTTGAATTTTTTGTTCAACCATGTGGGCTTGGAGTTCACTGTTTGCGCTTTTGGTAAGCTTTCTCTGACTTTTATGAAGTTCAGAGCATTTTCTGTCTCTGGTTTTCATAGCGGTCAGTATTTCAGTGTGCATCCATGGCTCAGCGCGATTTTTAACCCTGGTGGTTCTTAGGGGTACCATGTTGTTAAGTATTGTTGTGAATTTGGTTTTGAATCCAAGCCATGTTTTTTCAACCTGTGTACCACTGAACTCATCTGACCAGTCCATGCTCTCCAGTTCTTGGTTAAAGGCCTCTCTAGAGTAGGTTTTGAGGTCCCTAGATGTGACTGTTATATATCGTATTAGCTCGTAGTGGAACATATCCTATATCCAGTCTAATACTGAATAAATGTCTTCACATTTACACACCCATCCGCCTGGCCACACCCCCATACGCTCCTCTACATAAGCGGGGATGTGGCCATACTAACAGCTCCTTCCTTATTTTCACCACCGACAAGTGTCTGTATACACCACTTAAGTTTAGTGCCGAAATAGTTGGAAAGGAGCTACGTTGAAGAGAAGGAGCTGCGTTGACATTATATCTTTGTTTTCTCTCTCACTATTTGAGGAAATACAGCGATAATGTCTTCGCCACCGGAGTGTCTAGAAGATGATGATCATTCTGACTTCCACCGGCGCTTCGTATTAGGGGCTGAGCAATCCCCGCCGGCATTGGCTCCGGCTCTGCAGTTGAACACTTTGCTTGGGAGGCGCTCGGCCGTGTGAGGGCTGACGGCTTCTCTGGGGCGGGTGATGTTTTTGCGACGCGGGCGCCAGGTGTGTCGGTTGTGGGGGGAACAACTACACAGCTTACGAAGGCCGGCTCCAGGCTGGTATCCTTTTTCGCTGCCACTTAGCGGCGTGGAGGGGGTTCTGGTTTGATGCCCACGTTAACATTAGCTCCTCCTTAAGTAAGAGCTTTGTTTTCCTGGGACCGTGATTCAGAATCTGCGGTTCAATTCCCCGGGTCTCTGGACAAACGGATACCCACTGTCGCCGTGCTGGCCCCGATTTTCAAGATGAAAAGCACCCGGTGCGAGGGAAGTGAGCTTGGTGTTCATTATGAAAATATCTCCATGCTCAAGTCGGCTATAGTCCGCGAGGGACTTGTTGCTGGCACCGCTGTGTCTGGTAAACACCATTCTGAAGAGGGACGTGTGTTGCCTTTTTTCCCTTCTTTTCTTTGGATGAGAAGAGGAAAAGACAGCGGCTGTCTGAAGTGTTGGCCTGTATTGCTTTTCTCACATTGTGCCGTTTTCAGTGGTAGCCGCTTAGCTTGCTTCTGCGTGAGCTAGTGGCTAGCGGCTAGCGATAGCCGGGTTGAGCTAACTGTTAGCCAGTTAGCTGTTAGCTACGTCGTTAGCTACCGGCTTCGCTCGGCTGGGAACGTTAGCTTGATGCTATCAGTTAGCCTAGGGTTAGCTGTTAGCTTGTGCTACGACCATTGGCGTAGCCGTGAGAATAGCAGGCCCTGGCACTCTGACTACGACATCATCTTTGACAGAAGATGTAGTCGGGCCTGCACCATGACCGGCTGCAGGAGGGGGGCGTCTCGCCGGAGCGAGGCTCCGGCCATAGCTTCTTTTTGCCCCGCCAGCGAGAGGCCTTTCGTCAACGTGGAGACCAACCTGTGTTGCGGCCTTTCGCCCTGCGTTACTTGGTGCAGATAAGATGTCCATTGGACATTACCCCACTCTTCCTTCCTTCCCCTCCCGAATGTTGTTAATAACGATGTCTTTGTCTACAAAACATATGTTACTTCACTACATTTGGAGATACGACATGTGCTGTGTGTGAATTCTCTTGGTCGCTTTGTATAGCTTGGGTAGCGTTGGCCAAGGCTTGTGCCTTTCTCTCTACCTAGGAACAGCGTTGTTTTTTATGCGAGTAAAAATGAACTGGGTTTTTGTTGTATGATGAGAAGTTGTGTGTGTTCATGTAACGTTTAGACAACGTGGCTGAGCCCACAACTGGCTGGGTTACCCTACAATACTGTGCATAGTGGCATGTGATCGAGGGATGAGTCCCTCTCTCAGCTTGTGATGACAATAAACAGGTGGCAAGTTTTTTCACACATAAGCAGGGCTGTGCCTGTTCAAACAAGGTCTTCGGCTGTGCTGGCGTGCATGATGTAAAGCTTACTCTACACATTTGGCGTTGTATCAGGGGTGAGGTGGTGAGGGGTGGGTGAAATTATTCCCCGGGTTGCCCCTGGGTTGCCCCTGGGCCCCCCCCCCTCTCATATGATTTTGTTTACAAAATGTGTGTTGATTCACTATGTTTTTGGGGATACGGTGTAAATCCCTCAGCTTCTGCTGGGGTTGTGCTCTTGCTTAGAGAGGCAATTTTTTCTGAAAATTGTTTGGTCGCTGTCATGTGGATCTAGCAAGGCCTGTGACCAGTACTTAATCGAGGACTTATGTCTTCTCTCATCATGTAAAACGGCGTTTCCTCTTACAGTAGTGAGAGTGTACTTTTGCCCTTTTTTGTTGTGATGGAGGGTTGTGTGTATCGTATTCATGTTTAAGATCCACAACTGGGTTAGGTGTTGGCCTACAGAAGTTACATGTGTAAGCTCTTGTACCAGGGCCCTTGGCCCCTCTCTTGGTCTGTTTTTTCTTCCTTTAGGTGTAAAAATTCACGTGGCAGGTTCGCACATGAGCCTGAAGCCATATATAAAACCAGTTTTTGCACAGGCGAGGTTATCGTCTGTGGCTGGCGTGCAGAATGTGAAGCCGTTACCTTAAACAGGTATAAATGCGCTTCATGTAGCACGCTATGACTGGTGTCATGGCTCTGCTTTGTCATTGCATCGTATCAGGGGTGAGGGGTCATGAGGGGGTGAACTGATAAACCCTCCCTCCCCTTTTTTCTTATTGGTCAGGGGGTTGGACCTCCTGTCCTTCGGGCTTCCTGTCACGCTGTTGGGTCAGCGCGTCACAGGGTAGGGAGAGGGGGGGGGGGGGGGGGTTCCCTGGTCCCACGCCATATTTGGGCAGGTGGGTCACGGAATTCCCCCAGCC
This sequence comes from Notolepis coatsorum, assembly GCF_963971535.1. NCBI lineage: Eukaryota > Metazoa > Chordata > Actinopteri > Aulopiformes > Paralepididae > Notolepis > Notolepis coatsorum. Next base: position 671,927 of record NW_028174886.1, on the reverse strand, counting down.
ATAGAGCATGTCACTGGGCGCGTTTCTATTGGTTGTGAGACTTCCGTGAGTTATTTTCAGGCTCCATGTTGTGGACCTCTGTTATTGTCAAGAAGAGTTATGCGGTGCGTGAGAACTTAAAAATACGTTTTCTGCTCTGCGCTCTGTTGCATATGTCTTGAGCTTTTGGTCACGTGGCTCAATGTTACATACATCTTTTCAATTATTACTCACGTGGGAAGTCACTCTGGGGGTTCCCTGTCTCCTCTCTTTTATACAGAGCAGGGTTGACAGGGGTGTTTTCCCTCGGACGCGTCATATGGGACCCACACCAGCTTCCTGCTGCTCTCCCAGGCGGCTTGGAGGGAACGTTATCTGGGTTCTTGTTAGAATTACCATTGTTTTGGGTCTCAACGTGTACAGGTGCTTCTGTGTGGAACCACGCATGGGCTTGCGCGCCTTGGTTGCTCATCATGGAAACGGCATTTTTATGGGGCAACTAGGATTGAGTTTGTCTCTTCCGAGCGCCAGTGTACTAGGTTACTCTCGATGAATTCTCGTTCATCTCTGGGGGAGATAACGGAATAGATCAAAGCATTGGCGGAGGGGTCTCACGCTTTTGGGGTGGGCCACCGGGCGCTGTGCTTTTATGTTCTGACTGTCTTGGTGGCGTCCTCTGTGATGTTTTAGATCGACACGCGTACCTACCCCCCTCTTAGGACTGGGGATGGTGGCGTGATTAGGACACAGGACTGGTTCTGGTCGCGCCAGACCAGGTCTGTTAACCCGTTGTCCGCCGGGGCGCAGATCTGCTGAAGGACTTGTGCTTTTTCGGGGGGAAAAGGCCGGGTTGGCCCGGGCGTTGCAGGGGTTGATGTTATGGAGGTTTTTATGGTTATGTCACTGCGTATTATCCTTCACTATTGCTTGGTCCATATTGTGTTGTACATTGCTCTGTGCTAAAGGAGCCTGGTCCTTCTCCATTCTTTTTTCGCCCCTCTCTTCTCCTGCTCAGCAGGGCTGGGAGGGGGCTGTCGAGGTGGTTCTTGTACCCCTCTGGCATCCCTGTGTACGTCCCGGTCCGCCGGGCCCAGGTCCGGACTCGTTCTCGCCGACCTGTTGGCCTGGGTTAACCCCTCTCTTGAGAACTGAAACACTTCACTGTTGTATAGCCGGTGTATACCCGCAGTTGTGTTTTGAAGTTTTTTCTTGGGGGGGTTATAGGAACAACCGCCTCCTGTTAGGTGGTGGTTGGTTTCCAGGTTTGTTGGTAGAGGAGTCGACTCTCGGGTTAGGCCGGGCTTGACCCCGTCTGCCTGCGAGTGTGCTCCTGCACCCTTCATGACGTCTGCCAATCGTGTCAGCCTTCTCTGCCTCTGCCCCTCTAGAGGGTCGGGTTTTTTTTGTGGAGGCTGCGACATGGTGCACAGCATACCGAACGCCCCTTCCGCCGGGGTGCTGTTTTCAGCAGACCCCTTAGGCGCTTGTCTAGTCCGCAGTGCTCCAGGCACAGGTTGAGTCCTTTTGACCTGTTGCCTGGATTGAGGGATCAACCTCTTTAGGGGTTGTCTCCCCAGTGCGCTGCCTGGTCCCGCTGTGGGGGTGTAGCCTCTTGAGTGCTTCAGGGCGGTGTGCTGTAGGGGGGGAAGGGCCTGCTCTTGGATGGGCCCTGTCCGATACGCTGGTGATGTGGGGGGTGGTGTCACTAGTGACCGCCTGGTGGTTGGGGCCTCACCAGGCCCCCTTTTTCCGGGGGGTCCTGACCCTTCCTGGGGCTGGGTCCTCCTTCGCGCTCCGCTGCTATGGCCTTGCCACAGGGTTGGGTTCTTGACCTTGACCCTGTGATATTAGGGGTTGTAACAGGTTTTTTTTCATTCCCGTTCGTTCCCTAGTGGCATGTGGGTTGCGCGCCCGTCAGGGTTTCCGTTAGAAAATACTGGTGCCGGTCTCCGTGTCCTGGAAGATTTCAATCTCCCGGACAAATGTGAGAAATTCCGGTCAGTTTATTGAGCTTAAAAACAATTGATAGGCAGGCTATATAAAGAATGACATCCTCAAGGCATGTAGATTTATAATATTTTAACTTAAAACTAGGCTACTTTTGCGTATACAGTCATTATATTCCAAATAAAATAAGTCCCTCGAGACTCCGTGCTGCTGCTGACTTGAAATCAAATAGGTGTCTGTGGGCAGTCGGCCCGACATTAAACAGCAGTCTGTTATAATCACATTTTTATGAGCTAACGAATTCCGTTATATTGGACATTTGTATTAATTATATCAAGCGAAGAACTGAGAAATTTGGCAGAGAGAGACGGCAACATTATCGTGGGGTTCACTGGAATCTAAACATTGAGTGATCATTGAAACCAATGACTTATCTCCGCCTCCCAACGAAGCGATAAACGAATCCCAATAGTATGCAACTGCAGAGCCGCAGAGCCAGTGGCGCTCTCAGGTCCGGTCTGAGGACCGCTCAGCAGCGCCACCCACCCAATGGCTGAATTGCCAATGGCTGAATTGGAGTATTGCACTGTGCGGGCACAGCTGTGAGCTCTGCGGCTCTGCATTGCTTCTCGCTAATCCAGCATCAAGCTCCCGCCCCGCCATTCTCATCAGCAAACCACAGGTCGCGAGGGAATTATTTTCTCAGGACATTATTACCGGAGATATTTAAATATGTCGGACTTCAACAGATTTCCCCGGTAAAAAAACTGTAATTACCGGACAACGGAAACCCTGGCGCCTGTGTAGTCGTGGGTTCTTATGTGGGAAGGTAAGTCCCACGATCTGCTCACCCTGTGCGTTTGAGTTGCTAAACCCTCTTCGCACAGTCGGATCTGATTCCCTCCCGTCCTCCACTAGGGGGGTCCGGGGGCTCGGGTCCTCCCCGGTTCTGATGGTTGTGGGGGGCCTCAGCGGGTACATTTATCGAGCTTCCGCTCTGCTCAGCTCCTGTGTTCCACTACGAGCAGAGCGTAAGCTAATACGATATATAACATACAGTTATCCTATAACCATAGTTATATGAGTATAGCGAGCGCTCTGCTCGAACTCACTGAGGACCCCGTGGTCTTCGCCTTCGGTGGTGAAAGACTTGGGAAGGAGCTGTTAGTTTGGCCACATCCCCGCTTATGTAGAGGAGCGGATGGGGGTGTGGCAGGGCTGGGTGATATGGAAAAAAATCATATCGCGATAACGATATGATAATGTTATCATATTTCTCTATATCGATAATTATCGAAATTGTTATAAGTATAAAACATTTTTTTTTTATTTATTTTTTTAAACAACATATGTATGTTTATTTTGCAGCAATTCTTTGTCATTGCCACCATCTTTAGTGTTACATCCCCTCACACTCCAGTTCTCAGGCTGCAGCTGGTTTAAAAGCTAAAGTAAACCGGCTTCTCTGCTGGCTGTGGCTCCAGGGGAGTTGAACAGTTCTGGCTCTGCTAGTTTATTTTCGATCTTTTGGCGCTTTTTTGGTGGACAAACCACCGCACATGTGCACCGTGACTCGTGACTGGAGTCTAGCTCTGCTAGCACACATAGCCTACTGTGTACAGACGGTTTCAAACTGTATTTTAAATTAGAAAGCAAACAAAATAAATGGACAAGAGAAAAATAAATCTCAATTTGGTCAGTATTGTCATTTGGACAAGCAAAGCCATTACTTTAAGTTGCAGGCAAGAAAGACAAGTCTGTCCACTGTCTCTGGTTTTAAAACTGCCCTGTTGCAGGTCAAAAAAAAAAAAAAAAAAAAAAACGATATTCGATATCGATTATTAAAATATATCGCGATATTTATCATTATCGTTATATCGCCCAGCCCTAGAGTGTGGCCAGGTGGATGGGTGTGTACATGTGAAGAAATGTATTCAGTATTAGACTGGATATAGGATATATTCCACTACGAGCAAAGCACTCGCTATACTCATATAACTATGGTTATAGGAAATGTTTTGTGACAGCCGGCCTTTTGTTTTAGCTTTTTGCGGGTACAGAAAATCATATAATGATCACTTAACCCGCATGCTATCACCCCTTTGTTGGAGATCATGGACTTGTCAGAGGTCAGAATGAGGTCAATGGTGGTTTGTGTTGAATCACATACCCTTGCGGGTTGGGTGATTAGCTGGCTGAAACCGTGCAGATCACAAAATCTACTGAAGGCCTTGAAGACGGGTGCTGCTTTACGTAGCATATCCGAGTTCCAGTCCCCAATAATAATCTTTTCTACACCCACCACCCCAGCTAAACACCCGTCATTTGATATGCAGGCACTGTTTAATGTGTTGTCATTGCTGCCCGGGACGTGAGAATAAACGGTAACCCATAAAGTAGTTGCCCGATTCTATCATTCCTTCGACACTAAGAATATTACATGGTGCCAGAAGCCGGATAATTTCGAACTCATGCCAAGGAAGAGAAAAAGAAAGAAAGATAATATGGAGGCTGCAGCAGTACCAATGCCGACGATGGACTGGGAATCCTCAAACCTACCCGACGCATGGAAAAAGTTTCGCCAACACGTCGAGCTAATGTTTAGTGGACCGTTCAACGGCAAGACAGAGAAAATAAAATGCAGCTATCTCCTACTATGGATCGGGGAAAAGGGAAGAGACATTTTTAACACAAAGCTAAAAAGCTACTACGACAAATATGAAGAGTATGTTATGCCAAAGGCGAACCCCATCTTTGCAAGGTACAAATTCCAGGAGAAATTCCAAGGACCTAGCGAAAGTGTTGACCAGTTTGTTACAGAGCTAAAGTTGCTTGTGAAAGACTGTAATTACCCCAATAGTGAGGACAGGGAACAAAATAAGTACCAGCCAACCGCCAATGGCTGGTAAAAAATCTGCCTGGCTGGTAGTTTTTAAAATCTACCAGCCAAATGGCTGGTAAGTCAAAAAGTTAAGTTTGTTCCCTGAGAGCAGAGCTACACAGCAGTGCGCCTATTTTGCGAGCCGAAATAAGTCTGTGGTTTTTTCTTCTTCTCACAACGGGTCAAATGCATCTAACATGCATTGCATCGTCGCCATTCCTTTATACCCACATCGCCCGAAATGAACGTTATGTTAGCGTAAGCTAACAAGCTAATCCTGATCAGCGGCAGAGACATAGAGAACAGCAGACAGTGTGGACTGGGGAAAGGGAAATGGGGGGGGGGGGGGGGAGCACTCTCCCTTTCTCTGTGTGTGCGTGCGTTTGGAAAGACGATGAAGTCACTAGTCAGGACTCAGGAGAGGAGTATATTGTAGTAAACTGAGGATTACTGAGGATGCACAGATAATGTTGATATTCAAATTGTAAGAGCCGCATTCAAGCTTATTTGTTTTGATTAATTGTGAACCTATATTAATACTTTTCTCTGTTGCAGTGAGTGGGGTGCTTTGCTCAGGTGAATGGGGCGGGGCTGACGCTATAAGCCACAGGTGCGGCGTGTGACGGCTGAGCAGCAGGCAGCAGCAATACTGTCATTGACACGCAACGCAGACGCAACCTTTTTTGTTTAGAGATTATTAGGATCTCTTGTTTTGTTATTGAGATTATTGGGATCTCTTGTTTTATTTCTATGTACGGTATTGTTTTCGTATTTTGTTCTTGCTGGAGCATTAAAAGAGCAAAAGGAACAACAAAAGCGTGCAGTGGTTTCTGTTCTGCGACTGCGAGTCTGACACTGCTTCCCAACCTACAAGTGGAAGATTCAAATAGGTTATAAGACAAACCTGTTAGGATTTTGGCCACTACATCAAGTCAATGACAAGCTGCGATTGAAGAGCAAGGATCAAACGGGTCCAAAGGAACGACAAGCGCCGGCCCGACGCGCGGCTACAAACAGAGGAAACGCCGGTCTGACGGCTGTAAACAAGCAAACAAACAAATAATTGAGGTATGTGTTTGCAAAACCCAACGCCACATGAATAATTATTCGTTTGGAATAAATGCATGGATTATTACTAGGCAAACTTCGCCTCTGATAACGATGTTTATGGACAGTGAATATTTTATTTTGTGCTGGTGACATATCATGCCATGGATAAAGAGCAGCCAAGGAAACGCCGCCCTGGCGTGCGGCTGTAACCAAACAAATAATTGAGAAAGACAATGATAATGAAATAACCAGCCACTGTTTCTAAACACGTTGAAAACCTTTCGGATTTATTTATTTGTTTATTCTGAATTAAAATGGCGAGTTCAGATGAGGCAGACCTGCCCGCCGTTAATGACATGGATGAGGCGCAGCTGCGCGCATCGAGACAAGGAAAGGCTTCCCATTTGACACGGAGAATTAACATTGTTAACAGCCTAATGTCTGATAAAGAATGCCTGGATGAAGTCAAAGGGAACATGATAAAGTTTCACGGACTTTCGGATGATTTTAAAGCCTTGCATGTCTCATATGCGCAAACGTTGGATAAGAGCGCCAGACAAGAGGATGATGAGAAATGGTACCAGCCGAGAGCCACACAAATAATCTCATTCCTTGCCAAAGTTACAAAGTGGATATCCGACGTAGAAAATGCTGATTCAGCCAACCTGATTCAAGTGGAAGGTCCGCCAGCTGACGAAGGTGGAGATGAAGGAGTGGGGTATATCTGCAGTGCCGCAGCCCGAAATGAAGACTGCGATCCAAATAGGATGGCAGACACACGCTCAACGAAGTCTCACTCTTCCTCCCACCACTCCTCCTCTTCCTCAACATTACGCATCAACGCGGAGGCAGAGAGATTATCTTTATTGGCTAAATGTTCTATGTTACAAGAAAAACATGCTATTGAAGAACAGGAACAAATGTTAAAAAAAAAGAGAGAAACATTAGAATTACAAGGTGAAATAGCGGCCAGCACAGTCAAAATTGACTATCTTAAAGACATTGAATTACGAAGGTGCCGCCCTGCACGGGCTGAAGCAGCAGCTACCGCGCTGGTATATTCAAAGCCAGATGTTTCAATTAATCCATATGACATAGGCGCTCCAGCTGTTAGGAGCAAGGCAGGAGCACATCACTTGCCCCTTTTCAATGTTAATGATGGTAATGCTCACAGTTGGCCCGATGCTCAGCCAGAAGATGACATTTACGAACAGCACCAGCCCCAACCAGTGCACAATATTCGACCTGTCATGCCCCAAAACACACAGCCAACTCTGACACAAAGACAAAGCCCCCCTACGTCCAGCACAGCAAAGGATGACCACTTGATTAAAATACTGGAAAATCAAAGCAGCTTGACGAGGATTCTTGTAAAACAACAACTTCTCTCGACGCTGCCGCAAGGAAATATTCCACCCTTTGATGGACACATTCTGGAATACAAGTCCTTTATTTACTCTTTTGAGCATTGTATTGAGAGCAAAACAGACAACAACAGAGACAGGTTGCAGTTCCTTATACAGTTTACAAGAGGCCAAGCTCAACGGCTAGTCAAAAGCTGTGAATACATGTCTCCAGACAGAGGCTATCAGAAAGCAAAGGATCTACTAAAGGAAAACTTTGGGAATGAATACAAGCTCTCTTGTGCTTACCTGGAAAAGGCTCTATCCTGGCCCCTAGTTAAAACTGAAGATTCAAGGTCACTGCAGGATTACGCCATGTTTCTAAGGAGTTGCTGCAATGCTATGGAGGAAATGGAGTACTTGGAGGAACTAGACACAGTGTCCAACATGAGAGGCATTGTGCTTAAACTACCGTACAAGCTCAGGGAGAGATGGCGCAGCACAGCCTACGCACTGCAAGAGGGGCGCAGTCGGAGAATAAGGATTTTAGACCTTGTCTGTTTCATTGAAAGACAAGCTTGCATACTGGCAGACCCAGTTTTTGGCGATCTTCAAGACCAGTCAGCTGCCAAAGGAAAGGTGGCTGTAAATACTAGATTTCCTGTTAAACCACAGATCCCAAGGGTGTATGACAGTAGTTTTGCCACAGGTGTCACTATTTCCCCAAAAGAAGAAGAGCGTGAACCCTCCTGTCCCTTCTGTAGGTGCAAGCACACATTGGAAGTGTGTAAACAGTTTGTGGAGGGGACATATAGGAGCAGACTGAACTTTGCAAAGTTTAAGGGCTTATGCTTTAGCTGTCTCTCCACAGGCCACATAAGTAGAGACTGTGAACAACGCCTCACCTGTAGAGTGTGCGAGCAGGCCCACCCAAGTGCCCTGCACATCTATATGAGACATGGTCCAGCTAATCAGACTGAACAGCCCTCTGGTGTAGCAGGCAGAACCACAGCAGAGTTATGTGGTCACATAGGGGCCGGAGAACAAAGGAATGTGCTGTCCATTGTCCCAGTGCAGGTCAAGGCAGCAAAAGGCAGTCGGGTATTGCAGGTCTATGCGCTCCTGGACCCTGGTTCCACCGCTACTTTCTGTTCCGAAGCACTGATGTCTAAACTCAATCTGAAAGGCAGAAAAACCCATATTATGTTAAGCACCATGAATCAGAAAAAACTGGTGCCATCTTACGTTATACCTGGAATTGAGGTTTCAGCATTGGACAGCGACAACTTCCTACCTCTTCCTGACGTTTTACCCAGCCAGAAATGCCAGTCACCTCAAGTAGCATTCCCATTCAGAGTGACTTAGCACAGTGGGCGTACCTGAATGAAGTCAAGCTTCCCAGTATCAGTGCTGGAGTGGAATTGTTAGTTGGCACCAATGCATCAAAGCTCTTGGAGCCATGGGAGGTTATCAATAGCCAAGGGGAGGGCCCCTACGCAGTAAAAACTCTATTGGGGTGGGTTGTAAATGGGCCACTCAGAAACGGCGGTGAGGACAATACGGAGAGAGTGACTGTAAATAAGATATCAGCCACAAATTTGGAAGGGCTCCTAATGTCACAGTACAACCAGGACTTCAACGAAGTGTCATCTGAGGAAAGGCCAGAGATGTCAGTTGAGGACAAAATGTTTTTGAAAGTAGCCAGTGAGGCTACCCTACAACACGGACACTACAGTCTAAAGTTGCCTTTCAGGAAAGCCAATGTCAGCATGCCTAACAACCGCCATATTGCAGAACAGCGCCTGCAGGGCTTAAAGAGGAAGATGGACCGGGACCAGCACTACAAGCAAGAATACGTTGCATTCCTCAACGACATGTTAGAGAACAACTACGCAGAGGAAGTCCCACAGGAAGAGCTGACACAGTCACCTGGACACAAATGGTACATACCACACCATGGGGTGTACCACCGCAGAAAGAAAAGGCTTAGAGTGGTTTTTGACTGTGCAGCCTCTTACCAAGGCACGTCCCTGAACACAGAGCTCTTGCAGGGACCTGATCTGAATAATTCTCTTGTAGGAGTCATTTTGAGATTTCGCAAAGAGCCAATTGGATTTATGGCCGACATAAAATCAATGTTCCATCAGGTCAGAATGGATAAATCGCATGTGGATTACTTGCGATTCCTGTGGTGGCCACAAGGTGACACCAGTAAGCCCCCAAAAGAATACCGCATGCTGGTGCACATTTTTGGTGCTGTGTCCTCCCCAAGCTGTGCAATTTTTGCATTACAAAAAACAGCTAAAGACAACGAACACAGGTTCTCACCTCAAGTAGCTGAAACCATCCGGCGCAACTTTTATGTCGACGACTGTGTAAAGTCAGTCGCAAAAGAAACTGAAGCCATCCAGCTGGTAAAGGACCTCACTGCATTATGCAGACAAGGCGGGTTTCAGCTGACCCAGTGGGTTATTAACAGCAGAGCAGTTCTAGCCTCTATTCCCCCAGAGCAAAGGGCAAAGGATGTTAGGACTTTGGATATCGACAAAGACAGTCTCCCCATTGAAAGAACATTGGGTTTGCAGTGGGGTGTGGACTCTGACCATTTCCAGTTTAACATCCATCTCAAGCAGAAGCCACATACACGAAGAGGAATACTTTCAGTTGTAAGTTCCATCTTTGATCCACTCGGCTTTCTGGCTCCTCTGATTCTCCCAGCCAAGCAGTTGCTACAAGAGCTCTGTCAGAGAGGTTTTGGGTGGGACGAACCTTTGCCCCAGACTATATCGGATAAATGGATCGGATGGATAACTAGTCTGGAGGGGATAAAGCACTTCCAAGTGCCTCGCTGTCTGAAGCCAAATACCTATGGAACTCAACAGTTTGCACAGCTGCATCACTTCTCCGACGCCAGCGAGAATGGCTATGGCTCAGTAAGCTACATTAGACAGGTTAACATTCAAGATGTTGTTCATGTTGCCTTTGTCCTAGGAAAATCCAGAGTCCTTCCTTTAAAGCACATCACAGTACCGCGACTGGAGTTGGCAGCTGCAACACTGTTGGTGAAGGTGGACAAAATGCTGAGGAAAGAACTACACATGGACCTAAACCCCTCAGTCTTCTGGACGGATAGCCAAACAGTACTCAAGTACATTGGTAATGACTACACTAGGTTTAAGACCTATGTTGCCAACAGAGTGTCACTGATTCGTGACAATAGTGAGCGGTCTCAATGGAGATATGTAAGCAGCAAGGAAAATCCTGCTGATGACGCCTCGAGAGGAATGAGTGCAGTCAAATTCATGCAGCAAAGAAGATGGATACATGCCCCAGAGTTCCTATGGAAGCCAAAGAAAAGCTGGCCCGTGGAAAAATCATTGACCTCCGAGCCACTGTCGCAAAATGACCCAGAGGTCAGGAAAAACGCTGCTGTATTCACAACAGTAGCAAGCATTGAAACTCCCACAGACCATCTTATTTCATACTTCTCTGATTGGATGAGGCTACTTAAAGCAGTGGCATGGTATCTCAAGGTGAAGAAGGCTCTGATGTTGACCGCCAAAAAGCGCAAAGAGCTTTCCCCAGGTCACAGCCACACACGCTCGAGCAGCCAAAGGATGAGCACCGAGCTAAGCGCTTTCAGGACCACACTTGGTGGACAACTCCTCACAGTGGAAGACCTCTCACAGGCAGAGAGGTCCGTCATCACCTACGTTCAAAAGCAATCCTTCCCAGTGGAAATGGCAGCGCTGGAAACTGCTCCATTCAGAGTGCAGAAGAGCAGTAGGATCTACAGGCTCGATCCTATACTGGATGGAGGCATCATGAGAGTAGGCGGCCGCCTACACAGATCTGCAATGCCTGATGAGACCAAACATCCTTATATTCTGCCCAAAGATGCTCACACTTCAGATCTCCTACTACGACACATCCACGAACGCTCTGGACACAGCGGGAGAAACTACATGCTTTCAGAGCTCCGTAAAAAGTATTGGGTTTTAAAGGGAAACTCGGCAGCAAGGAAAATAGTCTCAAAGTGTGTTGTGTGTCGGCGTGTGAGAGGCAAGACAGGTGAGCAGAAAATTGCCGATTTGCCACAAGAAAGAGTCTTACCTGACCTCCCTCCTTTCACCAACGTCGGATTGGACTACTTTGGACCGCTTAAAGTAAAGCGAGGAAGGAGTATTGTTAAACGGTATGGAGCCCTGTTTACCTGCATGAGTAGCAGAGCTGTACATCTGGAGGTGGCTTACTCATTAGACACGGACTCATGTATTCATGCTCTGAGAAGATTTGTTTGCAGGAGAGGTCAGGTTAAGCATATCAGATCGGACAACGGTACAAACCTGGTGGGTGCCCAAGCTGAGCTCAAAAAGGCCATGAGTTCACTAAACGAAGGAAAAATCCAAGGCGCTTTGCACCCCGAAGGAATCCAGTGGAGTTTCAATCCACCAGCGGCCTCACATTATGGTGGAGTCTGGGAGAGACTCATAAGATCTGTCCGTCAGGTGCTGACCGCCACTCTCAATCAGCAGACCCTCGACGATGAAGGCCTACAAACCATCTTCTGCGAGGTAGAGGCCATCCTCAATAACCGTCCTCTCTCCACCGTGTCCTCGGATCCACAAGACCTGGAACCATTGACTCCCAATCACATCCTCCTGCAAAAAACGCAACCCATCATACCTCCGGGAACGTTTCAGAGGTCTGACCTCTACGCCAGGCGCCGCTGGAAGCAGGTCCAATACATGGCGGATCTGTTCTGGCATAGATGGACACAAGAATACCTTCTGCTACTCCAAGAGAGACAGAAATGGAACACCGTGAGAAAAAACTTTAACATTGGAGATGTCGTCCTGGTAGTTGACCCAACTGCTCCACGGGGGTCGTGGCCGCTAGGCAGAGTACTGGAGACCAAGCCTGATGCAAGAGGTCTGACCCGTGCAGTGAAGCTCCAGACGAAAACGTCCATTATTGATAGGCCCATAGCTAAGCTGTGCCGCCTTCTGGAGAATGAGGAATAACAGTTCTTCATCAATCAACATCAAAAAGGGATGTAATGTATATACTTTATTTTTCTAAATTCATTTGTTGATAGTTATACGGCTCTCTTTATTTAGTTTGAGTAATTGATTCCTAGAGAACCCATAGACTGACGCATAGATATACACCCATAGACTAATACATATACATACACCCATGATACATATATATACACCCATAGACTAATACATAGACATACACGCATAGACTGATACATGGAGATATACACTCTTTGCCACTTTGGATTACAGTTTTTAGTTTTTTCTGATTTGACTGACCTAGCGATCATAAAGATCCCTCCTTAAGGCTATGTGCTAGTAACCTCTGGCCCTAGGATACGGTTAAAAATGAAGAATAACAGTTCTTCTTTCAACATCAACAAGGGATGTAATGTATATACTATATTTTCTAAATTAATTTGTTGATAGTTTTACGGCTCTTTATTTTTGTTTGAGTAATTGATTCCTAGAGAACAATTAGGGGCCGGTGTAAGAGCCGCATTCAAGCTTATTTGTTTTGATTAATTGTGAACCTGTATTAATACTTTTCTCTGTTGCAGTGAGTGGGGTGCTTTGCTCAGGTGAATGGGGCGGGGCTGACGCTATAAGCCACAGGTGCGGCGTGTGACGGCTGAGCAGCAGGCAGCAGCAATACTGTCATTGACACGCAACGCAGACGCAACCTTTTTTGTTTAGAGATTATTAGGATCTCTTGTTTTGTTATTGAGATTATTGGGATCTCTTGTTTTATTTCTATGTACGGTATTGTTTTCGTATTTTGTTCTTGCTGGAGCATTAAAAGAGCAAAAGGAACAACAAAAGCGTGCAGTGGTTTCTGTTCTGCGACTGCGAGTCTGACACTGCTTCCCAACCTACAAGTGGAAGATTCAAATAGGTTATAAGACAAACCTGTTAGGATTTTGGCCACTACACAAATATAAAAAGGTTTCGAGAGGAGTGGAAGTTTGAAGACAGACTAGACTACAATATGATGCGGGGTGGTGAGTTGAAACAGTGTGTGTGTCCCCGACCCCACTTCTATGTTTCAATAAATTATTTGCATTTAAAACTATTAACGCTGACTCATTCCTTCAGTCCACTCAAAATTATGCTAATATTCCTTATGTTGTTTATGATATTAATTGAAAATAGCATATGAGAGTATTATATAGTAATAATAACACATGGTGATATACTAAAAAGCTATTTTTAATTTTTGGCTGGTAAAAAATCTGCCTGGCTGGTAGTTTTTGAAATCTACCAGCCAAATGGCTGGTAAGTCAAAAAGTTAAGTTTGTTCCCTGAGTGAGGAGATGGTCACTGGTCAGGGATAGAATTGTGTTCGCTACTAATTCTGTACGGGTCCGTGAGAAACTCCTGAGCCACGGTGCAGAGTTAACGTTTGAGAAGGCTATGGACATAGCACGCTCTCACAGGATCATCCCTATGTTCCCCGGGTCCTATGTTCCCCGGGTTCTATGTTCCCCGCTTTGATTGATTAATAGATTGAAAATTTTATTAATTTGTATTATTTTATTAATTATTAATGTCCGCCTTGTTTCGAACGGTTAAGCTTAGGCCCTCTTTCGAACTGGTTAAGGTTAGAGTTTGGAATCAGGGCTGGTGGTCTAAAATGTTCAATCAATCAATCAAAGCGGGGAACATAGAACCCGGGGAACATAGGACCCAGGGAACATAGGACCCGGGGAACATAGACATGCTCCCGCTCTCACGAGCTAGCCCAAGTGCAAATTAAGCTAATGATTAGCCCAGGGGCTAACACTAGCTAGGACGTGCATGCGGTTAGCAAGAAACCGTACGGGGCACATGCCCAGCGCCCAGCCATGGGAAAATACAGAAGCAACAGAGACAATTCGACAGATAATGCATGTAGGAACTGTGGAAGAAAGCGCCACACGGAGTCAGAGGACTGCCCAGCTAAAGGTCGAAAATGCAATAAATGCCAAAAATCTTACCATTTTGCAAACGTGTGCAGAAGCCGCACAGACGTGCACGGCAAGAAGACGTGCACGAGGTATCAGGTGAATGTGACTGTGCGCAGCAGGACGATGAATGGTTTGTAGACTCCATCGTAACGGAGCACGCAGACACAAAGAGAGAACAGGCGTTTGCCGAATTGGAAGTTGGAAAAGTCAACAAGCACAAAATCAAGTTCAAAATTGACACTGAGGCCCAAGCTAATGTAATGCCAACAGCAACCTTCCGCCAGATGTACAGAAAAGTCGCACTAGGCCCACCATCCAGCCGACTCTCAGGATATGGTGGCCATGCACTCAAGGTAGAGGGGTCATGCAAACTCACATGTAAGCATAAAGAAAAAATACAAATGTTGGATTTTGATGTTGTAACCACTGATTCCCCCCCTGTATTGAGTTTAAGAGCATGCCTAGATCTGAACTTAGTAAAAATTATACACGTTGTGGATGCACAGTTAGAGAACCATAAACAGGCAGAGAGCCCTGTTGACGTCAGACATGAGTTTTCAGATGTGTTTCAGGGTATTGGGCTATTCCCAGGGGAATGCAGTATCAGCATAGATCCAGCGGCAACGCCAGTTGTATACCCCCCCAGACAGGGGAGGAAACTAACTGTTTGGCTTACCAGCCAACTGGTGAGTATATGATTTTTTTTACCAGCCAAAGAGATTTTTTACCGGCCATAAATACATCGCTAATTGTGATAATTACTTCTTTGTATGTCTTCGTCTAAATTGATTTTCAATCATAGTAATAATCACACCGTGTCTTTACTCTTTAAAATATGTATTACCATAAAACATTAATAAGTGTCACCCTCTACTCATTTACATTTACATTTAGTCATTTAGCTGACGCTTTTATCCAAAGCGACTTACAAGTTCTGTGCGACAAGACAGCAAGAAGGGTATAACTCTATCAGCTGAGTAACAATGTTCATCAAAGTGTTGAGTGCTACAGTGTAGGTTAGTTTATTAGGACAAGTGCATGACATTAAGGTTAGTCGGGGTTAGATTTTTTTTTTTTTTTTTATCATTTCAGATAATGGTTGAAGAAGTGAGTCTTTAGTCGACGGCGAAAGATTGGACGGGATTCGGCTGTCCTAACTGGGATGGGTAGTTCATTCCACCATTGTGGGGCAAGGGGCAAACTCTTCACAATATTAGCATAAAACATATATTAATCACACCGTCTCTACTCTTCAAAATATTAGGATTAGAGGTGGGCATAGATTCATTTTTTAAATCTAGATTAATCTGCAATCCTGGAGTTAATCTAGATAAAAATGGCAAAATAATTGAAAAAGTCTGCCAAATGCATTCAAAATGTGTGTTCTACCCAAATAATGACCAGAGGAGGAGATTTATCCTCTCCTCTTCATCTGAGGAGTCACTAGCTGTTCTATCTCCTTGTTCAACAGCATGAACATGTCTCTTCTTTTTGTAATTTCCAGTGTTTTTTTTAAAACCAGATTTATCGTAATTTTCTGTGCCCTTCCTTTGATGCCATTTCCATTGTTACACTGATATTGACAGCTCTCTCCAGTGTCAAATCACTCTGTCAGTAGTTTCTTCTGTGCACCTTCATTTCTTAATCCACACACAAACCTGTCTCTCAATGTGTCTTTTAGTGAATCTCTAAATTCACAATGCTGCTGACTGGTTGCTCACACACAGACTGCTGCAGAAGCAGGTTTCTCAACAAATTCAGTGCAAGCTCAGTGTAACAGTTCCATGAATGAATTAATGAAAACTTTATTTAACAGATTGCAGAATGGGTACAATACAGTACGGCTCAATACACACAATTGTTAAGAGGATGCATGATCCATGATCCATGATCAAAACAGCAAAGAAAAAATTCATCAATGACAAAACCGAGGAAAACAAAAACAAACCGCGTGAACTTTGGAAATTACTCAATAACCAACTAGGCTGCAGTAAAAAACTTAAAACCAGATTCTCAAACATAAACATAAAGACGGACAACACGCTCATCACAGAAAAGCTGGATGTAGCCAATTACTTAAATAGTTTCTTCACAAACATAGCCACAACACTGGTAAACAAACTACCCTCCCACTCAGGGCATTATGGGGTAGAACACATAGTAGCTTACTACAAAAACCTAGGGGTCCACAAAGATGACTTCAAACTGGAAATGGTAACAACAGATGAGGTACTCAAAAAACTGAGCGCCCTCCAACCTAACAAGGCCACTGGCCATGACAACATCCCCTCCGAATTCCTCAGAGACTCAGCAGCCGCCATCACCCCAGTCATCACACACATAATAAACCTCTCTATAAAACAGGGACACGTCCCCAAGGACTTCAAAATTGCGAGAGTGACCCCTCTGCACAAAAAAGGCAGTAAATTAGACCCAGGCAACTACCGCCCTGTTTCTATCCTTACCTCCATCTCGAAAGTCATGGAAAAAATTGTATACGAACAGGTCGAAAAATACCTTGCGGAAAAAAATCTAATCTACGAATTCCAATCTGGCTTCAGAACATCCCACTCCACTGACACATGCCTTCTCTATTTAAACGACCACATCAAACAAGAGGTGGACGCGGGCAAATACTGCGGCATTGTCATGCTGGACCTACAAAAGGCCTTCGACACTGTCAATCACACCATTCTGATTGACAAGCTAAAAGCAATTGGTTTTGATAGTCTATCAGTGAGCTGGATGCAATCCTACCTGGAGGGGAGAGAGCAGATGGTGGAGGTAAACGGTACCCTATCCCCCCCCCTCACAGTAAACTGTGGTGTTCCACAAGGAAGCATACTAGGTCCGCTACTGTTCCTAATTTATGCAAATGACATGTCGTCAGCTTGTGACTGCAACTTGTTCCTGTTTGCGGACGACTCAGCCCTGCTGGTCTCTGACAAGAACAAATTACAGGTTGAAAAAACCCTCAGCTCAGAACTAAGCAAAATCTGCATATGGCTCGCTGATAACAAACTATCATTACACATGGGCAAAACAGAGTCCATTCTCTTCGGTTCAAATAACAAACTCAGCAAGACCGACGGCTTCTCAGTTACAGTGGGTGACAATATTGTCACAAGGAAAGAAGATATTACCTACCTGGGTTCCATCCTAGAGGCAAATCTTTCCTGTGACAAAATGGCATCCAATGTAATAAAAAAAGTCAACCAACGAACTCGTTTCTTGTACCGGATCTCCTCACTGGTAAACAAGAATACCCTGAAGACTCTAGCAGGAGCACTCATTCAAGGGTACTACGACTATGCTTGCACCTCATGGTACCAAAGCACCTCAAAGGCGCTAAAAACAAAATTACAAACATCTCAAAACAAACTGGTCAGACTACTGCTTGACCTTACTCCTAGAACCCACCTCACCCCTGCCCACTTTGACAACCTAGGATGGCTTAGAGTAGACGACAGAGTACAGCAACTTGCAATGGGCCTGGTCTACAAGATACACTACACGACCAAGGTACCCATGTACATGACTAAATACTTCCCAAAGGTCAGTGAATACCACGATCACAACACCAGAGGGAGCTCCACAAATCATGTTAAACCCAGATTCGGCTCAAACAAGGGACTAAACACGTTTCGCAATTATGCCACATCAATGTGGAACGCCCTACCCAAAGCTGTAAAGGAATGTGAATCACTACCCACTTTCAAAAACACTCTCAAAAAACACCTAAGGGAGACTGCAACTCGAAACTGGCCCCTGTAAATGTCCGAACACAACCCCTCCAATGTACAGTAAATTACCAAGTATGGTCTTGTCAATAATCCAATGTACAGTGTTGTTTGTACAGTTGTACAGTGTCCCCCACCCACCCCTCCTACCCACCCCCCCCCCCCCCCCCACCCACCCAACCACCTCCAATGTACAGTTCCCCCCCAACCCCTCCTACCCAACCCCCCCCCCCCCCCCACTCCTACCCAACCCCCCCCCCCCCCCCCCCCAACCACCTCCAATGTACAGTCCCACCCCCACCTACCCAATCCAATGTACAGTTTCTACGCCTAATGTATATACTCTTTTCTTTCTGGACTCTTTTTGTATCACAAATACAGTACTGTAATTGCAAATCTGGTATGTCATAAATGTATAGATGTAGCAGTACTGTCTATCTGTATGTCATGTATGTCATATATGTTACGATGAATTGGAAATGGGGGACCCTGGTGTAAACAAGACGAAAGTCTTTCTCTGGTCTGCATCCCCTTAACAATTGTATGTATTGAGCTGTACTGGATTGTACCCATTCTGCAATCTGTTAATAAAGTTCTCATTCATTCATTCATTCATGCAGACCAGAGAAAGACGTTTGTCTTGTTTACATCAGGGTCCCCCATTTTCAATTCATATTGCTCCACATTGTCATCAAACGGTCCAATATTTCCAATAACCCAAGCCTTTTCTGTTGTAAACACTCACGATAGTCCAGTCGATCCTTCCTTTAGTGTGTCAAGTGGATTTCCTCCTCTTGTAGATGTTTCCATGTGCCGCCCGAGCAACGTGAGCTAACATGCTAACTCGCTAAGCTAACGTTGATAATGTAAACATTATTCCCGACGGACTTCTTCTTTCTTGCATTGCGCAGATTCAGACGTCCTCATCGCCGAATTGTGTTATATCCTGAGGACTTCTTAACCTCACCTGTATAACAATGATTACCGGACCACTACTTTAGTTTGACACATTATTCTGACTACAGCTCGGGTACATACTTGTGCAATCACTTCCGGGTACCACAGCTTCTTCTTCTTCTTCTTCTTCTTCTTCTTCTTCTTCTTCTTCTTCTTCTTCTTCTTCTTCTTCTTCTTCTTCTTCTTCTTCTTCTTCTTCTTCTTCTTCTTCTTCTTCTTCTTCTTCTTCTTCTTCTTCTTCTTCTTCTTCTTCTTCGTGTAAGTTTCCGGCGGACTACGCATCTAGGCGTATTGCCGCCCTCCACATGACAGTGAGATCACTGTAGAAACAAAATTATGGCGGGTCGCGACTACAAAAGCCGCACACCGCCACCTACTGCACATAGATATATATATATATATCTATGCTACTGCACACACCATTCCACAATAACCTTCTTCTTCACTGGGTATAGTGGCAGATTGCAACCACAAAAGCTGCATACCGCCACCTACTGTACAATCCATTCAACCCCATAACACACAAAACAACAAACCCATCCCTAACATCACCACTAGTGCACTGCAACCTTGCCTAGGCCCGACGGGGCCCGGCCCGGCCCGGCGGGTTCGGGCTGGGTAGGGCTTTTTTTTTTATAAATAATTCAGGCTCGGCCGGGCCCGGGCACCGCCGTTTTTTTTTATTTTTATTTTTTTATATAACTAGGGTTATAGGATAACCTTTGTTTTCCTTTAAGATTCGCTTTCTCTTTTGCGCCAAGCTGTCATCAGAGAAACATTTGGATGTAATTACCGCAGCGCGCAGGGAGAACTCAGGCCGGGGACAACTCGATTGGTTGTGTTGGAATATAGCCAGTTGGCGAACGTTTTATTTGTACTTGGATGTATGTAGCCAGTTGGAGAAGTTTTGTTAAAGTTGTTCAACGCGTTGCTGACGTCGTGGTGAGTGATGTTTATTATTTGCTGGGTCGGACTCGCTACCGTTTTGTTGTGCTTTTCATATGTTGCTCTGCTCGAAATCTGATTTCTGTTTGTATAGTGACTGAGTAGGCTATTGTGTGTCGTGTGTGTGTGTGTGTCAAAGAAGATTCTATAGCCTTCAATACGTTTTACGAGGCTGCTCTATAAGCGAGCACTGGGAGGGAGGCATAAATGCTTCTTAGTTTTCAGCGTGATATGCGTTATTTAGGCAGACCTATTGGACATTTTCGTTTTTGTTTATTTATTAAGTTAATATATAAAGTGTTTAGAATATTTAAAACAAATACAAAAAAATGTATATTTTAATAATAATAATAATAATTTTTTTTCTGGTTTTCAGCGGGCTAGGGCTTAAAATATTATTTACAGTCAGGCTTATTTTCGGGCAGGGCCTGAAGTTCACGGGCTCGGGCAGGGCTCGGGCTTTATTTCAAGGCCCTTGCAGACCACTAATCACCACCCTATCCAAACCTAATCTATGAGTCCCCCCTTGCCTCCTGTGGGCTGACTCTGACCTACTCGCTCACTAACACCCCCCTTCTCTAACGCTACTTGATCAGCCACCCTGTTTAACTCCCTCATAACATCCTCCACTGTCAACCCCTCCATACCCAAGTGTCCCACTGCTGCTAGCACTATCAACCTAGTCCTCTCTGTCCTACTGCTAACCGTCGCTGTCGTATTCACTACTCCTGCCACAAAGGCCACCATATCCAACTTCTCCCTAAACACCCTCTCTTTCTCCGCCTGAACTTCCTCTACCACCCAAGTTTCAAGTTTCAAGTTTCTTTAATAGTTGTCATACAGAAGTACAGAATACTTTCATACAAAATGCTTCTTACTGTTACGCTCCAGAGACTGTGCTAAACAAGATAGTATCAAATAACATAGTATAGCATGTAAATTAGAAGTAGAAAATGAGGTCACAGTGTTCAGTATAGACATATGTACAATGTTCGATGCAGTACAACCCGATGCCCTATCCTAAAACCCTGCCCCCTATCTTGCTTTTCCTGATCCTCCTGCACTATCCTTACTGCCAACTGCCCTTCCCTAAACCCCTGTCCCTTGTCTTGCTGTCCCTGTCCTACCTTCCTAGCTGCCTCCGCATATGAAATTCTACCTTCCCTTCGCACCTGCTGGACCATTACCTCTAGTTTCATCGCCTCACAACCCCTATACGCTACACTATGCTTCCCACCACAACTACAACACTTCGGCTCCACTCCCAGTTCACACTCCCCATACTTATGCTCCCCACTACATCTACCACATCTCTGTCCCTTCCTACACCACTTAGCTACATGTCCAAACTCCTGGCACCTGTAACACCTCAACGGATTCGGCACAAACTCCCTAACCCTATATGCCAAATACCCTAAAAATACCACTCTCAGACTAACCTCACCCTCAAACTGAATAACTATCGTCCCTGTCTCCTCCTTCTCTGCCCCTCTCTTCATCCTCTCTACACTCTTAACTTTCCCATTGCGTTCGTCACTCCTCAAATCCCCTAACAGCTGATCCATACTAACCTTAATTGGAATTCCACCAATCACCCCCTTGCACCCACTATCCCTTTTCTCCCCTACTATCCCTACTCCACAGACCTTCACTTTTCCAATGCTCTTCATTTCCCTTGCCCTCTCTACCTGCACTACACTTACACACCCTATAAACAAGTTCCCATCCCCCAACACCTTCCCGTACCTTACCTCACCTAACTGCGCTTTAATGAGCTTTGACAGCTGTTTCGGCTCTATATCCCTAACTCCGTCTACTCCCTCAAATCGCACCACTACATTCAACCCTCCAAAACCCTTTCCTCTACCCTCATCCTCTGACCCACTCAAGCTATCTCCCCTCTCTTTCTTCCTCTTACTCTCCTTCCCCTCACTCTTCTTCTCCACCTTTGCCCACCCTTCTCCCCCACTCTCCTCCCCACTACACTCCATACCGTCACCACCCGAATCCTTGCCCTTGCTATTCTCACCCCCATCACTGTCGTTCCTCTCCTCCTCGATATATCTCTTCATGAGCAAATCCCACTCCATGCAACTCCATTTGTGTATCAAGTCCTCACTGAACTTGTTCAAATCTTCATCCACCCAAAACCCCGGACAATCTTCCAAGGGCTGGGGCCAACCACGAAGACTACACGTCTCAAAAACTGACCTGTGCGCTTCCCACCACTGATCACTCCCCTTCGAGCCATCAACCAATCTTCTAAATGACTCTGCCTCCGTCTCCACTAAAGACTTCTTCTTCTTCTTAGGCATCTTGCTACGACCAAACTCAATTTTCCTCTCCAAACAAATCTCAATTGATTTCGCAGCATCAACAACAACAACTGAGCCTACTACTACTGCCTTCTACGTCATCATATTGCGCCCATTCTTCTTCTTCTTTTTTAGGTTTAACGGCGGCTGGCCACTTCTTCAGGGCATTACCGCCATCTTCTGGTATCCTTTACTTCTTCTTCTTCTTCTTTTTGGTGTTTTACGGCGGACGGCCACCAAAATTGGGGCATTTACCGCCACCTACCGACCCGGAGATCGGGCCAGTCTTCCAGTCTCCCCTCTCTAACCACTAGTCTACCTAACTACCTAACCTACAAACACCTTCCTACAACCACACTGTTCACCATCCCTATCAACCTCCATCTACATTATACTACATATCCCACTCTCTGACTCACGTATATTTCAACTTTCTATCTAACTTCCAACTCTGACCCTTTCCCTCAAACCCTATCATACACCCCCACATTTCTCAAAAACCCCATCACCACCCTCGCCTTATCTCCCCCTCCCCCACTCAGTATTTCCGATATCCCCAGCTCCCTAACCCCCATCTCCCTCAATCTTCCCTCCATCTCTCTCCTCCGCACCGTATAAGCCCTACACTCCAACAGTACATGCCCCACTGATTCCTCCTCCTCCTCACACCCCTCACAGAGCCCACTCTGATGCTTCCCCACCAGCTTCAGGTTTTTATTAAACCCACAGTGCCCCAGCCTCAACCTCATCCACACTATTTCCTCCCTCCTATCTCTCAAACTACCCCCCTCCCGACCCCTAACACTGCGTTGGACCTGAAAGAAGTGACGCCCTTTTACCCCCCCCCTCCCACCTCTCCTGCCACATCTGAACTGCCCTCTCCCAAATCATCCCCTTCGCCTCAGCCTTACTGACCCTGACCTGCATTTCCACCGCCCCCTTCCTCAAGGCCCCCTTTGCCAAATCGTCCGCCTCCTCATTTCCCCTCACTCCTACATGCGCCGGGACCCACAAAAATCTCACCTCTTTCCCTTGGCTCACACACCTAGTCACACTCATCAAAACCTCATACAGCAGATCCTGCCTGCTACTGGATCGAAAAGACCTCAGGCTAGCCAACACTGACGCTGAATCACTGCATATCACCACCCTCCCCACCCGAGCCTGCTCCACCCACCTCAGCGCCACCAGCACAGCCACCATCTCAACCGTGTACACACCCAGACCGTTTGTAGTCCTCCGGCTTACCGCCACTCCCCTCCCTGGAACCACCACTCCAAACCCTGTCAACCCAGACTCCGGATCCTTCGAACCATCTGTATATACAGCTGTAAAGTCCCCATACGATTCACGCAACAATCCCTCACAGGCACTAACCACCTCCACCCTTTCCCCTGACCTCTTCACTTCCATCATCCTCCAATCCACCTCAGGCCACTCTAACAACCACGGAGCCACGGCTGGATATACCACCGAGGGGCTTATATTAAGACCCCCCACTCCAAACTCCACCGCCACTCCCTGCCCCACCCGGCCAAAATTCTCCTTCTTACCCTTCCCATTCTCCCAGCAATCCCTCAGAACCCCCTTAGTCGGGTGAGAGTCCCCATGTCCCTGCAGACTCACCCAATAATTCGCCATTAACTGCCTTCTCCTAATCTCCAAGGGCATCTCCCCATCGCCACCTGAAGAGCCTGAACTGAAGTGGACTTAAAAGCCCCACTACAGATCCTCAATGCCCGCGCCTGAAGCACATCCAACTTTCTCAAATGCACCTGGGCCGCTGACCCATACGCCAAGCACCCATAATCTATCATAGCCCTAACTAACGCTACATATACTGACCTCAACGCCTCACTACTACTTCCCCAGTCCCTACCAGCCAAACACTTCATTACATTCAACACCGTATTCCCCCTTTCCCCTATCCTCCTCACATGGCCCTCCCACGTAAGATGGGAGTCAAAAACAACCCCTAGGTATTTAAAAGTTGCTACCCTCTCCAGCTCCTGACCATACAACCTAAGCTTGATCCCTTCCTGCACCCTCTTCCTTGTAAAGACCATAGTCTTCGTCTTTTCCACTGAAAACCTACACCCCCAATCTAACCCCCACTGCTCTACAATATCTATTGCTTCCTGAACCTTGCGTACCCCATACTCTACACTCCTCCCCCTCTTCCATAAAGCGCCATCATCCGCAAACAAGGACCTTCCAATCCCCCCCACTACCCCTCCAAATACATCATTTACCATTACTACGTAAAGGAGTGGGCTAATCACACTCCCCTGCGGGGGTTCCATTACTAACCTGGACCTGACTTGACAGCACCCCCCCCACTTTAACCTGAATCTTCCTACCCGAAAGAAAACTCCTCACCCAGTTAAAAACCCTCCCTCCTATCCCCAAAGAATGCAGTTTTATTAATAAGCCCTCCCTCCACATCATATCATATGCTTTCTCTATGTCAAAATATACACCTACCACTGACTCCCTATTACAATGAGCCCTCCTAACCTCATCTTCCATCCTCAGCACTGCATCCATTGTATTTCTCCCCCTCCTAAACCCACTCTGATATCCCTCCAATACCCCTCTCCTCTCAAGCACATGCGTCAGCCTATCCGCCACCATCCTCTCCATTACCTTACAAATATTAGACGTTAATGCAATAGGCCTATAACTCGTTGGCTGCGTTGGGTCCTTCCCTGGCTTTCTAACTGGCACCACCACAGCTTCCTTCCATGCCCCCGGCAGCTCCCCCTCCTCCCATACCCTATTGTACAGACTCAACAACTCCCTCATAGCTCCCCACCCCAAATTCTGCAACATTCTATAACACACCCTATCCTTACCTGGAGTGGTAGGCTTAGCCCTTTTTATAGCTCTCACCACCTCCCCCAAGGAGAACGGCTCATCTAACTCACCAGTCCCCCCCTCCTTCCTACCCACCACCCCCGGGTGAAGACTCAAAGTTCCCTCCCGCCTCCTTATCCCCTCTTCCGACAGATTATCAAGCCCATGCACTCTAGCAAACGTCCTAACTAGCAACTCTGCCTTCTCCCCATCCAACACTGCTATCTCTTCCCCACTAACTAATACCGGGAGCCCCCACTCTCTCCTATCACCTCCCATCTTCCTTATCATCCCCCACACTTCCCCCAACGGAGTCATCCGCCCTATCCTGCTACAGAATCCCCTCCACGCTGCCCTCTTTGCCACCTTCACCGTCCTCCTCACTATCGCCTGTGCTCTCCTATACTCGTTCACATACTCCTCGGTAAGATTCCTCTTTAATACCTTGAACGCCCTATTCCTTTCCCTCACCGCCCTCTGACACTCCTCTGACCACCACGGGACCAACTTCCTCTCCCTCACTCCCCTGCTCTGGGGAATAGCTCCCTCCGCTGCCCCTATAACCACCGCAGTGATCCTTTCATTAATTGCATCAACTCCCCCCCTCAGATCAGCACACGCCATCTTCTCTTCACTATTTTTCTGAAAAATATCCCAATCTGCCTTTCCCATCACCCATCGCGGATTCCCACCTCCTGGAACCCTCCCCACCCTACCTCCCAACACGCACCTCACAGGGTAGTGGTCACTGCCCACTGTTGACTCTGACAGTACCTCCCACTCACACCTCCCCGTCATATGGGCCGAAACCAACGTCAGGTCCAGCACTGACTCAGTTCCTGCCACCACATTCACCCTGGTTCCCCTCCCATCATTAACACACACCAATCCCCTTTCATCCATCAATTCTTCAACCGCTTCTCCATTAGCGTCCGTATGGGACCCCCCCATAACGTATTATGGGCATTAAAATCCCCGCACCAAATCTCCCTCCTACTGTGCTGCCCCCCGACCCCCACTAGGACCCCAGCCTCAAGCCTCTTACACGGATTATAAAGATTTACCACCACTACTCGCTCTCTCTTTTCCCACACCTCCACAACAATATACTCCAGCTCCTCCCCCACTTTCACAACCCTAAATGGAACACCTTGCCTAACGAACGTAGCACACCCCCCACCCCTACCACTGCCCTCCCTATCTCTCCGCACCCCTGAATACCCACACAGCACAAAATCCAAACACGTCTTCAACCAGGTCTCCTGTATACATATGACATCTGGCTTACCTTCCATCTCCCTCAAAAAAAATTTAAACTCCTGTCCATTGGCCAACAAACTTCGCGCGTTCCATTGCAGCAAAACAACCATTCATCCCTCAATCATTCTGTGATTCCCCCCCATAAAGCACCCTATGCACCTCCTCCCACCTCAGCCCCTCTACTCCCAAATGACTCACTGCTGCGTTCACTACCACCTGAACCTTTGCAGACCTAGATGTAACCCTGAAAGCCCTATTAATCACCTCAGCTATAAAAAACACAAGCGCCTTCTTCTCCACTAATATCCTACCAGCCATCTGCCTATCCACCTCACCGACCACTACCTCCCTCGCCTCCCACCCCCTGGCCTCTCCACCTTGTCCCCCCTCCGCCCTCGCTGCCTGAGCATATGAGAGCCGACCTTCCACTCTCATCTTCTGGACATTCGTCTCCCTCCTCATGACCTCACACTCCCCAGAAGCCACATTATGCTCCCCACCACAGCTACAACACCTAGGCTTCACCTCCCTGCAATCCCCATACTCATGGTCCCCCCCACACCTCGCACACCTCCTACTTTCCCTACATCCCCGGGCCATATGGCCAAACCGCTGGCAGTTAAAGCACAGCATCGCCCTCGGCACATAAGCCCTCACTGAGTAGCTCACATACCCCAAATTCACTCTTCCAGGCAGCCCCTCCCCCTCAAACTCCAGTAATACTGCCTCACTAGGCTCCTTCTTCCCATCTCTAGTTATTTGCAACCTCCTTACTCTAACTAGCGTACCTCCCTTAAGGTTCTCCTTTAATTCTTCCTCACTCAAGCCCTTCGGCACCCCGGCTATCACCCCCTTACTGCCTGCCCCTCTCCGCTCCCCCACCCTACCCACCTGCACCACTGAACAATTCACTACCATCTTCAACTCTTTAGCCTTCTCAGCCTGCCCCTCACTCTTACATGAAACCAACAGGTTCCCATCAGGAAGGACCCTCGCATATTCTATACTCCCCAACTGCTCTTTTAGATTATCAGACAGCACCATCGGATTCATCTGTCTCATCATTTTCTGCTCCGCATCCCCAAACCGAACTACCACCACAATTTTCCTCTCACTTCTCCCTTCACCTTCCCCCGCTCTCCCTGCTCTACTCCCCTCTTCACTAACCTGAACTCTAGCTCTTTTCAAACCAGCCCCTTCCTCCTCCTCTAATCGGCTCGGATCAGTCCTCTTCTTACTCAATCGATTTCCCCTACCTATCTCCATCTGCAACTCATCCCCCCAGCCAACCTCATTGCCTGACCCTCTCCTCCCTATACCTCCCCTATTCTCGGCAAACTCTCTGTTCATACTATTGCCCGCCGGAGCCGACCGCGACGCACTTCCCTTGCCACGGTTCGGAACCTCGCTGCGACCGAATTCCGCCATTCACCTAATTCCACTCTCAGCCCACCCAACTGGACACCTAACACCGATCACCTTTACCCAAAAGAAAAGAAAAGAAAAGAAAAACCCCAGCTCTATTACTGCAAACTTTATCCACAATTTACACTCTAGAGCTCCTGCGTTTCTCCAACTAGCCGATCCCGCGAAACTCAGATTTCCCGGGGAAATTTCAAAAACCCGCTCCTCTCTCTCAGTCACTGTCACTCTCCCACTGACAGCTGTCAGACTCTCCTTCCCACTCCGGATGTGACGACCGTGATGACGCTCGCCTCCCTCCAGCCACCCTGGTATCCTTTACCTCCTACAATATCCAATTCCCTTCACCTTCACGGAGAATGAATGAATGAATGAAAACTTTATTTAACAGATTGTAGAATGGGTACAATACAGTACGGCTCAATACACACAATTGTTAAGGGGATGCAGACCTGAGAAAGACGTTTGTCTTGTTTACATCAGGGTCCCCCATTTTCAATTCATATAGACATTTATGACATACACAACATACATGACATTTATGGCATAGGGACATAATATAGGTATTTAGTACTGATACATTTGTGATATAAACGGTTCAAATATACAGTACTGTTACCCCTAGATCCTGACAGAGTATATACATATGATGGGGAGGGGACTGTACATTAGGAGGGGGTGGGTGGGTGGGAGAGAAATATACATACGGCGGGGAGGGAATATATACATGCGGTGGTGAGGAGACTGTCTATTAGGAGGTGGTGGGGGTTTTGGGCATTTACAGGGGCCAGTTTCGAATTGCAGGTCATTTTGTATTTTTAGGAAATCCCTGAACACGATATTGCATTGGTTTGATAAATTATTAGTTACTGGGTATTTCAAAGTACCTCATATTTGGTGCCATTTTGAAGCTAACAACTAGGGCTTTCCAATGATATAAAATAAGTGTGTGATTATCATCATAATTGTGTGTGAAATTGTCTTGTCACTGGTATTAGCTTCTCCATGCAAATCGGGTTTTTTGTTACATATGTAAAAATGATCTGGTTTGTTGTGTTGAGAAACATCATGTGTGTTCATGTACCGTGTACTCACAACTAAGGGGGTTATTTAACCTATAAAGCTATGCTTAGTGACATATGAGTGAAGAATGAATTCCTTTCTCAGCCTGTAATGACAATGAACAGTGTGTTCACATATTAACAGGTTTACCTGTTCAACTGGCCGTATCAAGGGTAAGGTAGGAGGGGTGTTCCCCCCGGTTCCCTGGGGACTTCACCCTCCTCTCAGACATGTTGTTTACAATATATTGTGTCACTGTGTTGTGGGATACGATGTAACCCTTAGCTTAGTTGCTGGGGTTGTGCTAAAACCGCTTGAGAAACTATATTTTCCTAAAGAAAAGATTGTTTGGTCACTTTTCGTGTGTGCTTAGCAAGGCCTGTGGCCGATACTAATCGAGAATTGTGTATTCTCTCATTATGAAAAACGGCGTTCCTCTGTAGAGTGTATTTGCCATTTTTTGTGGTGATAAAGGGTTGTGTGTGTCTTGTGATCTACAACTGGGTTAGGTTGGCCACAGAAGCACATGTGTAAGTCTGGTACCGGGGCTCTTAAGGGGGCCCTCTCTATTCTGTGTTTTTTCCTTAGTAAAAATCAGATAGCAGCTGTAAGATTTCGTTTTGTATGTTGTTGGACATCCAGTTGTCTCTCTTTTGGAGCCAATTCTTCAACTCGGGATCAGACTCAGTGCGCACTCTTTCCATCATGAGCTGCCATAACACCCCATCCCTATTTGCATCACCCCTCAGTGGAAGCCCCTGGCGCCCGAGGGGGGGTATAGGGGAACAGACTCAGTTAACTCTTCAATACCTGATGCTGAGGCTGAACCTCAAGTTTCAAGTTTCTTTAATAGTTGTCATACAGAAGTACAGAATACTTTCATACAAAATGCTTCTTACTGTTACGCTCCAGAGACTGTGCTAGACAAGATAGTATCAAATAACATAGTATAGCATGTAATTTAGAAGAAGAAAATGAGGTCACAGTGTTCGGTATAGACATATGTACAATGTTCTGAGTTACCATATAATATACAATACTATGCAGTGTACTAATGTACAGTACTATCTAGTGCAAAGCAGAAATGGGATGAGGTACAATTTAGGTACAATTTACAGTAAGGTGTACGAGTTGTAGTGCAATCCTTCATCAATAAATATAAAGTGTGGGGAGTGGGTGCTACAGTGTGTTTGTTTAAAGTGGGTGTGTGCTATAAAGTGTGTGGAGTGGGTGCTACAGTGTGTTTGTTTAAGTGAGTGTGTGCGTGTGGATGTGTGTGCTATGTGCGTTTGGTGGTTGTTGTTGTGTAGTGTTCATTCATTGTTCGTTTAGCAGCCTGATGGCCTGGGGATAGAAGCTTCTTCTGAGTCTTTCTGTGCTCGCCTTGAGACTCCGGTATCGCTTGCCTGACCGCAGCAGTTCAAAGAGGCAGTTGTTCGGGTGACTGGAGTCTTTAATGATTCTCTTAGCCTTGCCCTTGCAACGCTTGTTGTAAATGTTCTGGAGGGTGGGGAGCCCCCCTCCAATTGTGCGTTCGGCTGAACGTGTCACTCTTTGTAGTCTGCTTCGGTCTTGTGCAGTGCTATTCCCAAACCAGGAGGTGATGTTGCCGGTCAAGATGCTCTCTATTGTACATGAGTAGAAGTTCTTAAGGATCTTCTGACTGACTTGGAACTTCCTTAGGCGCCTGAGGAAGTAGAGGCGTTGTCGTGCCTTCTTCACAACACTGTCAATGTGTGTGGTCCATGTCAAGTCCTCGGATATGTAGGCTCCGAGGTACTTAACCTGTCGTCTCTGTCTCTCTCTGACGTTTATCAGATTTAGTGGGACTGTCACTGGGACCGGTGGGACGTTTAGAAAATAAATCTGATATTTTTCTTTTCTGCGAGTGAGACATTCTGTGCTAGCAAAGTCTGACTACTAGCTAAAATCGACTGACTGCGCAAGCACTGTATCACAGTAGCTCAGTGGTTTGTGGCGCGTGGGAAGGGCGGGAGACGGGAGGTGAATACAATTAGTTGTTTCACCTGTCATTCAATCAGTCTGTGACAGTCTGTCATCACTCGAAAATCTACTCTGCTGCAATCTTGTCGGTTTTACACGTATGATTGTGTACGTACAGTAGTGTAATGAATGAATGAAAACTTTATTTAACAGATTGGAGAATGGCTACAATACAGTACGGCTCAATACACACAATATTAAAATGGTGGAGTGCTTTGAGCAGGATAAACTTATAATATACAGTGTTACAGTTATACAGTTACAGTATATAATATACAAATATAAAAATACTGCCATAAAAAAAACATAAAAAAAAAAATATATATATATATATATATATATATATATATATATATATATTAGAGCTGGGCCGTTAACGGCGTTAACGTGCTGCGTTAACGCTATACTAGTATCGCGCGATAATATAATTAACGCATTAATCTTTACCTTTATTTACCCAGGGTAGGTTCGCTGAGCACAGATGCTCTTTTTCAGGAACGCCCTGCTTCACATTCACACAGTTCCATTCACACCTGGGAGCTGCCCAGTACAACCACAGTTGACACCATTGGCCACTGAGCAACTCCACAGGAGCAGTTGATTCAAGCCATGTCACATAGTTCAAGTTTGAAATGATTCTTTCTGTTTTGCTCCTGAGAGTGCTAGATACTGTACTGTACTGGTAATATTATTTATTTGTGTTAACTTCTGAATAAAACAACTTATTAAACACAAGTACATCTTATTGAACATTATTTTGATATTTCATTACCAATTATCATAGCAAAACAGCTTTTTCAAACAGTCTGTAATGCATTTTGGAAACGGGAGATGGGCTCATGGTGTAATGGGCCACCTGGCCTGAGAAACATAAGGAGGAAAGAAAAAGTAAGGACTTACTTCTGGTCATTATTTGGGTAGAACACACATATTTTGAATGCCTTCGGCAGGTTTTTCTTTTTTTTTTTGAGCCATTTTAATCTAGATTAATCTAGATTAAATCCAGGATTGCAGATAGATTAATCTAGATTAAAAAAATTAATCTATGCCCACCTCTAATATATATATTTTGCAATAACTGAGGGGGGGTGCTGCAGCACCCCCCACACCCCCCCTTCCAACGTGCCTGGGTGTAGGTGTTCAGAGCAGGACAGAAGGAACAGAGCTGAGGCCCTGTCCCCCTGGGTGTAGGTGTTCAGAGCAGGACAGAAGGAACAGAGCTGAGGCCCTGTCCCCCTGGGTGTAGGTGTTCAGAGGACAGAAGGAACAGAGCTGAGGCCCTGTCCCCCTGGGTGTAGGTGTTCAGAGGACAGAAGGAACAGAGCTGAGGCCCTGTCCCCCTGGGTGTAGGTGTTCAGAGGACAGAAGGAACAGAGCTGAGGCCCTGTCCCCCTGGGTGTAGGTGTTCAGAGGACAGAAGGAACAGAGCTGAGGCCCTGTCCCCCTGGGTGTAGGTGTTCAGAGGACAGAAGGAACAGAGCTGAGGCCCTGTCCCCCTGGGTGTAGGTGTTCAGAGGACAGAAGGAACAGAGCTGAGGCCCTGTCCCCCTGGGTGTAGGTGTTCAGAGGACAGAAGGAACAGAGCTGAGGCCCTGTCCCCCTGGGTGTAGGTGTTCAGAGCAGGACAGAAGGAACAGAGCTGAGGCCCTGTCCCCCTGGGTGTAGGTGTTCAGAGGACAGAAGGAACAGAGCTGAGGCCCTGTCCCCCTGGGTGTAGGTGTTCAGAGGACAGAAGGAACAGAGCTGAGGCCCTGTCCCCCTGGGTGTAGGTGTTCAGAGGACAGAAGGAACAGAGCTGAGGCCCTGTCCCCCTGGGTGTAGGTGTTCAGAGCAGGACAGAAGGAACAGAGCTGAGGCCCTGTCCCCCTGGGTGTAGGTGTTCAGAGCAGGACAGAAGGAACAGAGCTGAGGCCCTGTCCCCCTGGGTGTAGGTGTTCAGAGGACAGAAGGAACAGAGCTGAGGCCCTGTCCCCCTGGGTGTAGGTGTTCAGAGGACAGAAGGAACAGAGCTGAGGCCCTGTCCCCCTGGGTGTAGGTGTTCAGAGGACAGAAGGAACAGAGCTGAGGCCCTGTCCCCCTGGGTGTAGGTGTTCAGAGGACAGAAGGAACAGAGATGAGGCCCTGTCCCCCTGGGTGTAGGTGTTCAGAGGACAGAAGGGAACAGAGCTGAGGCCCTGTCCCCCTGGGTGTAGGTGTTCAGAGGACAGAAGAAACAGAGCTGAGGCCCTGTCCCCCTGGGTGTAGGTGTTCAGAGCAGGACAGAAGGAACAGAGCTGAGGCCCTGTCCCCCTGGGTGTAGGTGTTCAGAGGACAGAAGGGAACAGAGCTGAGGCCCTGTCCCCCTGGGTGCAGGTGTTCAGAGGACAGAAGGAACAGAGCTGAGGCCCTGTCCCCCTGGGTGCAGGTGTTCAGAGGACAGAAGGAACAGAGCTGAGGCCCTGTCCCCCTGGGTGTAGGTGTTCAGAGGACAGAAGGAACAGAGCTGAGGCCCTGTCCCCCTGGGTGTAGGTGTTCAGAGCAGGACAGAAGGAACAGAGCTGAGGCCCTGTCCCCCTGGGTGTAGGTGTTCAGAGGACAGAAGGAACAGAGCTGAGGCCCTGTCCCCCTGGGTGTAGGTGTTCAGAGGACAGAAGGAACAGAGCTGAGGCCCTGTCCCCCTGGGTGTAGGTGTTCAGAGGACAGAAGGAACAGAGCTGAGGCCCTGTCCCCCTGGGTGTAGGTGTTCAGAGGACAGAAGGAACAGAGCTGAGGCCCTGTCCCCCTGGGTGTAGGTGTTCAGAGGACAGAAGGAACAGAGCTGAGGCCCTGTCCCCCTGGGTGCAGGTGTTCAGAGCAGGACAGAAGGAACAGAGCTGAGGCCCTGTCCCCCTGGGTGTAGGTGTTCAGAGGACAGAAGGAACAGAGCTGAGGCCCTGTCCCCCTGGGTGTAGGTGTTCAGAGGACAGAAGGAACAGAGCTGAGGCCCTGTCCCCCTGGGTGCAGGTGTTCAGAGGACAGAAGGAACAGAGCTGAGGCCCTGTCCCCCTGGGTGTAGGTGTTCAGAGGACAGAAGGAACAGAGCTGAGGCCCTGTCCCCCTGGGTGTAGGTGTTCAGAGGACAGAAGGGAGAGCTGAGGCCCTGTCCCCCTGGGTGTAGGTGTTCAGAGCACAGAAGGAACAGAGCTGAGGCCCTGTCCCCCTGGGTGTAGGTGTTCAGAGGACAGAAGGAACAGAGCTGAGGCCCTGTCCCCCTGGGTGTAGGTGTTCAGAGGACAGAAGGAACAGAGCTGAGGCCCTGTCCCCCTGGGTGTAGGTGTTCAGAGGACAGAAGGAACAGAGATGAGGCCCTGTCCCCCTGGGTGTAGGTGTTCAGAGGACAGAAGGGAGAGCTGAGGCCCTGTCCCCCTGGGTGTAGGTGTTCAGAGGACAGAAGGAACAGAGATGAGGCCCTGTCCCCCTGGGTGTAGGTGTTCAGAGCAGGACAGAAGGAACAGAGCTGAGGCCCTGTCCCCCTGGGTGTAGGTGTTCAGAGGACAGAAGGAACAGAGCTGAGGCCCTGTCCCCCTGGGTGCAGGTGTTCAGAGGACAGAAGGAACAGAGCTGAGGCCCTGTCCCCCTGGGTGTAGGTGTTCAGAGGACAGAAGGAACAGAGCTGAGGCCCTGTCCCCCTGGGTGTAGGTGTTCAGAGGACAGAAGGAACAGAGCTGAGGCCCTGTCCCCCTGGGTGTAGGTGTTCAGAGCAGGACAGAAGGAACAGAGCTGAGGCCCTGTCCCCCTGGGTGTAGGTGTTCAGAGCAGGACAGAAGGAACAGAGCTGAGGCCCTGTCCCCCTGGGTGTAGGTGTTCAGAGGACAGAAGGAACAGAGCTGAGGCCCTGTCCCCCTGGGTGTAGGTGTTCAGAGGACAGAAGGAACAGAGCTGAGGCCCTGTCCCCCTGGGTGTAGGTGTTCAGAGGACAGAAGGAACAGAGCTGAGGCCCTGTCCCCCTGGGTGTAGGTGTTCAGAGGACAGAAGGAACAGAGCTGAGGCCCTGTCCCCCTGGGTGTAGGTGTTCAGAGGACAGAAGGAACAGAGCTGAGGCCCTGTCCCCCTGGGTGTAGGTGTTCAGAGCAGGACAGAAGGAACAGAGCTGAGGCCCTGTCCCCCTGGGTGTAGGTGTTCAGAGGACAGAAGGAACAGAGCTGAGGCCCTGTCCCCCTGGGTGTAGGTGTTCAGAGGACAGAAGGAACAGAGCTGAGGCCCTGTCCCCCTGGGTGCAGGTGTTCAGAGGACAGAAGGAACAGAGCTGAGGCCCTGTCCCCCTGGGTGTAGGTGTTCAGAGGACAGAAGGAACAGAGCTGAGGCCCTGTCCCCCTGGGTGTAGGTGTTCAGAGGACAGAAGGAACAGAGCTGAGGCCCTGTCCCCCTGGGTGTAGGTGTTCAGAGGACAGAAGGAACAGAGCTGAGGCCCTGTCGCCCTGGGTGTAGGTGTTCAGAGCAGGACAGAAGGAACAGAGCTGAGGCCCTGTCCCCCTGGGTGTAGGTGTTCAGAGCAGGACAGAAGGAACAGAGCTGAGGCCCTGTCCCCCTGGGTGTAGGTGTTCAGAGGACAGAAGGAACAGAGCTGAGGCCCTGTCCCCCTGGGTGTAGGTGTTCAGAGGACAGAAGGAACAGAGCTGAGGCCCTGTCCCCCTGGGTGTAGGTGTTCAGAGGACAGAAGGAACAGAGCTGAGGCCCTGTCCCCCTGGGTGTAGGTGTTCAGAGGACAGAAGGAACAGAGATGAGGCCCTGTCCCCCTGGGTGTAGGTGTTCAGAGGACAGAAGGGAACAGAGCTGAGGCCCTGTCCCCCTGGGTGTAGGTGTTCAGAGGACAGAAGGAACAGAGCTGAGGCCCTGTCCCCCTGGGTGTAGGTGTTCAGAGGACAGAAGGAACAGAGCTGAGGCCCTGTCCCCCTGGGTGTAGGTGTTCAGAGGACAGAAGGAACAGAGCTGAGGCCCTGTCCCCCTGGGTGCAGGTGTTCAGAGGACAGAAGGAACAGAGCTGAGGCCCTGTCCCCCTGGGTGCAGGTGTTCAGAGGACAGAAGGAACAGAGCTGAGGCCCTGTCCCCCTGGGTGTAGGTGTTCAGAGGACAGAAGAAACAGAGCTGAGGCCCTGTCCCCCTGGGTGTAGGTGTTCAGAGGACAGAAGGAACAGAGCTGAGGCCCTGTCCCCCTGGGTGTAGGTGTTCAGAGGACAGAAGGAACAGAGCTGAGGCCCTGTCCCCCTGGGTGTAGGTGTTCAGAGGACAGAAGGAACAGAGCTGAGGCCCTGTCCCCCTGGGTGTAGGTGTTCAGAGGACAGAAGGAACAGAGCTGAGGCCCTGTCCCCCTGGGTGTAGGTGTTCAGAGGACAGAAGGAACAGAGCTGAGGCCCTGTCCCCCTGGGTGCAGGTGTTCAGAGGACAGAAGGAACAGAGCTGAGGCCCTGTCCCCCTGGGTGTAGGTGTTCAGAGGACAGAAGGAACAGAGCTGAGGCCCTGTCCCCCTGGGTGTAGGTGTTCAGAGGACAGAAGGAACAGAGCTGAGGCCCTGTCCCCCTGGGTGTAGGTGTTCAGAGGACAGAAGGAACAGAGCTGAGGCCCTGTCCCCCTGGGTGTAGGTGTTCAGAGGACAGAAGGGAACAGAGCTGAGGCCCTGTCCCCCTGGGTGCAGGTGTTCAGAGGACAGAAGGAACAGAGCTGAGGCCCTGTCCCCCTGGGTGCAGGTGTTCAGAGGACAGAAGGAACAGAGCTGAGGCCCTGTCCCCCTGGGTGTAGGTGTTCAGAGGACAGAAGGAACAGAGCTGAGGCCCTGTCCCCCTGGGTGTAGGTGTTCAGAGCAGGACAGAAGGAACAGAGCTGAGGCCCTGTCCCCCTGGGTGTAGGTGTTCAGAGGACAGAAGGAACAGAGCTGAGGCCCTGTCCCCCTGGGTGTAGGTGTTCAGAGGACAGAAGGAACAGAGCTGAGGCCCTGTCCCCCTGGGTGTAGGTGTTCAGAGGACAGAAGGAACAGAGCTGAGGCCCTGTCCCCCTGGGTGCAGGTGTTCAGAGCAGGACAGAAGGAACAGAGCTGAGGCCCTGTCCCCCTGGGTGTAGGTGTTCAGAGGACAGAAGGAACAGAGCTGAGGCCCTGTCCCCCTGGGTGTAGGTGTTCAGAGGACAGAAGGGAGAGCTGAGGCCCTGTCCCCCTGGGTGTAGGTGTTCAGAGCACAGAAGGAACAGAGCTGAGGCCCTGTCCCCCTGGGTGCAGGTGTTCAGAGGACAGAAGGGAGAGCTGAGGCCCTGTCCCCCTGGGTGTAGGTGTTCAGAGGACAGAAGGAACAGAGCTGAGGCCCTGTCCCCCTGGGTGTAGGTGTTCAGAGGACAGAAGGAACAGAGCTGAGGCCCTGTCCCCCTGGGTGTAGGTGTTCAGAGGACAGAAGGAACAGAGCTGAGGCCCTGTCCCCCTGGGTGTAGGTGTTCAGAGGACAGAAGGAACAGAGCTGAGGCCCTGTCCCCCTGGGTGTAGGTGTTCAGAGCAGGACAGAAGGAACAGAGCTGAGGCCCTGTCCCCCTGGGTGTAGGTGTTCAGAGGACAGAAGGAACAGAGCTGAGGCCCTGTCCCCCTGGGTGTAGGTGTTCAGAGGACAGAAGGAACAGAGCTGAGGCCCTGTCCCCCTGGGTGTAGGTGTTCAGAGGACAGAAGGAACAGAGCTGAGGCCCTGTCCCCCTGGGTGTAGGTGTTCAGAGCAGGACAGAAGGAACAGAGCTGAGGCCCTGTCCCCCTGGGTGTAGGTGTTCAGAGGACAGAAGGAACAGAGCTGAGGCCCTGTCCCCCTGGGTGTAGGTGTTCAGAGGACAGAAGGGAACAGAGCTGAGGCCCTGTCCCCCTGGGTGTAGGTGTTCAGAGGACAGAAGGAACAGAGCTGAGGCCCTGTCCCCCTGGGTGTAGGTGTTCAGAGGACAGAAGGAACAGAGCTGAGGCCCTGTCCCCCTGGGTGCAGGTGTTCAGAGGACAGAAGGAACAGAGCTGAGGCCCTGTCCCCCTGGGTGTAGGTGTTCAGAGGACAGAAGGAACAGAGCTGAGGCCCTGTCCCCCTGGGTGTAGGTGTTCAGAGCAGGGCAGAAGGAACAGAGCTGAGGCCCTGTCCCCCTGGGTGTAGGTGTTCAGAGGACAGAA
Source organism: Notolepis coatsorum (assembly GCF_963971535.1). Taxonomy (NCBI): domain Eukaryota; kingdom Metazoa; phylum Chordata; class Actinopteri; order Aulopiformes; family Paralepididae; genus Notolepis; species Notolepis coatsorum. The sequence continues at coordinate 634,043 of NW_028174886.1, read as the reverse complement.
GGAACAGAGCTGAGGCCCTGTCCCCCTGGGTGTAGGTGTTCAGAGGACAGAAGGAACAGAGCTGAGGCCCTGTCCCCCTGGGTGTAGGTGTTCAGAGGACAGAAGGAACAGAGCTGAGGCCCTGTCCCCCTGGGTGTAGGTGTTCAGAGGACAGAAGGAACAGAGATGAGGCCCTGTCCCCCTGGGTGTAGGTGTTCAGAGGACAGAAGGGAACAGAGCTGAGGCCCTGTCCCCCTGGGTGTAGGTGTTCAGAGGACAGAAGGAACAGAGCTGAGGCCCTGTCCCCCTGGGTGCAGGTGTTCAGAGCAGGACAGAAGGAACAGAGCTGAGGCCCTGTCCCCCTGGGTGTAGGTGTTCAGAGGACAGAAGGAACAGAGCTGAGGCCCTGTCCCCCTGGGTGTAGGTGTTCAGAGGACAGAAGGAACAGAGCTGAGGCCCTGTCCCCCTGGGTGTAGGTGTTCAGAGGACAGAAGGAACAGAGCTGAGGCCCTGTCCCCCTGGGTGTAGGTGTTCAGAGGACAGAAGGAACAGAGCTGAGGCCCTGTCCCCCTGGGTGTAGGTGTTCAGAGGACAGAAGGAACAGAGCTGAGGCCCTGTCCCCCTGGGTGTAGGTGTTCAGAGGACAGAAGGAACAGAGCTGAGGCCCTGTCCCCCTGGGTGTAGGTGTTCAGAGCAGGACAGAAGGAACAGAGCTGAGGCCCTGTCCCCCTGGGTGTAGGTGTTCAGAGGACAGAAGGAACAGAGCTGAGGCCCTGTCCCCCTGGGTGTAGGTGTTCAGAGGACAGAAGGAACAGAGCTGAGGCCCTGTCCCCCTGGGTGTAGGTGTTCAGAGGACAGAAGGAACAGAGCTGAGGCCCTGTCCCCCTGGGTGTAGGTGTTCAGAGGACAGAAGGAACAGAGCTGAGGCCCTGTCCCCCTGGGTGTAGGTGTTCAGAGGACAGAAGGAACAGAGCTGAGGCCCTGTCCCCCTGGGTGTAGGTGTTCAGAGGACAGAAGGAACAGAGCTGAGGCCCTGTCCCCCTGGGTGTAGGTGTTCAGAGGACAGAAGGGAGAGCTGAGGCCCTGTCCCCCTGGGTGTAGGTGTTCAGAGGACAGAAGGAACAGAGCTGAGGCCCTGTCCCCCTGGGTGTAGGTGTTCAGAGCAGGACAGAAGGAACAGAGCTGAGGCCCCGTCCCCCTGGGTGTAGGTGTTCAGAGCAGGACAGAAGGAACAGAGCTGAGGCCCTGTCCCCCTGGGTGTAGGTGTTCAGAGCAGGACAGAAGGAACAGAGCTGAGGCCCTGTCCCCCTGGGTGCAGGTGTTCAGAGGACAGAAGGAACAGAGCTGAGGCCCTGTCCCCCTGGGTGTAGGTGTTCAGAGCAGGACAGAAGGAACAGAGCTGAGGCCCTGTCCCCCTGGGTGTAGGTGTTCAGAGGACAGAAGGAACAGAGCTGAGGCCCTGTCCCCCTGGGTGTAGGTGTTCAGAGGACAGAAGGAACAGAGCTGAGGCCCTGTCCCCCTGGGTGTAGGTGTTCAGAGCAGGACAGAAGGAACAGAGCTGAGGCCCTGTCCCCCTGGGTGTAGGTGTTCAGAGGACAGAAGGAACAGAGCTGAGGCCCTGTCCCCCTGGGTGTAGGTGTTCAGAGGACAGAAGGAACAGAGCTGAGGCCCTGTCCCCCTGGGTGTAGGTGTTCAGAGGACAGAAGGAACAGAGCTGAGGCCCTGTCCCCCTGGGTGTAGGTGTTCAGAGGACAGAAGGAACAGAGCTGAGGCCCTGTCCCCCTGGGTGTAGGTGTTCAGAGCAGGACAGAAGGAACAGAGCTGAGGCCCTGTCCCCCTGGGTGTAGGTGTTCAGAGGACAGAAGGAACAGAGCTGAGGCCCTGTCCCCCTGGGTGTAGGTGTTCAGAGGACAGAAGGAACAGAGCTGAGGCCCTGTCCCCCTGGGTGTAGGTGTTCAGAGGACAGAAGGAACAGAGCTGAGGCCCTGTCCCCCTGGGTGTAGGTGTTCAGAGGACAGAAGGGAACAGAGCTGAGGCCCTGTCCCCCTGGGTGCAGGTGTTCAGAGGACAGAAGGAACAGAGCTGAGGCCCTGTCCCCCTGGGTGTAGGTGTTCAGAGGACAGAAGGAACAGAGCTGAGGCCCTGTCCCCCTGGGTGTAGGTGTTCAGAGGACAGAAGGAACAGAGCTGAGGCCCTGTCCCCCTGGGTGTAGGTGTTCAGAGGACAGAAGGAACAGAGCTGAGGCCCTGTCCCCCTGGGTGTAGGTGTTCAGAGGACAGAAGGAACAGAGCTGAGGCCCTGTCCCCCTGGGTGTAGGTGTTCAGAGGACAGAAGGAACAGAGCTGAGGCCCTGTCCCCCTGGGTGTAGGTGTTCAGAGGACAGAAGGAACAGAGCTGAGGCCCTGTCCCCCTGGGTGTAGGTGTTCAGAGGACAGAAGGAACAGAGCTGAGGCCCTGTCCCCCTGGGTGCAGGTGTTCAGAGGACAGAAGGGAGAGCTGAGGCCCTGTCCCCCTGGGTGTAGGTGTTCAGAGCAGGACAGAAGGAACAGAGCTGAGGCCCCGTCCCCCTGGGTGTAGGTGTTCAGAGGACAGAAGGAACAGAGCTGAGGCCCTGTCCCCCTGGGTGTAGGTGTTCAGAGGACAGAAGGAACAGAGCTGAGGCCCTGTCCCCCTGGGTGTAGGTGTTCAGAGGACAGAAGGAACAGAGCTGAGGCCCTGTCCCCCTGGGTGTAGGTGTTCAGAGGACAGAAGGAACAGAGCTGAGGCCCTGTCCCCCTGGGTGTAGGTGTTCAGAGGACAGAAGGAACAGAGCTGAGGCCCTGTCCCCCTGGGTGTAGGTGTTCAGAGGACAGAAGGAACAGAGCTGAGGCCCTGTCCCCCTGGGTGTAGGTGTTCAGAGGACAGAAGGAACAGAGCTGAGGCCCTGTCCCCCTGGGTGCAGGTGTTCAGAGGACAGAAGGAACAGAGCTGAGGCCCTGTCCCCCTGGGTGTAGGTGTTCAGAGGACAGAAGGAACAGAGCTGAGGCCCTGTCCCCCTGGGTGTAGGTGTTCAGAGGACAGAAGGAACAGAGCTGAGGCCCTGTCCCCCTGGGTGTAGGTGTTCAGAGGACAGAAGGAACAGAGCTGAGGCCCTGTCCCCCTGGGTGTAGGTGTTCAGAGGACAGAAGGAACAGAGCTGAGGCCCTGTCCCCCTGGGTGTAGGTGTTCAGAGGACAGAAGGAACAGAGCTGAGGCCCTGTCCCCCTGGGTGTAGGTGTTCAGAGCAGGACAGAAGGAACAGAGCTGAGGCCCTGTCCCCCTGGGTGTAGGTGTTCAGAGGACAGAAGGAACAGAGCTGAGGCCCTGTCCCCCTGGGTGTAGGTGTTCAGAGGACAGAAGGAACAGAGCTGAGGCCCTGTCCCCCTGGGTGTAGGTGTTCAGAGGACAGAAGGAACAGAGCTGAGGCCCTGTCCCCCTGGGTGTAGGTGTTCAGAGGACAGAAGGAACAGAGCTGAGGCCCTGTCCCCCTGGGTGTAGGTGTTCAGAGCAGGACAGAAGGAACAGAGCTGAGGCCCTGTCCCCCTGGGTGTAGGTGTTCAGAGGACAGAAGGAACAGAGCTGAGGCCCTGTCCCCCTGGGTGTAGGTGTTCAGAGGACAGAAGGAACAGAGCTGAGGCCCTGTCCCCCTGGGTGTAGGTGTTCAGAGGACAGAAGGAACAGAGCTGAGGCCCTGTCCCCCTGGGTGCAGGTGTTCAGAGCAGGACAGAAGGAACAGAGCTGAGGCCCTGTCCCCCTGGGTGTAGGTGTTCAGAGGACAGAAGGAACAGAGCTGAGGCCCTGTCCCCCTGGGTGTAGGTGTTCAGAGGACAGAAGGAACAGAGCTGAGGCCCTGTCCCCCTGGGTGTAGGTGTTCAGAGGACAGAAGGAACAGAGCTGAGGCCCTGTCCCCCTGGGTGTAGGTGTTCAGAGGACAGAAGGGAGAGCTGAGGCCCTGTCCCCCTGGGTGTAGGTGTTCAGAGGACAGAAGGAACAGAGCTGAGGCCCTGTCCCCCTGGGTGTAGGTGTTCAGAGGACAGAAGGAACAGAGCTGAGGCCCTGTCCCCCTGGGTGTAGGTGTTCAGAGGACAGAAGGAACAGAGCTGAGGCCCTGTCCCCCTGGGTGTAGGTGTTCAGAGGACAGAAGGAACAGAGCTGAGGCCCTGTCCCCCTGGGTGTAGGTGTTCAGAGGACAGAAGGAACAGAGCTGAGGCCCTGTCCCCCTGGGTGTAGGTGTTCAGAGGACAGAAGGGAACAGAGCTGAGGCCCTGTCCCCCTGGGTGTAGGTGTTCAGAGCAGAACAGAGTGAGTGCAGTTTATGCATGTAACTATGGTTATATGAAACAAGAGATACAATTAACCAGGTTTAAAGCTGCACTTTGTAAGTTTGAAAATAAAATTAAATAACGTGTGCACAAAAAGAGCACAAAAAAAGAGGGCCCTAGCCATATTTTCTGAAAATCTGCCTACAAGTACAGTACATACCCAAGTAAATGGAAGATTGCTCCACTTCTACAAGGCCCATTTGCATGGTTTTGGTATATTGGGACATCTATGGACCTCGGGGAATGTATTCCAAGTGCCAGGAATATTGTGTCTGTTACTATGCTTGAGTAAATTGTAATGAACAAAGGAGAATATCAATTATAATTATTATTTCTTAATTTTTTTTTATCATTGACAGTGAATAACACCATGCTAACATTGACCTGACGTGAATAATTGCCACTGAGCTCATTGAGCACCTTCTTGGGATCAAGTGTACAAAAGAAATCGAAGCAAATTAATGAAGGGCAGATGATTTACAGGAGGTTTTGTAGATACAGTAATGAATTTTGACATCCAATTTGAAATATGAATATAGAATATAGAATATCAGGCCTATAAATTACATTATTATGGCCAAGTCCTACATCTATGGATCGGGCCAAATCTCCTCTTGAGCAGTCGAGACCTCCAAATAAATAACATCCAGCAACGTCAGGGACCAGTTAGTTACTGTGAGCTTCTCAGGTTCTTTCCATCTCATAGCAATAGCTGCTGTAACGCCTGCCAGAATAATTATTTTCTGTTGCATGGATGTTGGTAGTAAAGATATAATGTTTAGAAGTAATTTTGCTGCAGTGAGTGGAATTGATATATTACAGAGAGTTTAGCTGCTATAGATTTCCAAAAATGGGCCACTGGTGGGCAATCGCAGACCATATGCATAATACGTGCCGGTGGCTCTTAGAGAGCATAAAGTGCACCGGGAGTCAGCCACCAGACATGACGGCTGATTCCTACGGTAAAGGGAGAGAAGAAGACGAAGAAGTTGTTTGTTTGGAGAATTTCTCACTCGCCGTCCAAATAAATGAGCGGTCGGCCATTTTGGACGAATTATTACCGATACAAGGATTACAAAAACATCTGTAAAACACACATTTTCCATGGGACTCTTATAAATGTTGGACCTGTACTGTAGATAAGACTTCAGGCTATGGAGCCGTTATGTTTACCAGCTCCTACCTCTCAGCTGGAACTCAAACAGGCATCTGGCAACAAGTCAACAAAACGTGAGTAAGCAAAACTTTAATTTTAGTGTGTTCAAACCTCAAACTCTATTACATCTAGAGCTGCCGCGGTATTGATGTTTTCCTTACCGCACAAATTTGCGAAATATTTGCGGTTATTACCGCACACACAAAAATTTGAATGCATTAAAAAAAAAATGTATATGTGTAAAATGTGTAGTCTATTCTTTATAGCATATAGCCTGCCTCTAGTCTAAATGTCTATCTTTAGAGGATGACTTTGCAGCATTAATATTGTTTGAGATTCGGCAAGCACGCATTCGTTATTGAAAGTGAAACACGGATTCGAAGTCTCCCCTCTGGTCGTGCACCGTTCACTCGGTGTCGCGGGCAGGGGTGGTAGTAGCGCCCGGCGGTTACCCCCCCCGACCCTTTCCTCTTATTATTATTATTATAACGTGTTAACAGATTCGGCAATGGGGCGACAATAATGTATACAAGAGGCATGGTATTCTATCTTTGGCCTTGCTCTGCTGGCAGCGGTTTATTTATCATGTAGTCTCATAATACAGCAGCACATATGATCTCCTCTCAGAAGTGAGAAGAAGGAACAGTAGGAGGGAACCAAGGTCTATATAGTCCCAACCTGGTGTAGACAGTAGACGCTCCGCCTACAGCGCCCTCTAGTGGATACAGATATACATGCAGTCATGAGGGCAGTAGAGAGCAATTACAGTCAGTTACAACCATACATACACCCTCTATGTTCAACACTCCCACTTGTGGTTGCTTAACATTCTGTATGGACTCTTCAAAACAATTGACAAAGGAAATAACACAGTCTTAGAACATCAAAAAGAGTATGGCATTCAATATTTACACACCAAACATAACCTCTGCAAATCTTTTACAATTTCAGTTTGGAAGCAGGTTTCGTCATAGCGTCTGCTACCATGTCATCTGTTGGACAATAAATCAGTGTTATTCTTTCTTCTCTGATGAACAGATCTGATGAAATGGTACTTTATGTCCATATGCTTACACCTCTGTCGGCACACAGGGTTTCTCGCAATCAGGGCTGCCTGGGAGAAATGCGAGGCCCTGTGCGAGATTTACGTGCAAGCTTTTTTTTTTTTTCATACAGTCAACATATTCTTAAATAATAGCGCTGCCCGAGGCTGGGCATGATACAGTCAACATATAGCAAGAGAGAGAGCGAGAGAGAGCTCCCGTTCTACAGTCAATATACAGTGTACAGAGAGAGAGAGAGAGAGAGAGAGAGAGAGAGACACATTGGAAAGAAATTGAAATGCTATTTGGCCCTAAACAGAGAGTACACAGTGGCAGAATACCTGAGCACTGTGACTGAAGATCCTTGACTAGGTACAGATTCAGCGAGCACAGCCTAGCCATCGAGAAAGGCCGCCATAGGCAGACTGTGTGTGTTAGAAAGAGAGAGAGAGAGAGAGAGAGAGAGAGAGAGAGAGAGAGAGAGAGAGAGAGAGAGAGAGAGAGAGAGAGAGAGAGAGAGAGAGCATGTGTGTTTGTCGTGTGTGTGTGTTAGAGAGAGAGCATGTATGAGAGAGATAAGCAAATATGAGCCCCTAAAAGATATTCAACTTTTAATGGAAGAACAAAACAGAAGGAAAAGATAACTTCACAAAGGCAACATGAATATACATAGATCCAAAAGGACAAAGATCAACACTTAAATCCAAAGAGAAGAGGGTCTATACCAGAGAAAACAAAGTAGCAAGGACTCGGAGCCAATGGCCGACATCAGCTAAATAGGCTAGCCAGGTACTGACACCAGGCCACACACAGCTTTGGCCAACGGCCCAACGCTACCGAAGCTACACAAACGACCAAGACAATTCACACACAGCACATGTCCTATCTCCAAATGTTGTGAAGTAACATATGTTTTGCCTGGAAAAAAACATTGTTATTAACAAAACATTCGGGAGGGGAAGGAAGGAAGAGTGGGGTAATGTCATGACATCTCTTACCTGCACCAAGGAACGCAGGGCGAAAGGCTGCAACACAGGTCTCCACGTTGACGAAAGGCCTCTTGCTGGCGGGACAAAAAGAAGCTATGGCCGGAGCCTTGTCATGGTGCAGGCCCAACTACATCTTCTGTCAAAGATGATGTCGTAGTCAGAGTGCCAGAACCCCCTGCTATTCTCACGGCTAATGTCAATGGTCGTAGCACAAGCTAACAGCTAACTCTAGGCTAACTGATAGCATCAAACTAACGTTCCCAGCCGAGCGCAGCCGGCAGCTAACGTCGTAGCTAAACAGCTAACTGGCTAACAGTTAGCTCAACCCGGCTATCGCTAACCATTAGCTAACGCAGAAGCAAGCTATGCGGCTACCACTGAAAAACTGTACAACGTGAGAAAAGCAATACAGGTGCTGACACCAGGCCACACACCGTTAGCTACTAGTACTACAACAGCTAGTCTGCCAGTTTGGCTCCAGAGAGAGAGAGAGAGAGAGAGAGAGAGAGATATCCACGGCGGGAATAGAATAGAGTGCATTAAAAACTCACCAAACGTCCAAGAGGATAGAGACAACCGCGTGGAGTTGACGAAGTTCATCTGCCGAACGACCATCCTCTTCATCTTGGCATAACAATGCTGCACGCGCTGTCTCTAGGTTAGCTAACGCTAGTTAGCCTTTAGCTAAGCTAGCTACTAGCCGACATCATCATGGCTATATCCCGACTGAACCACACTTAATATTATAACTAGTGCTGTCAGGCGATTAAAAAAATTAATCTAATTAATTACAGGATTTGTAATTAATTAATCTAATTAATCGCATTTTAATCGCATAACCATTTTATGCCTGATATTCTATATTATATAATCATATTTCAAATTGCATGTGTCCGGATGGCAGAATTCAGTACTGTATCTACAAAACCTTCTGTTTAATCATCTTCCATCTATTAATTTGCTTAGATTTTTCAGGTCTGGTCAATTTGAGCATGGTGTTATTCACAGTCAAAGATACAAACAAATTTATTGATATTCTCATTTGGTTCATTACAATTTACTCAAAATAAAATTTTCATTCAATCAATCACCGCGCAGATTGATTGAATGAAAATGTTATTAACAGATTGCAGAATGGGTACAATACAGTACGGCACACAATTGTTAAGGGGATGCAGACCAGGGTGCAACTTGCACCGTGCAATCCATTCTTTGTGGATCTAGCCCACAGTATTTCTGACACTGGGAATACATTCCCTGAGATTCATAGATGTCCCTAGAATCAGATACCAAGAACATGCAAATGGACCATATTAAAAAATAAAAAAGTCTGTAAATGTGTATTCTACATTCTTATGGAATGAATGAGATACAAAAAAAATATTATTAAAAAAAAAAAAAAAAAAACTTTTTTTTTGTAATTAATTTTGAGTTAATTTTCATAACGCGATAATTTGCTGTGTAATTAATTAATCTAATTAACGCGATAAACTGACAGCCCTAATTATAACGTAGCTAAAGCTAACTAGCTGTCCCTGTCTTTAGCCGGGATGGCTAGCCTGACTGAACTGTCTAACATGCAACAACTTTCATCTTCAGTCCATCTGCCGAACGATGTCCTCTTCATCTTGGCTGGCATAACCTCCAATGCTGCACGCGCGAAATAGTCAGACGCTAGTGATGGGTCGGTCATGAGCGACTCGTTCATAAGAGCCGATTCATTGCCGTGAGCGTGAGTCGAATCGCTCACGTCTGGCAATGAGTCGGTTCACGCCCCCCCCCCCCCCCCCCGGCACGCACACAGACACACACAATGAACTCAACAGACGCTACCTTACCTGTAACTCCTCCCCTCATTGAAACCAATTCTGCTGCCTGCAGAGCCTCAGAGCCAGGAACGTGTCTAATGTGAAATATATAAGCATATAAGCAAAACTAGATTTTAGGTCTGTGATGAAAAAGGGCCTCGCGGGAAGGGGGTCCTCGCAAAAAAATAAAAAAAAAATAAAAAAAAATAAAAGAAATAATAAATAAAATTTTTTTTTTTTTTTTTTTTGTGCGAGGCCCCCCTTCCCGCGAGGCCCTGTGCGACCGCACTGCTCGCACACCCCCTGAGGCGGCCCTGCTCGCAATGGCAATAGTACCTTGGTTGTCCTCATAAACAACAGTTTTCTTATATACATAGTTATCCATCCCTCCGAGCAGTTGTTCTAGGTAAATACACTCCTGTATCGTCATGGCCAGAGCCATGTACTCGGCTTCACAAGTTGACAGTGCTACTGTGGGCTGCTTCTTTGTTTTCCATGAAACCAGTGAGCTGTTTGTGTTTAAACTAACACAGTATCCAGTTGTACTCCTTCTATCTGTGGTGTCAGCAGCCCAATCTGCATCACTGTAGGCTTTAAAGGGGCTATGCGTTATAAATGTCATTTTTCAGTCTCTAGCATTGTATTATAGTAATAGGAGTTCGTATCAATGTGTTTTTGGGCCTAAATACTATATTGACGAATTCCTCAGCTACAGCCCATCCCCTGTTTGCCTCTAGTAAATCAGGTCATGTTGATTTGACGAGCTGGGCAACGTCACAGGGCGCTGTTTATAGCGCACGGTGATGTGATTGGCTCTGTGGTTTTAGTAATGCCCGCCTCCATTCTTCGACAGACAGACCGGCGTTAGCTCTCGGGACTCGGGAGCGATCGCTAGCTTGTTAGCACCAGCCGGGGCCGGCGTTAGCAACCGGGGGCGTCGCGGAGCATTCAGCCTGCTGGCTACCTAGATCCACTTCAACCAGCGTCGCGGAGCATTCAGCCTGCTGGCTACACAGCTTGTCGGTGTGCTAATAGCCTCTGCAAGCTAACGGTAGCTGGCTCCAGGCTATTAGCACATCGACAAGCTGCTGGAGCTCCCGACGCTCGGCTGGTTGAAGTGGATCTAGGAATGCTCCGCGACGCTCCCGGTTGCTATCATGTGCAGGTCCTCTTCTCAGACCTGTGTACTGCACACGCATCATGCAAGCTACACATCGCTGCATGTTGATCAATGGTGGCCCACTCGGTGCATCACAGTGGGTTACTATTGTGCTAACAACAACCGCGGTGTCCGGCTTGTCGGCCGGCATGAGTGCTCGATTTAAAATGGTTCTCTCCTCTTTGTATACCTTTGTCCTCACAAGTATTCTGCCAGGGAACTTATGGATACGACAATAGTAGTAGTTATAAGGTGTTTGATCATTGTGTCGTTGTACATATTGTGTATACACCGTTAGAAGCTAACGTAGCTTAGCTTGGTAGCTATTGTGCTAACAACATACCCCGACGTCTAGCTTGTTAGCCGGCATGAATGCCCGATTTAAAATGGTTCTCTCCTCTTCGTATACCTTTTTCCTCACAATTATTCTGCCAGGGAACTTATGGACACGACAATAGTAGTAGTTATAAGGTGTTTGAGCTTGTAACGTTAGTTAGCTCATAGCTATCGTTTGAGCTTGTAACGTTAGTTAGCTCATAGCTCTCGTGTACCACGATAGCTATGAGCTAACTAACGTTACAAGCTCAAACACCTTATAACTACTACTATTGTCGTGTCCATAAGTTCCCTGGCAGAATACTTGTGAGGACAAAGGTATACAAAGAGGAGAGAACCATTTTAAATCGGGTATTCATGCCGGCTAACAAGCTAGACGTCGCAGCATGTTGTTAGCACAATAGTAGCCCACTGTGATGCACCGAGTGGGCTACTATTGATCAACATGCAGCGACATGTAGCTTGCATGGTGCAGTGCTTTGCCCCACAGGTCTGAGAAGAGGACCTGTGGTACCCTTGACTGAGATTTCATAATCAAAACTGTTAGATCAACCCTGAAAACTGAAAATATCTGTGGTAATAGTTCATAACATGGACTCTCAGAGTGATGGAACCTATGTTAGCTTCTAACGGTGTATACACAATATGTACAACGACACAATGATTTACATTATTACAAATATGGTAACGTGGTTGTGGCTTTTACAAATAGTGGTAACATATATATATATAGATAGACAGTACTGCTACATCTCTATATTTATGACATACCATATTTGTATGTAACCTGAAACCTAAGGGGGGACCCTGATGTAAACAAGACGAAAGTCTTTCTCTGGTCTGCATCCCCTTAACAATTGTGTGTATTGAGCTGTACTGTATTGTACCCATTCTACAATCTGTTAATAAAGTTTTCAATCAATCAATCAATCAATCAATCAATAAGACCTCCACCTGGATGGAATGACGGGGAGATGGGCGGAGATATTTGGTGGGTGGCTGTCACTCAAAGTGTGGGTGGAGCCAAGCCACTTTGAGTGACAGCCACCTGCTTGAATAGCCTGCTTTCATGATGCTGAAAAATGCTGGTTTTGAGTACAAGATTAGAAATATAAAACAATGATTATTTTTGGAATAAAAATTACACATGTGTTACATAGACTCACAGGAAGTGTGTAAAGTTGCCCAAATAGTGCTAGGAATAGCACTGCATGACACCTTTAAGCCCTAGGCCTTCGCTGCTCTTTCAACCTCCACCCTCCTCTCAGCCCTTGCAACCTCCTTCGACAAGCTCTGTCCCCTCGTTGAGAAACCTGCCCGCCGTTCCCCACCCAGTCCATGGCTGACGGATGCAGTGAGAGAACAAAGACAGGTCCTGAGAGCGGCTGAGAGGAAGTATAGAAAGTCACGCCTCACTGCTGACATCGACACATATCACAACCTCTTGTTAACATTCTCCAAAACCATTACTAATGCCAAAGCTTCTTTCTTTCACCATAGGATCGAGGCCTCTGCCAAGAATCTTCGCAAACTGCATGCTACCATGTCCTCCCTCCTCACTCCCCCCCCACCTCCTCCTCCCTCATCTTTTTCTGCCGAAGACTTTGCGATCTTCTTTGAGGAAAAAGTGGAGAACATCCGCAGCTCCTTCTCCCAACCCCCACCCATTCCAAACGCTGAATCGAGAACCTCATCCTTCACTCTGTCATCTTTCTCTCCCATTACAGAAGCCGAGACCCTGACACTGGTAACGTCGAACCGTCCGACTACATGCCAGCTGGACCAGCTACCCTCCCCACTCCTCCAGACCATAGCACCGGACATCCTCCCATTCCTAACTGCAACCATCAACTCCTCACTCAACTCGGGGGTGGTCCCCACCTCCCTAAAACAAGCCAGAGTCACGCCCCTCATAAAAAAACCAACCCTGAACCCCACCGTCATAGCCAACTATCGCCCTGTCTCTCTTCTCTCCTTCCTTTCTAAAACACTTGAACGTGCTGTATCCAACCAACTTACTGCTTATCTCTTACAGAATGACCTCCTAGACCCCAATCAGTCTGGCTTCCGGACTGGCCACTCCACAGAAACGGCCCTCATTGCGGTCACAGAGGCACTTCACTTAGCAAAAGCGAAAGGCCTCTCCTCTGTCCTGATTCTCCTAGATCTATCTGCAGCCTTCGACACAGTCAACCATCAGATCCTCCTCGCGGCCCTCGCAGGAATGGGAGTGGCTGGATCTGCGCTGACATGGCTGACATCATACCTCAATGACCGCTCCTACCAAGTGTCATGGAGAGGGACTCTGTCGGCCACCCGCCCCCTCCGGACGGGTGTCCCCCAGGGCTCGGTCCTAGGACCCCTTCTCTTCTCCCTCTACACTAAATCACTGGGTAACATTATCACATCTCATGGCTTCTCATATCATTGTTATGCCGATGATACTCAACTCTTCCTCTCCTTCCCTCCCTCAGATATCCACGTCTCTGAGCGGATCTCGGCCTGTCTGTCCGACATCTCCGCCTGGATGACGACCAACCACCTCAAACTGAACCTAAGCAAAACAGAATTGCTCCACCTGCCGGCCAAATCCTCCCCCCTGACCGACCTCTCCATCACAGTCGAGAATGCAGCTGTGACCGCGTCGCCGACCGCCAAGAACCTTGGTGTTGTCCTCGACGACCAGTTGAACTTCTCTGCTCACATCGCAGCGACAACCAGAACCTGCAGATTCCTCCTGAGCAACGTCAGAAGGATACGCCCCTTCCTGACAAAAGAAGCCACCCAACTCCTCGTCCAATCAACAGTCATCTCCCGCCTCGACTACTGCAACGCACTGCTAGCTGGCCTCCCGGCCACTGCCACCAAGCCTCTTCAACTCATTCAAAATGCAGCGGCCCGCCTGATCTCAAACCTACCGAAGTCAGCCCATGTCACCCCACTTCTTAGGGACCTGCACTGGCTCCCCATTGCTGCACGTATCCGCTTCAAGGCCCTCGACCTAGCATACCGTGCGGCAAAGGGAACCGCTCCCGCCTACCTCCGGTCAATGGTCTCTAACTACACACCCTCAAGACCCCTACGCTCTGCGTCTTCTGGCCGCCTCAGATCTACTCCTATCCAAGCTCCCGGAGGGTCATCAAAGAGAAGCCGCCTATTCTCAGTCCTTGCCCCACAATGGTGGAATGAACTACCCATCCCAGTTAGGACAGCCGAATCCCGTCCAATCTTTCGCCGTCGACTAAAGACTCACTTCTTCAACCATTATCTGAAATGATAAAAAAAAAAAAAAAAAAAAAAAAAAAAAAATCTAACCCCGACTAACCTTAATGTCATGCACTTGTCCTAATAAACTAACCTACACTGTAACACGCAACACTTTGATGAACATTGTTACTCAGCACTGTAACACGCAACACTTTGATGAACATTGTTACTCAGCTGATAGAGTTATACCCTTCTTGCTGTCTTGTCGCACAGAACTTGTAAGTCGCTTTGGATAAAAGCGTCAGCTAAATGACTAAATGTAAATGTAAATGTGAAACAAAGTAGTTTATCTACTGTACCTTTTAGATAACGAAAAACATGTTTCACTGTGATCCAGTGTTCCTCTGTGGGATCAGCGAAATGCTGTGACAACTTACTCACTACAAAACACAGGTCAGGGCGGGTACATGTTGTTAAGTAGATGAGGCTACCCACGGCTTCCCTGTACATTTTTACATCTGTCAGTTTCTGAGCATCCTCTTGGTAATCAAGTTTCTGATCACATGGTGTTTCCCTTGTTCTACATTCCTGCATGTCAAAACGTTTCAGGATTTTTTCCACATATCTCTTCTGGGATACTGTTACACAATTTTCCGACTGCTCAAAGTCCATACCTAGGAAATGCTTTAACCTGCCAAGGTCTTTGATTTTGAATCTGGTGAAGAGCATACCTTTCACCTGATCTAGGTTCCTGGTGTTGTCTGCTGCGATGATCAAATCATCCACCCAAATGACGATTATCACATTCCCTGACTCTTTTGACTCCCTTGAGTAAACACAGGGGTCTACTGGATTCTGTATCAAGTGATCCTTGATGAGGCATGTGTGGAGCATCTTGTTCCAATTTCACCCAGACTGTTTCAGGCCGTAAATGGATTTTTCTAGCCTGCACACTAGCTTTTCCCCTTTCTTTTCATAACCTTTAGGTTGTTCCATATATATCTCCCTATCTATGGGTGCGTGCAGATAGGCTGTCTTCACATCCATCTGATGTAGAATCAGATTGTCTTCAGCTGCTTTCTGAACCACTACCCTTACACTGGTCAGGTTGGCGGTGGGGGAAAATGTTTCACCATAGTCTATCCCCTCCCTCTGGCTGAAACCTTTAGCTACAAATCTCGCTTTGTACTTTTCGTGGCCTTCGATCCCTTCCTTGATTGAGTACACCCATTTTCCTCCCACTGTCTGTCTGCCCTCTGGCAATTGTGTGAGAGTAAAAGTGTGGTTGTCCTCTAAGGACCTCATCTCCTCGTCTATCGCTCTCTCCCACTTACTCGACTCTGGGGACACTATGGCTTCCTTAAAGGACTGAGGCACGCCACACACCACTCTGTAGCAGTAGTCAATATCGGCGAGTGTACTGTCATCCTCGTCACTCCCTCTCCGGGCATAATCTATCAGATATTTTGGGGGTTTGTGTTCCCTTGAGGGATACCTTCCACTGTTTGGGGCACTTGACGTCACCCTCGGGTGCTCCTCGTCATCGCCCTCTGGGGGTGGCTGGCTGTCTGCTTGCACGCCTGTGCTCAGTACGCTAGGCGGGGGTGTCTCTGTCCCCTCATACCTTACCCCGGAGTCCAGCCATGGCTCCTCTGTCTGTGTCTTGATTTCGCACGTTGTCTTGGTGACAAATTTCACTAGCCTGTGCTTTTGCACCTTCCCTTTACCGGAATAGTAGACTAGGAGTGCTGGGCTCCCTCTGTCGTGTCCTACAAAGAACCCTTTTTCACATCTGGACTCAAGCTTGCCTCTGTCCTGCTGGTAAGTATAGCACACTGATCCGAATTTGTGCATTCTGGCTAGATTACATCTTTTCCCAGTCATTGCTGTATATGGGGTGGTGCCTGTGTGTTTATTAAAACACCTGTTTCTGGTGTAAGCAGCTTCTTGTACCGCATAATGCCACAGGCTCTTCGGTATGTTACTATCGTCTAGCTTACACCTGGCCATTTCAAAAAGGGTGCGCCATTCCCTCTCTGCTACTCCGTTCTGATGTGGGGAGTAGGGACATGACGTCTCGTGTCTGATCCTGTTCTTTCTTAGCAGTGATTGGAACTCTCTGTTCGTAAACTCGGTCCCGTTGTCTGATCTCAAACATTTTACTTCCCCATAGGGGGCTACATCGGCAAGGAACTTTTCCGTGGCTTGGAGCGCATCACTCTTTGCTTTGAGGAAATAGACGAACACTACGCCTGTACCCACATCTGTAAAGGACAGTACGTAGTTAAAGCCACCTATGGACTCGTTCCTTACTGGACCGGCTAGGTCGGTGTTAACTAGCTCCAGCGGTCTCTTTACTTTCTCCGTGGGGCCCCTGTTCCTTGTTTGAGTAAACTTCCCTCTTATGCAAACTTCACATTCTTTGTCAGGTCTATGCCTCTCACCTTTAATGTGCATACCATCTGTCACTGCTTGTAGCTTTAGCAAATCCTTGTGATTACAATGACCCATAATTTCATGCCACGTCTGGATGTCATGGCTAACAGTCACATTACATTTGTCATTATTATTGCACTCCGTTTGTAAGTAATACATTCTCCCATATACGTTGATATTAAACCGCGTACCATCTCGTTCTACAAGAACATCTTTACCTTCACTGAAGAACACTTCGGCGCCGTTAGCAGTAGCAGATTTGACTGAGAATAGTTCTTGTGGGAACGAGGGTATGTATAAAGCATTCTTTAATGTCACTGTACACCGGCGTCCCTTACTGTCTATAAGGTGTACCTGTGCGTCTCCTCTCCCTTGCGCCAACCCGTAGGTGCGCTTCCCGTCTGCCAGCTCCATGCTGTGTCCCTCTGGCTTGAAGGATTTATCGAAGTTCTTGAAACTGCTCCTGTCGTTGATGATGTGGGACGACGCACCTGTGTCTACGATCAACCCCCTCCTCGGGAGCTGCCAGTGCTGTGTTGGCCGGGTGACGCCTGTAGTCCGCGCCCCAAAGACGAAATCCTCTCGTCCCGCCGCTCTTCGTGCGTCATCTCGACCCGTCACACGATCTCTGTCGCCGCCATCTTGTCTGTAGTTGCCATCTCGTCCACAGTCGCCATCTTGGCCGCGGCCGCGATCTCGTCCATCGCCGCCATCTTGTTTGTAGTCGCGGTCTTGTCCGTCGCCGCCATCTTGTCCATGTGCGCCGCCTCAACTCTGGCCGACATCTTGCCCATGTGCGTATCGGGCGCTCTGGTCTCGTTTCTTTCGGCACTCTTTGTCTGTGTGCCCCGATGATCTGCAGAAGTTGCACCAGACTGTCCTGTTGCAGTTATCTCTCCGATGCCCGTTCTCTCCGCATCGCCAACACGTCAGCTCCATCGTGGGCCTGGCCCTTTCCCTCTGTGTTGCTCTGGCTTTCAGTGCTATCCCCCGCGGCTTTCAGTGCTATTCCGCGACGTCTGGGTGGATATCCTCTGAAGCCTCAAAGTTCCGCAGCTTGGCTTTGAACTGCCCCAATGTCATGTCCGTTGAACCGTGGGTAACCAGTAGCGCGAACGGCCTGTATAACTCCGGCAGTCCTCTCATCACCATTGCCATCATTAGCCCCTCTCCTGGTGCCTCTCCTGCACTCTTGAGCGCCGTCATGATCTGCTCAGCTCGGATGATGTATTCTGTCATCGTCTCTGTGTGCCCCTTCTTCAGGGCCGTTAACATTATGTAGAGGGACACTACTCTGGGCCTTCCCCGTCCGATGTAATGCTCCCTCAACACTCCCAGGCTTTCTCGGCCTTTGTCCTTCGTGTCGCGGAATATTAGTCCCAAGCTCGTATCGTCGAGCAGCGGCGCCAACTCACAGTATGCGTCCGCGTTTAGTTTGTCGTCTTGTGTTTGGTCCTCCGCCGTCAGTGGCCCTGCGGGGGCCGCCAGGATCACCGCCTTGAGTCCCGCGCTGTGCATGCAACATAGCATGCGCTCTTCCCAGAGCTCATATCCTTCCGCTTTCCCGTTAAATGTGGGCCACTTGCTTCTTCCCTTGGTCGCCATCCTCTTTCTTGGTGGTAGGTGGTTGGTGTAGCTTAAGCTCCGTTGGCCTAGTATCTAGCCACGCGGTACTCCCGGTGCTGCTCTGGCCTACACGTCAGCTAAGCTAACTACCTTTATTATTTCGCCCCTGCGAGATCTGGGCCCATAACCTGTTAACAGATTCGGCAATGGGGCGACAATAATGTATACAAGAGGCATGGTATTCTATCTTTGGCCTGCGGTGGGCGTTATGTAACAGCAATACTGCGGTAATGCAATAACCGCGGCAGCTCTAATTATTATTATTATTATTATTATTATTATTATTATTATTATTATTATTATTATTACATTAGCACACGATTCTTCTCCTATTGTGGAAGAATGTTCAGAAGGTTTCCTTTCAAAAGAGACCAGACTCATGCATAAGTGCTATAAGTGGTTCAAGTAATAAATCGCAAATTACTTTCGGTATGCAATCATCAAAATGTGCCCTAAGCATAAGGGGTTAAAGGCATTTTTCTCAGTTTCACTGTTTGCATAGTAGTAGTAGTTAGCATCTGCAGGGCAGTGTAGTCGAAGTGCAAAGTATTAGGTCGGAGTTCCAGCCAGATTCCAGCCAGCGCCCCCTGTCGACATGCTTCAGGACCCACATGGTGTCTTTTCTTCTCCTTCTTCTTCTGCTTCTTCTTCTGCTGCTTCTTCTTCTTCTTCTTCTTCTTCTTCTTCTTCTTCTTCTTCTTCTTCTTCTTCTTCTTCTTCTTCTTCTTCTTCTTCTTCTTCTTCTTCTTCTTCTTCTTCTTCTTCTTCTTCTTCTTCTTCTTCTTCTTCTTCTTCTGCTTCTGCTTCTGCTTCTTCTGCTGCTGCTGCTTTGAAGTACCCCGCCCTGTGTGCGTAGGAGACACACACAGCTCCCAGCCCCTGGTCCCAATGAAGGAAACACACAGTGAGACCGCGGCCTGTTTTCTAAGTGAACTAGTTTTCCGGCGACTTTGATCTCCTAGAGAGGCTCCAGAAGAGGAGAAGCTGCTGTGGGAAGAAGCATTTTAGATCAGAGTATTTAGATCAACTCTGACACACACACACACACACACACACACACACACACACACACACACACACACACACACACACACACACACACACACACACACACACACACACACACACACACACACACACACACACGCACATACACACATACACACACAGTGGCGGCCGGCCGATAGTGGGCGCTAGAGCGCCGCCCTCCCTGGTTAAAAGAGAGAAGAAAAAGAAAATATATATAACTATATATTTTTTTGAGCCCTAGAAATAAAATAAACATGTTTAAAATGAATAATATTTACTCATTTTAAGTATGTTTGTGTTTCCAATGCACAATATAACGTTAATATATCAAATATAAATAATAGTTTTTCATTCACAGGAAGTGACTAGTAACTACCTCTCAGGCCGGGGCGAGACATATCGCGCACAGCAGGGCGTGCACTGGTTTCATCGCTGTATCCTCGCAGCCAATCAAATAGGTCAACGCACGTAACGCACTGTGCGTTGAAATATGATGTAATATGATGGAAGCCGGGCGCGTTTTTAAGCGATCTATATCATCTAAGCCAGTGGTTCCCAAAGTCGGGGTCGCGACCCAAAGGTGGGCCGCGAGCAGCCACGGGTGGGCCACAAGATGATTAAAAAAAAAAAAAAAAAAAAAAGGGGGGTTTTTGGGGTTTTTTGTCAGGCCACTGAACTTAGAAGCAGGCCAGGACAGTGTTTCTAGTTGTATTCTAAAATTATATTCTATTGTATTCTAAAATGTGACTATATGGTTTTATATTAACTTAATAAATAAACAAAAATGAAAAATCTACTTATTTCAACGAACATTTCAAACTAAATAACAGATTATGCACATAAAACGCTGAAAACAACCGAAGCAACAATAGTATTTTAATGAGGCTATTATTATTATCATTATTATTTTGCAACAAGTTAGCCCTCTCATAAATAGCACATATAAATGAATAACTAACTTGAACTAACTTAAAGGGGAACTATCTTATAAATGGCCTTTGGGTGTTTAGCATTGTTTCATAGCTATGTGGACTTATATTAATATGATCTATGTCTCTAATTCTCATATTGGCGCATTCTTCCAATTCTCCTCTCACAATATTCACCCTCACTGAACTGAGTCATCTGAAAATGTGCTGATCTGTGATGTCAGAGAGACTCAGCTGCATAATAATGTGCACGGTTGGCCCCTTGCAGCACCACCGTGGCCTCCCAGGCTCAAAACGGCTTAAAGGTCAACCTCCACGTTGTATTTTTGTTCAATAAACAATGTGGACTAGGCCAACAGTGACTTTCATGAAGAATTGGAAAAAAAAGTATTGAAATTGACCCAGTTTTAGCGTTTTTATCAAAACATTTTGTCTGCCCAACACAATCACCACGCACGTGCATATTTTAATCAATGGTTCATAACGTGCGCATGTAATGTCGTCACAACAGGTGTTGGTCACCAGGGGGCTCTGTGAGTCACAGGCAGTAGCAAGGAGGCGGAGCATTATTTCCGGCGTTGGGTGCATGATGCGCATGCGCTGTGATCACACCAGGCAGCCAACGCCGGAAATAATGCCGTTTTGAGCAGTTTATAAAAAATATTTAAAATGTTTATTAGCAACGCAGAGCTTTCAAACCATCCCGTATCTCTGTCCGAAACCCTCGTGCAACTGTGAGTACATTTGAAATGTCTCTGTGATACTTGTATAACGAACGGTTCGGCCAGAACCAGTCCTTCATGGTAAATCTAGGTTGGTTTCCTATTAAGGAGCAAGTGACTGTGGATTCACTCGGTGCATCAGTCACGAAAGGGGCTATGATGAGCTTGGCAAGCCAGAGTAAAACACAGTTTTCATTCAATCAATAACAACATTAACCAGACTCTTGTTGTGTCTATTATGCTAACGCTAACGTTACCTCATTGTGTCTATTCTACAAGCTTTAACGTTACCTAGCCTCTCGTGTCTATCTGCTAACGTTAGCATTAGGCTAACTAACGTTACCACTCGTCCCTAACCCCAACAACAAGCGTAACTAATCAGCAATCTTTTTGTCAGACTAAACTCTCCGCTCGGTGGCAAATTGTGTTGATGTCGGTTTTGTTTCATCAATAAATGAGGCAGAATACACAGTGACTGTATCCTTTTTTATTGCACTTGTTTCGTGCTGCAAACATACATAAGACATCCTACGCGAGACATTAAAGATGGCGGCGTTCTGTTTTCGTTCAGACTCTCCAGACAGTGACGCGTCTCTCTTCTGACCAATCAGTGGTCTGCAGTTTTTCACGTGACATTTCTGGAGCTCTCATGCTGATCACCAGCAGCCCCGCCTCCCCACACGGAGACAAACTGAGTACTTTATTTTAGTGGAAAAGCAACATTAGATTCGGCTCATTAATATGCACCTGTGTCCTGTTGTGACGTCGGCGTTTGATACGCTTTTTTGATTCGCGCGTGCATGTTATTCGTGCATGGACCTTTTTAACTCTTTCAGAGTGGCATTTCCGGTGTCAAATGGAAAAAAATAAATAATGAAATTATATACCAATGATGTAAACTACCCATAATTGATCAGTAGGGTTTAAGCTGGAGGTTGGCCTTTAAGATCTTGAGGTAGAAAAGTTTGTATGCCTCTGGGGAGTGAGTTTTACACCCGTTACATTCACCCCCCCTAAACTCACACCACCCAAGGCATCCGGGTCTACGGCACCAGTGTAACAGAGGCAACTCGCCCCTGCCACGAATTCGACCATGCCTTGAGTGGGAGTCGAACCCCAGGCGTCCGCACTGCGGGCAACATAACAAACCGCTGCGCCAAGAAAGGAATTCCCTTCTAAGCGCTCAGTTTGTATGCCTCTGGGGAGTGAGTTTTACACCCGTTACACGAGCACGGGGAGAACATGCAAACTCCACACAGAAAGGCCTGGGAGATACCCCACCTGGGTAACTGGCATCATGGAAACCTGGTCCCCAAGCGGGAATCGAACCCTGGACCTTCTTGCTGTGAGGCGACAGTGTTAACCACTACACCACCGTGCCGGGTCACACCGGCCGCCACTGCACACACACACACACACACGCACGCTCATGCACACGCACGCACACACACATACTCACACACACACGCACACGCACACGCACGCACATGCACACGCACACACACTATTTAGATAAACTCTGACAGACTGAGCTCCAGCTGAGGGCTCCCTCAACACAACACGGCCCCCCTGTAGTGCTGACACACACACGCGCGCATGCACACGCACACGCACGCACATGCACACGCACACACACTATTTAGATAAACTCTGACAGACTGAGCTCCAGCTGAGAGCTGACGGCTCCCTCAACACGACACGCCCCCCCCCCCCCCCCCCCCTGACACACACACACACACACACACACACACACACACACACACACACACACACACACACACACACACACACACACACACACACAAACACACAAACACACACACGCACACACACTGATAACAACTGATAACAAACTATCATTACACATGGGCAAAACAGAGTCCATTCTCTTCGGTTCAAATAACAAACTCAGCAAGACCGACGGATTCTCAGTTACAGTGGGTGACAATATTGTCACAAGGAAAGACGAAATTACCTACCTGGGTTCCATCCTAGAGGCAAATCTTTCCTGTGACAAAATGGCATCCAATGTAATAAAAAAAGTCAACCAACGAACTAGATTCTTGTACCGGATCTCCTCTCTGGTAAACAAGAATACCCTGAAGACTCTGGCAGGAGCACTCATTCAAGGGTACTATGACTATGCGTGCACCTCATGGTACCAAAGCACCTCAAAGGCGCTTAAAACAAAATTACAAACATCACAAAACAAACTGGTCAGACTACTACTTGACCTGAACCCCAGAACCCACCTCACCCCTGCCCACTTTGCCAACCTAGGATGGCTTAGAGTAGACGACAGAGTACAGCAACTTGCAATGGGCCTGGTCTACAAGATACACTATACGACCGGGGTGCCCATGTACATGTCAAAATACTTCCCAAAGGTCAGTGAATACCACAACCACTACACCAGAGGAAGCTCAACAAATCATGTTAAACCCAGATTCGGCTCAAACAAGGGACTAAACACGTTTCGCAATTATGCCACAACAATGTGGAACGCCCTACCCAAAGCTGTAAAGGAATGTGAATCCCTGCCCACATTCAAAACCGCCCTTAAAGAGCACCTACGGGAGGCTGCAATTCGAAACTGGCCACCGTAAATGCCCAAAACCCCCACCACCTCCTAATAGACAGTCTCCTCCCCACCGCATGTATATATTCCCTCCCCGCCGTATGTATATTTCCCTCCCACCCACCCACCCCCTCCTAATGTACAGTCCCCTCCCCATCATATGTATATACTCTGTCAGGATCTAGGGGTAACAGTACTGTATATTTGAATACCGCCTATGTCACAAATGTATCAGTACTAAATACCTATATGTCCCTATGCCATAAATGTCATGTATGTTGTGTATGTCATAAATGTCTATATGAATTGAAAATGGGGGACCCTGATGGAAACAAGACAAACGTCTTTCTCAGGTCTGCATCCCCTTAACAATTGTATGTATTGAGCCGTACTGTATTGTACCCATTCTGCAATCTGTTAAATAAAGTTTTCATTCATTCATTCATTCATTCATTCATTCACACAGGGGCGTAGCTGGGGGGGGAGGATTAGGATTATTCCAAGGGCCCAGCACTGGGGGGGGGGGGGGCCCAGAGAACACTATTATTATCTTTTTATTAATATGGTTTTATTATTATCCTAAAGTAAGTTAATGTAGTTGACGCAAAAGCATAATTGCCTGTATTAAAGAAAAACGTCACAAAAGAAACAAACAGGTGCTTGTTACTTTGTTTGACAATATCAGCACCCCTCCCTTCTTTCATTGCATGGTTCAGTCCACATACACAGCAGCGCGCCAGCAGCTTGAACAGAGTCGACTTCCAGGCCAGTAGATGGCGCTCCTGCGCTCCTGCGCTTCTGAGAGTGATAGAGGAGGGAAGGAGGAAACCAGTACAGTCTGGCTCTGGCTCCAGAGTCCCGAGCACCGCCATGTTCTATACTGTAGATATCTATGAGCACCGCGCAGTCAGAGCAGCCATCTTTGCGTCATTCACAGGTAATACAATACTTATCTAAAACATTCTTAAAGATGTTTAAAAACGAATGTGAACTGCCAGTGACATGCTATGTAACGTTTCGAGTGTACATGAACATGTTTGCACGTTTGGACGAGTCGTTTTAACTTTTAATTGGTCGAGTTGAATAATGGATAACTGCTAGCTAGCTGTGTTCATAGACTGCGGTCAAGTGAGCCGTCTTTTGCTTTTGCGTGGTCAAGTGAGCCGCTCTTGTTTTTCGAGTGCGCGATTAGTTCCAGGTTTACGGTAATGCATTCAAACAACCCTGGGAGGCTGTTGTAATGAACCGACGTGACTTTTGAACACAGTCTCGCAAGTAGATCTTACAGAAATACTTAATATGACATTGAATGCGCATCGAATCAATAGGACGTTTAGTCTAATCAATAGGACGTTTCGTATGTGCAGTATTATTGAACATCGAATCAATAGGACGCGCAGTATATTCGATCACTAAACTAAAGCTACAGACAATTCCACAGAGGAACACTTCCGGTGAGGATTTCAAAGTAAAGGATGGCATGTGGTTCATTTCTATTATTTCATAAGTAGTTTATTACACTGCCATGTTTGTACTTAATACTTCTCAAGACTACTTGCACAAATAATATTAACTACTTTTACTGTGTACTTTGAGTAATTTGAGTTTCAAAGTCCTTTTTATAGAACAATGAGTATTTTCGACTAACTTTGATGTGGGATAAAAAAAAAGATTTTCCCATAAGCACTTTATGAAACTGCCATGGTTGTACTTAGTACCCCTTAGACTACTTGTACAAATTATATGAAATATTTTTACTGTGTACTTTTTGAGTAATTTCAGTTTTAAAGTCCTCAGAATCAGCATTTTCAACTAACTTTGATGTGGGATAAAAAAAGATTTTCCCATAAGCACCTTATGAAACTGCCATGGTTGTACTTAGTACCTCTTAGACTACCTGTACAAATTATATGAAATATTTTTACTGTGTACTTTTTGAGTAATTTCAGTTTCAAAGTCCCCAGAATCAGCATTTTCGACTAACTTTGATGTGGGATAAAAAAAGATTTTCCCATAAGCACCTTATGAAACTGCCATGGTTGTACTTAGTACCTCTTAGACTACCTGTACAAATTATATGAAATATTTTTACTGTGTACTTTTTGAGTAATTTGAGTTTCAAAGTCCCCAGAATCAGCATTTTCGACTAACTTTGATGTGGGATAAAAAAAGATTTTCCCATAAGCACCTTATGAAACTGCCATGGTTGTACTTAGTACCTCTTAGACTACCTGTACAAATTATATGAAATATTTTTACTGTGTACTTTTTGAGTAATTTCAGTTTCAAAGTCCCCAGAATCAGCATTTTCGACTAACTTTGATGTGGGATAAAAAAAGATTTTCCCATAAGCACCTTATGAAACTGCCATGGTTGTACTTAGTACCTCTTAGACTACCTGTACAAATTATATGAAATATTTTTACTGTGTACTTTTTGAGTAATTTCAGTTTCAAAGTCCCCAGAATCAGCATTTTCGACTAACTTTGATGTGGGATAAAAAAAGATTTTCCCATAAGCACCTTATGAAACTGCCATGGTTGTACTTAGTACCTCTTAGACTACCTGTACAAATTATATGAAATATTTTTACTGTGTACTTTTTGAGTAATTTCAGTTTCAAAGTCCCCAGAATCAGCATTTTCGACTAACTTTGATGTGGGATAAAAAAAGATTTTCCCATAAGCACCTTATGAAACTGCCATGGTTGTACTTAGTACCTCTTAGACTACTTGTACAAATTATATGAAATATTTTTACTGTGTACTTTTTGAGTAATTTCAGTTTTAAAGTCCCCAGAATCAGCATTTTCGACTAACTTTGATGTGGGATAAAAAAAGATTTTCCCATAAGCACCTTATGAAACTGCCATGGTTGTACTTAGTACCTCTTAGACTACTTGTACAAATTATATGAAATATTTTTACTGTGTACTTTTTGAGTAATTTGAGTTTCAAAGTCCCCAGAATCAGCATTTTCGACTAACTTTGATGTGGGATAAAAAAAGATTTCCCCATAAGCACCCTATGAAACTGCCATGGTTGTACTTAGTACCTCTTAGACTACCTGTACAAATTATATGAAATATTTTTACTGTGTACTTTTTGAGTAATTTCAGTTTCAAAGTCCCCAGAATCAGCATTTTCGACTAACTTTGATGTGGGATAAAAAAAGATTTTCCCATAAGCACCTTATGAAACTGCCATGGTTGTACTTAGTACCTCTTAGACTACGTGTACAAATTATATGAAATATTTTTACTGTGTACTTTTTGAGTAATTTGAGTTTCAAAGTCCCCAGAATCAGCATTTTCGACTAACTTTGATGTGGGATAAAAAAAGATTTTCCCATAAGCACCTTATGAAACTGCCATGGTTGTACTTAGTACCTCTTAGACTACCTGTACAAATTATATGAAATATTTTTACTGTGTACTTTTTGAGTAATTTGAGTTTCAAAGTCCTCAGAATCAGCATTTTCGACTAACTTTGATGTTGGATAAAAACAATTCTTCCCATAAGCACTTTATGAAACTGCCATGGTTGTACTTAGTACCTCTTAGACTACCTGTACAAATTATATGAAATATTTTTACTGTGTACTTTTTGAGTAATTTCAGTTTCAAAGTCCCCAGAATCAGCATTTTCGACTAACTTTGATGTGGGATAAAAAAAGATTTTCCCATAAGCACCTTATGAAACTGCCATGGTTGTACTTAGTACCTCTTAGACTACCTGTACAAATTATATGAAATATTTTTACTGTGTACTTTTTGAGTAATTTCAGTTTCAAAGTCCCCAGAATCAGCATTTTCGACTAACTTTGATGTGGGATAAAAAAAGATTTTCCCATAAGCACCTTATGAAACTGCCATGGTTGTACTTAGTACCTCTTAGACTACCTGTACAAATTATATGAAATATTTTTACTGTGTACTTTTTGAGTAATTTCAGTTTCAAAGTCCCCAGAATCAGCATTTTCGACTAACTTTGATGTGGGATAAAAAAAGATTTTCCCATAAGCACCTTATGAAACTGCCATGGTTGTACTTAGTACCTCTTAGACTACGTGTACAAATTATATGAAATATTTTTACTGTGTACTTTTTGAGTAATTTGAGTTTCAAAGTCCCCAGAATCAGCATTTTCGACTAACTTTGATGTGGGATAAAAAAAGATTTTCCCATAAGCACCTTATGAAACTGCCATGGTTGTACTTAGTACCTCTTAGACTACCTGTACAAATTATATGAAATATTTTTACTGTGTACTTTTTGAGTAATTTCAGTTTCAAAGTCCCCAGAATCAGCATTTTCGACTAACTTTGATGTGGGATAAAAAAAGATTTTCCCATAAGCACCTTATGAAACTGCCATGGTTGTACTTAGTACCTCTTAGACTACGTGTACAAATTATATGAAATATTTTTACTGTGTACTTTTTGAGTAATTTGAGTTTCAAAGTCCCCAGAATCAGCATTTTCGACTAACTTTGATGTGGGATAAAAAAAGATTTTCCCATAAGCACCTTATGAAACTGCCATGGTTGTACTTAGTACCTCTTAGACTACCTGTACAAATTATATGAAATATTTTTACTGTGTACTTTTTGAGTAATTTCAGTTTCAAAGTCCCCAGAATCAGCATTTTCGACTAACTTTGATGTGGGATAAAAAAAGATTTTCCCATAAGCACCTTATGAAACTGCCATGGTTGTACTTAGTACCTCTTAGACTACGTGTACAAATTATATGAAATATTTTTACTGTGTACTTTTTGAGTAATTTGAGTTTCAAAGTCCCCAGAATCAGCATTTTCGACTAACTTTGATGTGGGATAAAAAAAGATTTTCCCATAAGCACCTTATGAAACTGCCATGGTTGTACTTAGTACCTCTTAGACTACGTGTACAAATTATATTAAATATTTTTACTGTGTACTTTTTGAGTAATTTGAGTTTCAAAGTCCCCAGAATCAGCATTTTCGACTAACTTTGATGTGGGATAAAAAAAGATTTTCCCATAAGCACCTTATGAAACTGCCATGGTTGTACTTAGTACCTCTTAGACTACCTGTACAAATTATATGAAATATTTTTACTGTGTACTTTTTGAGTAATTTCAGTTTCAAAGTCCCCAGAATCAGCATTTTCGACTAACTTTGATGTGGGATAAAAAAAGATTTTCCCATAAGCACCTTATGAAACTGCCATGGTTGTACTTAGTACCTCTTAGACTACCTGTACAAATTATATGAAATATTTTTACTGTGTACTTTTTGAGTAATTTCAGTTTCAAAGTCCCCAGAATCAGCATTTTCGACTAACTTTGATGTGGGATAAAAAAAGATTTTCCCATAAGCACCTTATGAAACTGCCATGGTTGTACTTAGTACCTCTTAGACTACCTGTACAAATTATATGAAATATTTTTACTGTGTACTTTTTGAGTAATTTGAGTTTCAAAGTCCCCAGAATCAGGTACTAGAGGTACTAAGTACAACCATGGCAGTTTCATAAGGTGCTTATGGGAAAATCTTTTTTTATCCCACATCAAAGTTAGTCGAAAATGCTGATTCTGGGGACTTTGAAACTCAAATTACTCAAAAAGTACGCAGTAAAAATATTTCATATAATTTGTACACGTAGTCTAAGAGGTACTAAGTACAACCATGGCAGTTTCATAAGGTGCTTATGGGAAAATCTTTTTTTATCCCACATCAAAGTTAGTCGAAAATGCTGATTCTGGGGACTTTGAAACTCAAATTACTCAAAGTACACAGTAAAAATATTTCATATAATTTGTACAGGTAGTCTAAGAGGTACTAAGTACAACCATGGCAGTTTCATAAGGTGCTTATGGGAAAATCTTTTTTTATCCCACATCAAAGTTAGTCAAATGCTGATTCTGGGGACTTTGAAACTGAAATTACTCAAAAAGTACACAGTAAAAATATTTCATATAATTTGTACAGGTAGTCTAAGAGGTACTAAGTACAACCATGGCAGTTTCATAAGGTGCTTATGGGAAAATCTTTTTTTATCCCACATCAAAGTTAGTCGAAAATGCTGATTCTGGGGACTTTGAAACTCAAATTACTAAAAAAGTACACAGTAAAAATATTTCATATAATTTGTACACGTAGTCTAAGAGGTACTAAGTACAACCATGGCAGTTTCATAAGGTGCTTATGGGAAAATCTTTTTTTATCCCACATCAAAGTTAGTCGAAAATGCTGATTCTGGGGACTTTGAAACTGAAATTACTCAAAAAGTACACAGTAAAAATATTTCATATAATTTGTACAGGTAGTCTAAGAGGTACTAAGTACAACCATGGCAGTTTCATAAGGTGCTTATGGGAAAATCTTTTTTTATCCCACATCAAAGTTAGTCGAAAATGCTGATTCTGGGGACTTTGAAACTCAAATTACTCAAAAAGTACACAGTAAGAATATTTCATATAATTTGTACACGTAGTCTAAGAGGTACTAAGTACAACCATGGCAGTTTCATAAGGTGCTTATGGGAAAATCTTTTTTTATCCCACATCAAAGTTAGTTGAAAATGCTGATTCTGGGGACTTTGAAACTGAAATTACTCAAAAAGTACACAGTAAAAATATTTCATATAATTTGTACAGGTAGTCTAAGAGGTACTAAGTACAACCATGGCAGTTTCATAAGGTGCTTATGGGAAAATCTTTTTTTATCCCACATCAAAGTTAGTCGAAAATGCTGATTCTGGGGACTTTGAAACTCAAATTACTCAAAAAGTACACAGTAAAAATATTTCATATAATTTGTACACGTAGTCTAAGAGGTACTAAGTACAACCATGGCAGTTTCATAAGGTGCTTATGGGAAAATCTTTTTTTATCCCACATCAAAGTTAGTCGAAAATGCTGATTCTGGGGACTTTGAAACTCAAATTACTCAAAAAGTACACAGTAAAAATATTTCATATAATTTGTACAGGTAGTCTAAGAGGTACTAAGTACAACCATGGCAGGTTCATAAGGTGCTTATGGGAAAATCTTTTTTTATCCCACATCAAAGTTAGTCGAAAATGCTGATTCTGGGGACTTTGAAACTGAAATTACTCAAAAAGTACACAGTAAAAATATTTCATATAATTTGTACAGGTAGTCTAAGAGGTACTAAGTACAACCATGGCAGTTTCATCAGGTGCTTATGGGAAAATCTTTTTTTATCCCACATCAAAGTTAGTCGAAAATGCTGATTCTGAGGACTTTAAAACTGAAATTACTCAAAAAGTACACAGTAAAAATATTTCATATAATTTGTACAGGTAGTCTAAGAGGTACTAAGTACAACCATGGCAGGTTCATAAGGTGCTTATGGGAAAATCTTTTTTTATCCCACATCAAAGTTAGTCGAAAATGCTGATTCTGGGGACTTTGAAACTGAAATTACTCAAAAAGTACACAGTAAAAATATTTCATATAATTTGTACAGGTAGTCTAAGAGGTACTAAGTACAACCATGGCAGTTTCATCAGGTGCTTATGGGAAAATCTTTTTTTATCCCACATCAAAGTTAGTCGAAAATGCTGATTCTGGGGACTTTGAAACTGAAATTACTCAAAAAGTACACAGTAAAAATATTTCATATAATTTGTACAGGTAGTCTAAGAGGTACTAAGTACAACCATGGCAGTTTCATAAAGTGCTTATGGGAAGAATTGTTTTTATCCAACATCAAAGTTAGTCGAAAATGCTGATTCTGAGGACTTTGAAACTCAAATTACTCAAAAAGTACACAGTAAAAATATTTCATATAATTTGTACAGGTAGTCTAAGAGGTACTAAGTACAACCATGGCAGTTTCATAAGGTGCTTATGGGAAAATCTTTTTTTATCCCACATCAAAGTTAGTCGAAAATGCTGATTCTGGGGACTTTGAAACTCAAATTACTCAAAAAGTACACAGTAAAAATATTTCATATAATTTGTACACGCAGTCTAAGAGGTACTAAGTACAACCATGGCAGTTTCATAAGGTGCTTATGGGAAAATCTTTTTTTATCCCACATCAAAGTTAGTCGAAAATGCTGATTCTGGGGACTTTGAAACTGAAATTACTCAAAAAGTACACAGTAAAAATATTTCATATAATTTGTACAGGTAGTCTAAGAGGTACTAAGTACAACCATGGCAGTTTCATCAAGTGCTTATGGGAAAATCTTTTTTTATCCCACATCAAAGTTAGTCGAAAATGCTGATTCTGAGGACTTTAAAACTGAAATTACTCAAAAAGTACACAGTAAAAATATTTCATATAATTTGTACACGTAGTCTAAGAGGTACTAAGTACAACCATGGCAGTTTCATAAGGTGCTTATGGGAAAATCTTTTTTTATCCCACATCAAAGTTAGTCGAAAATGCTGATTCTGGGGACTTTGAAACTCAAATTACTCAAAAAGTACACAGTAAAAATATTTCATATAATTTGTACACGTAGTCTAAGAGGTACTAAGTACAACCATGGCAGTTTCATAAGGTGCTTATGGGAAAATCTTTTTTTATCCCACATCAAAGTTAGTCGAAAATGCTGATTCTGGGGACTTTGAAACTCAAATTACTCAAAAAGTACACAGTAAAAATATTTCATATAATTTGTACACGTAGTCTAAGAGGTACTAAGTACAACCATGGCAGTTTCATAAGGTGCTTATGGGAAAATCTTTTTTTATCCCACATCAAAGTTAGTCGAAAATGCTGATTCTGGGGACTTTGAAACTCAAATTACTCAAAAAGTACACAGTAAAAATATTTCATATAATTTGTACAGGTAGTCTAAGAGGTACTAAGTACAACCATGGCAGTTTCATAAAGTGCTTATGGGAAAATCTTTTTTTATCCCACATCAAAGTTAGTCGAAAATGCTGATTCTGAGGACTTTAAAGCTGAAATTACTCAAAAAGTACACAGTAAAAATATTTCATATAATTTGTACAAGTAGTCTAAGAGGTACTAAGTACAACCATGGCAGTTTCATAAAGTGCTTATGGGAAAATCTTTTTTTATCCCACATCAAAGTTAGTCGAAAATGCTGATTCTGGGGACTTTGAAACTCAAATTACTCAAAAAGTACACAGTAAAAATATTTCATATAATTTGTACACGTAGTCTAAGAGGTACTAAGTACAACCATGGCAGTTTCATAAGGTGCTTATGGGAAAATCTTTTTTTATCCAACATCAAAGTTAGTCGAAAATGCTGATTCTGAGGACTTTAAAACTGAAATTACTCAAAAAGTACACAGTAAAAATATTTCATATAATTTGTACAAGTAGTCTAAGAGGTACTAAGTACAACCATGGCAGTTTCATAAAGTGCTTATGGGAAAATCTTTTTTTATCCCACATCAAAGTTAGTCGAAAATGCTGATTCTGGGGACTTTAAAACTGAAATTACTCAAAAAGTACACAGTAAAAATATTTCATATAATTTGTACAGGTAGTCTAAGAGGTACTAAGTACAACCATGGCAGTTTCATAAAGTGCTTATGGGAAGAATTGTTTTTATCCAACATCAAAGTTAGTCGAAAATGCTGATTCTGAGGACTTTAAAACTGAAATTACTCAAAAAGTACACAGTAAAAATATTTCATATAATTTGTACAAGTAGTCTAAGAGGTACTAAGTACAACCATGGAAGTTTCATAAAGTGCTTATGGGAAAATCTTTTTTTATACCACATCAAAGTTAGTCGAAAATGCTGATTCTGAGGACTTTGAAACTCAAATTACTCAAAAAGTACACAGTAAAAATATTTCATATAATTTGTACAAGTAGTCTAAGAGGTACTAAGTACAACCATGGCAGTTTCATAAAGTGCTTATGGGAAAATCTTTTTTTATCCCACATCAAAGTTAGTCGAAAATACTCATTGTTCTATAAAAAGGACTTTGAAACTCAAATTACTCAAAGTACACAGTAAAAGTAGTTAATATTATTTGTGCAAGTAGTCTTGAGAAGTATTAAGTACAAACATGGCAGTGTAATAAACTACTTATGAAATAATAGAAATGAACCACATGCCATCCTTTACTTTGAAATCCTCACCGGAAGTGTTCCTCTGTGGAATTGTCTGTAGCTTTAGTTTAGTGATCGAATATACTGCGCGTCCTATTGATTCGATGTTCAATAATACTGCACATACGAAACGTCCTATTGATTAGACTAAACGTCCTATTGATTCGATGCGCATTCAATGTCATATTAAGTATTTCTGTAAGATCTACTTGTGAGACTGTGTTCAAAAGTCACGTCGGTTCATTACAACAGCGTCCCAGGCTTGTTTTAATGCATTACCGTAAACCTGGAACTAATCGCGCACTCGAAAAACAAGAGCGGCTCACTTGACCACGCAAAAGCAAAAGACGGCTCACTTGACCGCAGTGTTCATAGTGTTACACCTGCTGTTGCTAAGATGAGCTCAACTCAAGCTAAGGTTATGAATAATCATATTCAATTTAAGATATGTACTCTTGGTTTTTTGGTACATTGAATGTGATTGTTCTGACTACAGGATTGGATATGAACTAAGTTTGTATTTGTAAGTAAGAATATAGATGGAATTTATGCCAAAAGGTGAATGATGAATGAAAACTTTATTTAACAGATTGCAGAATGGGTACAATACAATACAGTACGGCTCAATACACACAATTGTTAAGAGGATGCACACCAGAGAAAGACGTTTGTCTTGTTTACATCAGGGTCCCCCATTTTCAATTCATAGTGACATTTATGACATTACACAACATACATGACATCATTTATGGCATAGGGACATACATGACATACAGGTATATAGTACTGTTACATTTGTGACATATATGATATGCAAATATACAGTACTGTTACCCATAGATAGATCCTGACAGAGTATATGATGGGGAGGAGACTGTACATTAGGAGGGGGTGGGTGGGTGGGAGAGAAATATACATACGGTGGGGAGAGAATATATATATACGGAGGGGAGGAGACTGTATTAAGAGGGGGTGGGTGGGTGGGAGAGAAATATACATACGGTGGGGAGAGAATATATACAAAGGCAAAATCTGCATTTGGCTCGCCGACAACAAACTATCATTACACATGG
Organism: Notolepis coatsorum; assembly: GCF_963971535.1. Classification (NCBI taxonomy): domain Eukaryota; kingdom Metazoa; phylum Chordata; class Actinopteri; order Aulopiformes; family Paralepididae; genus Notolepis; species Notolepis coatsorum. The sequence goes on along the minus strand of NW_028174886.1, from coordinate 599,577 downwards.
GCAAAACAGAGTCCATTCTCTTCGGTTCAAATAACAAACTCAGCAAGACCGACGGCTTCTCGGTTACAGTGGGTGACAATATTGTCACAAGGAAAGATGAAATTACCTACCTGTGTTCCATCCTAGAGGCTAATCTTTCCTGTTACAAAATGGCATCCAATGTAATAAAAAAAGTCAACCAACGAACGCGTTTCTTGTACCGGATCTCCTCACTGGTAAACAAGAATACCCTGAAGACTCTGGCAGGAGCACTCATTCAAGGGTACTACGACTATGCTTGCACCTCATGGTACCAAAGCACCTCAAAGGCACTAAAAAACAAATTACAAACATCTCAAAACAAGCTAGTCAGACTACTACTTGACCTTACTCCTAGAACCCACCTCACGCCTGCCCACTTTGACAACCTAGGATGGCTTAGAGTAGACGACAGAGTACAGCAACTTGCAATGGGCCTGGTCTACAAGATACACTACGCGACCAAGGTACCCATGTACATGTCAAAATACTTCCCAAAGGTCAGTGAATACCACGATCACAACACCAGAGGGAGCTCCACAAATCATGTAAAACCCAGATTCGGCTCAAACAAGGGACTAAACACGTTTCGCAATTATGCCACATCAATGTGGAACGCCCTACCTAAAGCTGTAAAGGAATGTGAATCACTACCCACTTTCAAAAACACTCTCAAAAAACACCTACGTGAAACTGCAATTCGAAACTGGCCCCTACAAATGTCCTAACCTAGTTGTACAGTAAATTACCAAGTAAGGCTTTGTCAGTATTCCAATGTACAGTGTAAAATGTGTGTGTGTCCCCCAACCCCCCCCACCTCCAATGTACAGCACTCACCCAACCCACCCAACCCCACCCCACCCATCCAACCTCCTCCAATGTACAGTTTCTACGCCAAATGTATATACACTCCTTTTCTGGTCACTTTTGTATCACAAACAGTTAGAGCTGCCGCGGTATTGATTATTTCCTTACCGCACAAATTTGCAAAATATTTCCTACCGCCGCGGTTTTTACCGCACGCACACAAAAAATGTAAAAAAAAAGTTTGAATGCATTTTTTTTTTAGTAGCATATAGCCTGCCTCTAGTCTAAATGTCTATCTTTAGAGGATGACTTTGCAGCATGAATATTGTTTGGGATTCGGCAAGCACGCATTAGTTATTGAAAGTGAAACACGGATGCGCAGTTCACTCGGTGTCGCGGGCAGGGGTGGTTACCCCTAACCCCCCCGACCCTTTCTTCTTATTATTACTATAAAGTTACTACTTTATAATAAAGGCATTCGTTTTGTGGCATTGACATTATATAGTTATACGTTCAATAACATCAGCGTATTTACCGGACCATAGCAAGCAATACTCTATTCATATCTCAGTTCCTTTCTTTGCTCAGAGCGTGCTGAGTTGTCCCATTCTGCGGTCTGTTAATAAAGTTTTCAATCAGACAAGTGTATAGAACGAAGGGCTTTTATTATAACGGTCACACAGATGACGCTCTTGAGTGTAACAATGGAAATGGCATCAAAGGAAGGGCACAGACAATTACGATAAATCTGGTTTTAAAAGAAACACTGGAAATTACAAAAAGAAGAGACAATCGCAATAAGCGATATTATTGCGACCGGTTAGAGAATTTTTTTTTGAGAAATTTATTTCCCAAAACTTTTATTTTGAAGCCCACCGCTCCGTCTTTTCCGGTTTTAGACTTTTATTTTGAAGCCCACCGACCGGAGCGGAAGTATTGTTGTTATTATCCTAGCAGCATCTCGTCCGGTTCTGTGTTTTTGAGCTAATGATAAAACAAATGTTGAGATTGTTGGTGAGCAACTAACTTTAGGTTAGTTTTAACGTTAGCTACTAACGTTAGATGCAGCTACTACAGGCAATCAACGATGAGGAGGAAGCGTCAAAGCCGTATAGAATAGAATAGCCCTGTGGTGCGTAGGCACGGGAGCGCAACTCGATTACCTGTTATAATAAATTTATTCATGTTTAACTTGTCCCCGTGTCCAGTCCTTTGACTAGTCCCACCCGTTCATTGTAAACAATGATGCATGTAATTGTATTAACGTTATTCTGTGTTGTAGCTATGCTATACGTTGTATTTCGTTTGTTAGCTATTTAGCTAATGTTGTTGGCATTGAATGAGCATCAACACTAGATCTTTAATCTTTATTTAGCAGTCCAGTTTCTCCGAGCAGTAGCGAGTAACTACTTGGGTCTAAAAATAGCTAACGTTACACTACAAAGAACGCTATTTGGTTAAAAGGAGCAACACTATTGAGAAATGTAGTTAAGCTATATGTGGCGTTGCTAGTGCCCCACGGAGCTCCCGTGCTGTGCTCTGTAGTCCCCACACGGAGTGACTGACGAGGGGTACTACTGGTTCCGCCTCATTAAAACAAACGCGCAAATAGCAATTAATCGCGCCCGTCAAAATCATTGCATTAATTTTTATTATCGCGGCAATTAATCGATTTATTGCTTATCGCGGCAGGCCTACATGTTCATGCTGTTGAACAAGGAGATAGAACAGCTAGTGACTCCTCAGATGAAGAGGAGAGGATAAATCTCCTCCTCTGGTCATTATTTGGGTAGAACACACATATTTTGAATGCCTTCGGCAGATTTTTCAATTTTTTTTTGCCATTTTAATCTAGATTAACTCCAGGATTGCAGATTAATCTAGATTTAAAAAAATCTATGCCCACCTCTAATCCTAATATTTTGAAGAGTAGAGGGTGACACTTATTAATGTTTTATGGTAATACATATTTTAAAGAGTAAAGACACGGTGTGATTATTACTATGATTGAAAATCAATTTAGACGAAGACAAAGAAGTAATTATCACAATTAGCGATGTATTTATGGCTGGTAAAAAATCTGTTTGGCTGGTAAAAAAAATCATATACTCACCAGTTGGCTGGTAAGCCAAAAAGTTAGTTTCCTCCCCTGTCTGGGGGGGTATACAACTGGCGTTGCCGCTGGATCTATGCTGATACTGCATTCCCCTGGGAATAGCCCAATACCCTGAAACACATCTGAAAACTCATGTCTGACGTCAACAGGGCTCTCTGCCTGTTTATGGTTATCTAACTGTGCATCCACAACGTGTATCATTTTTACTAAGTTCAGATCTAGGTATGCTCTTAAACTCAATACAGGGTTTGCAGGATTTTTGGAGAAGGCATGGCACCTGAGACAAAACACACTGTATCCTATATAATTGTATCTGAATTCACCTTGTTTTTCTGTTTATTTACATTGAGTACAGCTTGTGTTATATTACGTTTTATTGTATTTTCTTGTATTTTTTTTTGTATTTTTTTTTTTATGGCCATCTTGGTCTATGTCATTTGTTAAGTAATTGGTAAAGTATATTATTATATACTTATTGTTATGTGTCTTGTAAGCCCATATGGGCTGGGCATACATCTGTATGTAAGACACGAAAATAAAAAATATCAAATCAAATCAAAAAACAGGGGGGGGAATCAGTGGTTACAACATCAAAATCCAACATTTGTATTTTTTCTTTATGCTTACATGTGAGTTTGCATGACTCCTCTACCTTGAGTGCATGGCCACCATATCCTGAGAGTCGGCTGGATGGTGGGCCTAGTGCCACTTTTCCGTACATCTGGCGGAAGGTTGCTGTTGGCATTACATTCGCTTGGGCCCCGTACAGAATTAGTAGCAAACACAATTCTATCCCTGACCATCTCCTCACTATTGGGGTAATTACAGTCTTTCACAAACAAGCTCTGTAACAAACTGGTCAACACTTTCGCTAGGTCCTTGGAATTTCTCCTGGAATTTGTACCTTGCAAAGATGGGGTTTGCCTTTGGCATAACATACTCTCAGGGCTCTACGCTAACCTTTTTCCCAAGGAGCACATGTGCTCCTAAATGAAAAAAATTAGGAGCACACAAAGAAATTTAGGAGCACACAAAAATATTTAGGAGCAGAGTGAAAATATTTCAAGTAACATTTTTTTTTTTTTTTTTTTTTATTAAATGTATTTGTACTATGCGTGCATGTGCAAACAGGAATGGGCAGGGCTCTACGCTAACCTTTTTCACTAGGGGCACAGGTGCTCCTAAATGAAAAAATGTAGGAGCACACAAAGAAATTTAGGAGCACCCAAAAATATTTAGGAGCACAGTGAAAATATGTCAAGTAACAGAGTTTATTTTTTTTTCAAAAATAAATGTATATTTGTACTGTGCGTGCATGTGCAAACGGGACACATCTGTGCAATAGCACATACCACCAAAGTCACTGGCCCACTGTGTGCGTGTGTGTGTATCATCTGCGTGTGCAAACGGGAATGGGACAGACATTTGAACTATTAATTAAGTGATTAATGCCTACTATGGCAAAGTTGTAGCCAACAACTAGGCCTAATAAGAAAGGCAGTGATATTGAACAAAAAGGAGACACTGGCTTTACAACCAGGGCCATCAGTAGAGGGGGGAGCTAGTGTTGCTCTTTTAGAAAAATAATCCTTTCAGGGTTGCCTATTGAAATACTGTACACCTCCAGTACAGTAGTTTGCGTGTCAGGTAGACCATTGATTGACAGTCGATTCTGCCAATTACGACATCACACCGTTGCAGGCGTTGCACTCTGGCCGTCCGGCGCTGCAGCTGGACCCTATTGCCACACCGCTTGCACTCTGGCCGTCCGGCGCTACAGCTGGACCCATTGCCCACCTCTGCGGTTGATAACGCTAGCCAAGTTAGCTGTACACACATACACAGTGGGCCAGTTGTAGGGGTGTAACAATGCATCGCAATGCATCGATCCTACTTTGCAATATTTACAAAACATGACATTGTTTTTGAACTCTAGCCATGGGGAAATGTTTAGCCAATTCACGTTAAATTTGTATGTCTTCCCTCCGGCTCCAGTGGGTGTAGCTTCGCTAGCTACAGTGGCTACATTGGGTGCTACAGTGGGTGTAGCCTCGCTAGCTTGGCCAACTTCGCTAGCATGCTGACTAGCGTCAGTATCTTGGTTAACGTTAACCATCACCTCTGTAACATGAGCTGCCTCGCCTGACTTCTCATTCTCCGGTATCTTTCGCGCAAAATAAAAATGAATGGGCTTCGACATGGCTGTATTATTGTTTGACTCAGACAGTGACGCAGCCGCTGATCATTACTTTCGGTTTCCAGTCGCGTGACCACAGGAAACTACTGTGATTGGAACGTTTATGCGGCTGTGAACTGTGGGACTTGTAGTTTTTTAACGATTCTCGCAGCGGAGAAAAAAAAGGACGAATGAGAGGCTGTACTCTGCACTCGCTGGCCCCACTCGCACGCCGTGCGAGTACTTGATTTTGCATGTTCGCACGCACATATTTTTAGGGGCATATGCGAGCAATATGGTCGCACTGTAGAGCCCTGATGGGACACACATCTGTGCAATAGCACATACAGGGGGCGAAACTAGAGAGCGCCACCCGCCATTTGCGCTCAGTTTATACGTTTGGCGCCTCCCACTATGATGTCTGCCCGCCGTGTGGCGACCAATCAAATGGTCATGTGAAAACCATGATCATGATCCAATTCTGAGCGGAGTTCTCACTCGCTGTCTGAGCACAGACACGCAGCACCGCGCACTGCTGCTGCTGCTGTTCCTATACTCCCCACCTGTTTCTGTATGCTGCATGTAAACACACAGTCACCGTGACTGACGTTAGTCTAGTCAGAGAGACCTCCGTGAGCTGATGTTAGCTACTGTTACAAAATGACCCAGTCAACTATTCACTTTTAGTTTAATACATGAGGCATTGTGTAACGTTATCCAGCTGGCTAGCTACTGCTCCGAGCGTCCAGTAGTTAGTAGTATATTATCAATACCAGCCATTGGATTACTGTTTTCTAAATTGGGGAGGCTTTTAATCATCAAGGTAAGAGGATTTTAAGTCATGGTATCCATAAACTTCAATCGGTTCAGATCCTTTGAAGGAATGAGAATATCAACAAACCTGTAGGGAACGTCAGGGTACTGTCCTGACTAGGGCTGGGCGATATGACGATATTATATAAATATCGGGTACAGCTCATTAACGATACACTTTTTAAACGTATCGTCGATATCGTGATGTTTTGCCCTCACGTTAGGCGCCGCCGCGCTGAAATGAGACAAGCGCAGCACTAAAGGTATAATGCTTTCCTCCTCTCGCCTCTCTGCCTGGGAGAAAAAAAAGTCAGTCACACACACATTTGCGCAAATTACGTCACCTAGTACACGCCCACACTGCACACAGACAGAGAGGCATGTTGCTCGGTGAAGATGAGTGACCCAGGCGAAAGCGAGGACTCGCAATTAATTCCAAAAAAGGGTTCGACGTCTGTGATATGGACCTGGTTCGGCTACACGCGAACAGACGTGAGTCAAACCACCATCCTGTGCAAACTGTGTAAAATTTAAGTCGGGGCAACGGGAGGAAACACGACCAACCTCTTCACACACCTGAAAAGAAAACATCCCAAAGAATATGCCGAAAGCAGTAAGTTGCGCGGTAGCCCCAGTACCTCCAGTGTTTTGAAACCACCACAGCCTAAACAGACGACGTTAAAGGGGAACTCCAACATTTTGGGAAATTAGCTTATTTAACATCTTCCCTGGAGTTAGACAAGAAGATACATACCTTTTTTGTCTCTGTGCGTGCATTTTAGCTTTGGGAATAGACGCTCCGTTAGCATAGCTTAGCTTCATCACTGGAAGTGAGGCAGGACAGTAGCCTTACAGTGCCTTACAGTGTATTGCAAGGTCTGACATTGACCAAATTTGATATGCATGACCTTGGTGGGCTCTAGGTCAACTCCTGAAAAGGGGGTCAATGTCAGACCTTGCAATCAAAAGTTAGGGGGCGCACTGAAATTATGGCAAGGGTTATTAGCCCCCTAACTTTTGATTGCAAAGTCTGACATTGACCCCCTTTTCAGGAGTTGACCTAGAGCCCACCAAGGTCATGCATATCACGTTTGGTCAATGTCAGACCTTGCAATACACTGTAAGGCACTGTAAGGCTACTGTCCTGCCTCACTTCCAGTGATGAAGCTAAGCTATGCTAACGGAGCGTCTATTCCCAAAGCACGCACAGAGACAAAAAAGGTATGTATCTTCTTGTCTAACTCCAGGGAAGATGTTAAATAAGCTAATTTCCCAAAATGTTGGAGTTCCCCTTTAAATACATAATTTTCCAGCGGCATCCCCTATGAAAAGAGCAGCAAGCGATGGAGAGAGATAACAGAGGCTATAGCGTTCCACATAGGAAAGGACATGGTTTCATTATCAACCGTGGAAAAAATGGGGTTCAAGAGGCTGTTAAAAACAGTGGACGCTAGGTACGAGATGCCTGGCCGAAAATATTTTTCACAGAATATTTTACCACGCATGTACACCGAATTGCGTGCTAACATAGCTGGCCAGCTGCAAAACGTGGCTTATTTTTCAACCACGACGGATTTGTGGTCAAGCCGAACGTCGGAGCCATACTTAAGCCTAACGGTGCATTACGTTAATGGTGAATGGAAGTTGTGCAGCACATGCCTGCAGACATCATACTTCCCAGATGACCACACAGCTGAAGTAATCGCCGAAGGTCTGAAGGAGGCGCTGCAAGCCTGGGGGCTGAGAGAAGAACGCCATGTCTGCATGACAACAGACAGTGGAGCCAACGTCGTCAAAGCCTTGCGTTTAAACAAGTGGACCAGACTCCAGTGTTTTGGGCACAGGCTTCACCTGGCCATTGGTAAGTGTAATAGTTCATATAAATGTATACACAAGCATTCGATTAGCAGTTATAAGCTACTAGTCTCTATAGATTTACATAAAAAATATCAGTATTTATATCTAATGTAACAATTAAATAAATAACTAGTCATGTACAGTGAGTGTGGTGGTTCATTTATTTTTAAACAGTCAAACGTTTCAGTAAACAATCAACTTTAAATAAACATTACAATTCTGACAATGTGGTTTGACATTTTCATGATTTGCTAATCAATGCTTTGTTTTTTAATAAGATAAGTACCATACTATGTATGCCATCTCTGTTATATTTGCCCTACAATAAATAGTTACAATATATAATCTAATCTAATATATAATCTAAAAAAAACGAAATGCTAAAATGCTAAATATATGCAATATATAATCTAATACTCTAAATCTAATATATAATATAAAAATGCTAAATGCATGTGATGAATATCATCTTATTTTATGCACTGTTGTAATGTTATAATAACATGAGACTACTAATGCATTATGCCATCTACTGAAAATGGTGCTATTCTAAAACACCTCTTCTTTTTCTTCTTTTTTTCCAGAGAAGAGTGTGAAAGACCCCCGGATTGATCGAGCCATTGCTGTATGCAAGAAAGTGGTTGCTGCCTTTTCCTTCAGCTGGAAAAAAAAGAGGGATCTGGCTGCTGCCCAAGCTGAATTGAATTTGCCTCTACACAAACTCATCACTGAGTCACCTACCAGGTGGGGATCGAGGCAGAAGATGATCCAAAGAGTGCTGGAGCAGGAGAAAGCAATAACCCAGGTCCTGGCTGCTGACAAAAAAAGCAGGCACTTGGTGCCCACGTGGCAGGACATTGATGTCCTAGAATCGGTGAACAAGGCTCTAAGCCCACTGCAGGAATTCACTGACGCACTATCGGGTGAAGACTACGTGAGCGTAGGGCTGGGCGATATAACGACAACGATAAATATCGCGATATATTTTAATAATCGATATCGAATATCGAAATTAAAAAAAAATCGTTTTTTTCTTTTTTTTTTTTTTTTTTTTTACACCTGCAACAGGGCAGTTTTAAAACCAGAGACAGTGGACAGACTTGTCTTTCTTGCCTGCAACTTAAAGTAATGGCTTTGCTTGTCCAAATGACAATACTGACCAAATTCAGATTTCTTTTTCTCTTGTCCATTTATTTTGTTTGCTTTCTAATTTAAAATACATTTTGAAACCGTCTGTACACAGTAGGCTATGTGTGCTAGCAGAACTAGACTCCAGTCACGAGTCACAGTGCACATGTGCGGTGGTTTGTCCACCAAAAAAGCGCCAAAAGATCGAAAATAAACTAGCAGAGCCAGAACTGTTCAACTCCTCTGGAGCCACAGCCAGCAGAGAAGCCGGTTTACTTTAGCTTTTAAACCAGCTGCAGCCTGAGAACTGGAGTGTGAGGGGATGTAACACTAAAGATGGCGGCAATGACAAAGAATTGCTGCAAAATAAACATACATCTGTTGTTAAAAAAAAGATTTTTTTTTTTTTTAATTTTTTTTTTACTTAACAATTCGATAATTATCGATATCTAGAAATAAAATAAAATTATCATATCGTTATCGTGATATGATTTTTTTCCATATCGCCCAGCCCTACGTGAGCGTATCCTACCTGAAGCCTGTCCTTCACCTCTTCAACTCCAATCTCCTAAATCCGGAGGAAGAGGACACAAATCTGACCACAACCATGAAGATGACCGTTATGGGTTATCTCAATGACAAATACGCAGACCTCGCCACAGATGACCTGCTGGACATGGCATCACTTCTTGAACCACGATTTAAAACCCACTACATCAGCAAGGAGAAGATTGAAAATGTAAAAGTCAGGGCGGTTTCCGAAATGCAGTCTGCAGAGCTCATCACAGGCTGGCGCAACCGTGTCTGCATCCCAAGAAGGAGCAGAAGCTGACCCAGCAGCACCAGCGAAGAAAGCCAAGAAGACACTTGGAAGTTTCTTCAAAAAAACAGCCGATGTCTCTTCCTGTTCTGAGAAAGAACTAATTGAAGGTGAACTGACAAGTTACCTCCAGACGCCTGAAGCAGATAGCGAGACAGATCCACTGGCATGGTGGAAAATTTACGAGGGTAACTTTCCAAAGGTTGGCCAACTCGCCAAAAAGTACCTCTGCATTCCTGCCACCAGTTCTCCATCAGAGAGGGCATTCAGCACTGGTGGCAACATTGTCACATGCCACAGGGCAGCTCTGAAGCCTGACGCTGTTGATAGGCTCGTTTTCCTCGCTCATAACCTGTGAAGTTATTTATTAGGTTTTTTTTGTATTTTTTTTGTACTTGTTTATTTTCATTCAGCACTGAGCCCGCCAGATTGAAAAGTAAGAACTTTGTTATCGTTATATTTTCAATAACCTTGAATAAATACATTTATTTATTTTAGAGGTTAATTATCTTCTATTCATTTTTCTCAGGACATGTGAAGTTCACACACTGCACTAATTGAAAAGCAAGAACGTTGTTATTTTGAAAAGTTACACATTTGGCACGTGTATTTGAATGCCACAGGGCAGCTCTGAAGCCTGACGCTGTTGATAGGCTCGGCTCGTTTTCCTCGCTCATAACTTGTGAAGTTATTTATTAGGTTTTTTTAGTATTTTTTTGTACTTGTTTATTTTCATTCAGCACTGAGCCCGCCAGATTGAAAAGTAAGAACTTTGTTATCGTTATATTTTCAATAACCTTGAATAAATAAATAAATTTATTTATTTTAGAGGTTAATTATCTTTTATTCATTTTTCTCAGGACATGTGAAGTTCACACACTGCACTAATTGAAAAGCAATAACGTTGTTATTTTGAAAAGTTACACATTTGGCATGTGTATTTTCTTAAATTTGTTAAATTTATTTATTTTAGAGGTTAAGTTAAGAATTTACTGTGTGTGTCAAAGTCTGACTCAGAATTGCAAGTTGCACTGTATATGTTGCATTTGTTTGATTTATTTTGGAGGTTAAGAAACAATAAAGACTTTATTTGAATACCACCGGGTCTTTTGTCTTTAATGTTAGCTTGAAAACTCAAATACTGTCTTGGTAAGCCTCATAAAGAATTGTTTGGGGAAAAAAGGGAAAACATCGTGATGCGTATCGTGTATCGCCGAAAGGTAAAAAAAATAGTCCTGACCCACTTCCAGTGATGAAGCTAAGCTATGCTAACGGAGCGTCTGTTCCCTAAGCCTAATGCATGCACAGAGACAAAAAAGGTATGTATCTTCTTGTCTAACTCCAGGGAAGATGTTAAATAAGCAAATTTCCCAAAATGTTGGAGTTATCCTTTAACATGTGCTGTCCCTATCAAATAAACTATCAAATCAAACTACTGCTACAAAAGTAACCGTCACTTAACTTTAGCTTTTGCCCCTTTTATGCATACAATGCCAATGTTTTGGCTAGTGTTGCTCTTCTAGAAAAATATTCCTTTCAGGGTTGCCTATTGAAATACTGTACACCTTCAGTTAGAGCTGCCGCGGTATTGATGTTTTCCTTACCGCACGGATTTGCAAAATATTTCCTACCGCGCGGTTATTACCGCACACACACAAAAAAAAAAAAAAAAAAGTTTGAATGCATTTTTTTTTTAGTAGTAGTCTACTTTTTATAGCATATAGCCTGCCTCTAGTCTAAATGTCGATCTTTAGAGGATGACTTTGCAGCATGAATATTGTTTGGGATTTGGCAAGCACGCATTAGTTATTGAAAGTGAAACACGGATTCGAAGTTTCCCTCTGGCCGTGCGCCGTTCACTCGGTGTCGCGGGCAGGGGTGGTTACCCCCCCGACCCTTTCTTATTATTATTACTATAAAGTTACTACTTTATAATAAAGGCATTCGTTTTGTGGCATTACCATTATATAGTTATACGTTCAATAACATCAGCGTATTTACCGGACCATCTCAGTTCCTTTCTTTGCTCAGAGCGTGCTGAGTTGTCCCATTCTGCGGTCTGTTAATAAAGTTTTCAATCAGACAAGTGTATAGAACGAAGGGCTTTTATTATAACATTCGTTGCAGACAGTAAAATCATTATGTCTCGTTTAGTACTCCTGAGGAGCGATGGTAGTCCACTCCGGCGGGGAGCTAAAGCTAACGTTATTAGCCGTATTGTGATGAGCTCTGATCAATGGCTGACATTCAGGATGTAAAAAACTGCAGGCCGCTCCCAACGTGTGACGCGTCTCTCTTCTGACCAATCAGTGGTCTGCAATGTTTCACGTGACTTTTCTGGTACCCAATAGGGTCGCTTGGAACCTCGATAGAGAAGTAGGGTATATCTGCAGAGCCGCAAGCCCAACGAGAGGAGGGTACTTCATTATTATTATTATAAAAAACAGCAGTGATGCGGTATTCAGCCTACTCTGCGGTGGCCGTGATGTAACAGCGATACCGCGGTAATGCGGTAATCGCGGCAGCTCTACCTTCAGTACAGAAACATTGTTTATGAGTTTGCGTGTCAGGTAGACCATTGATTGACAGTCGATTCTGCCAATTACGTCACACCACTTGCACTCCGGCGCTGCAGCTGGACCCTATTGCCCACCTCTGCTGTTGATAACGCTAGCCAAGTTAGCATATACACATATATACACACACGCACAGTGGGCCAGTGACTTTGGTGTAGGGGTGTAACAATGCATCGCAATGCATCGATCCTAAGGGGAAAATTCAACTGCATCGATTTGAAAATGTTAGATTCGATTATCGCAATTTTAATGTGTACACAGTGTTGCTATTCTCATGTCAGTTACAGCCAACACAACGACATACGCTACTGCATCAACGTTATGATTAACAAAGCAAGGCATTCGTTTTGTTGCATTAACGTTATATTACTATTGCTATCGATAAATCTAGGTGTTCTCAAATCTATTGCTATTGGTAAGACTAGAATAAGTTACTGTCTCGGAAAATGCTAGCATATTGCAATGGCGGACTTTCAGGAAGTAAAAAAGAAAATGAGAGCTTCCGATTGGTAATTTCCTTTTTTTCTCTTGAAACCAGTCACGTCACTCTACTGTGATTGGACCGTTGGCTTGAGTGCAATGTGGGACTTGTAGTTTTTGAACGATTATCAGTGGAGAAAAAAGCACGACTGAGGCTGTAATCTTCACTCGCACACCGTGCGAGTAATTGATTTTTCCGGTTCGCACACACATATTTCTAGGGGCATATGCAAGCAATATGGTCGCACTGTAGAGCCCTGACTCTTCATATTTGTTGTAGTAGCTTTTTAGCTTTTTCCTGTCGTTGTCGGAAAGCTGCCATGTGTTTAAAAATGTCTCTTCCCTTTTCCCCGATCCATAGTAGGAGATAGCTGCATTTGATTTCCTCTGTCTTGCCGTTGAACGGTCCACTAAACATTAGCTCGACGTGTTGGCGAAACTTTTTCCATGCGTCGGGTAGGTTTGAGGATTCCCAGTCCATCGTCGGCATTGGTACTGCTGCAGCCTCCATATTATCTTTCTTTCTTTTTCTCTTCCTTGGCATGAGTTCGAAATTATCCGGCTTCTGGCACCATGTAATATTCCGTGTATTGTCACTCTTAGTGTCGAAGGAATGATAGAATCGGGCAACTACTTTATGGGTTACCGTTTATTCTCACGTCCCGGGCAGCAATGACAACACATTAAACAGTGCCTGCATATCAAATGACTGGAATACGTAACACGTCATCACGTACGCATCATTGCTGTGCTGTGGTAGGCTATAGGCTACCCTAGGATATTACAGTATCTTTGTATGATTTTGTTTATTGCATTTTCTACAATAAGTAGTACAACATAATGGAATATTAAAGCACTACTTTGTATATATTTTTGTCAGAATAAACCACTGCCAGTAGAGTAAGGCTGAATGAGTATGGAGGTGGTGTCTGTGTGTATATTCACAAAGATACCAAATTCATCAACCGTACTGACCTTAACCATGACGAAATTGAAACTGTTTGGATTGAAATATTATTCGAAAGGGCGAAATCAGTACTAGTAGGCACAATCTATAGACCGCCAGAACAGAGTGGCTTCTATGACACACTTGATGGGTGTTTAGCTGGGGTGGAGGGTGTAGAAAAGATTATTATTGGCAGGGAACAAAATAACTGCACGCCATTCGCCAAATGCGTGTAGATTTACCGTCTGGCGGCTAAAAATAATAGTCGGAAGACGGTAACGTTACACGCTAAAACCCAGTCTCCGCGCGCCGTTGGGCGATCATCGTAGAGTAGAAATTTTATCATTATGGGATGTAGATTTACCCGGTCCATCTCCAGCTTGTATAATGGTATATACGTCCAAATCATGTTGTTTATCGAGTTATTGGCAATCGATCACTGTGTATTGTGACGAGCTAGAATGCCGGGACCTATAGCGAGTGCCCGGAAGTAATACGGCCGTCCAGCACAACCTCTATGCCACTTCCTGTTAAGCGATTGCGCCGATCGGCCACCAGATGGCGCTCCTGAACCGCCAGAGAGCTCAGTGGGTCCTCCTGGTGGATCTCAGGCCAGCGGAGGGGACATATGAATCCGATCGCAGATTTTTGAAATATTGATATAAGGACGCTGTAAAGCGTCCTCCGGCAACTTGAGCATGGCCGGGAATGACGCTTTAACACGGCTCCTGGCAGCCAAAGTGTTAATGCCATCGTCCCGAGTAGAGCAGTGTGACGGGGAGCTCTTTTATTAGCATTAGCTGAAGAGCTATTTGAAAAGCTAGTTTTAGCTTAACGTTACCTTGGCTAAAGTTGGGACTATTCATAATCCAGCTGCAGACCTGCAAGCAAAGTACAGCAAGTGGGCAAAGGAGTATTCCAAAGTAAATCACTTTGTCACCAGTAACGTTACATTGTTTCCATAGAGAGAGAGAGAGAGAGCTGCTAATTAAACACTAACGTTAGCTAGCTAACAGAGGAACGACTAGCTAACGTTAGCTAATAGCTGTAACGTTACTAACAACGAATCAGCTGTTTATATTATGCGCCATCAGTAGACAACGTATCATGTATTAAACTAGAGTTAATGGTTTAATGCTTCAGTCACAGTGATGTTGAAAGAGCAGGTGTCACGAACCTCTTTCATTTCTTTATGGAGATCCGCGTGCCTTCAGGTGTTTTGCCATATTTGTGGTGTTTGCACCTTTCGTTGGCACTGCTCTGTAACACCGCTTGCAAATGGGCATCGTGGCATCTTTAACTTTTCCTTCGTTGTTTACTTCAAGCCCGAAGTACTTCCAAACAGCACTTCTGCTGTTTTCTTTATCCACAAGGACAAGTTGCGGACGCTCTGCATTTGCCATCTTCGGAGCTAAAATCTTTATTTACAAACTGAAGACGGGTCTGAGGGGGAGGGGGCTGCAGCAGCGTGCGTCTGTCGGTCAACAACTGCGGTAGAACACTGCGAGCAAGCCAGCTGGTATCGATACTGCAGAAAGTATCGATATTTCGGGAAATGAGTATCGAAACCGTTTTAAATATTCAGAATCGATATGTATTGATTTTTCCATATTTTTGACCACTACTTTCTAGTTATTACTAAAAAACAGTATATATAAAACAGTAGCTGTAAAACCACCTCTAACTCTAACCCCTAACCAGACCTAGACCACCTCTTACTCTGACCCCTAAGTTACGGTTGTGACTTAGAGTCCAGATAGGGGTTAAGAGTTGGTCTAGCCCTTTACATCCATCTATCTAAATAATAATAATATCTAAATAATAATAATAAATTATAATGAATGCTTAACTACCCCTAAGTAGGGCTGGGCGATATGGCCTAAATATGATATCACGATATTTTCTGACCTTTCGGCGATACACGATACACATCACGATGTTTTTCTTTTTTACCCCAAACAATTCATTATGAGGCTTACCAAGACAGTATTTGAGTTTGCAAGCTAACATTAAAGACAAAATAAAATACCCATGCATTTAGCATTTTTATATTAGATTTAGATTATTAGATTATATATTGCATATGAGATATTATATGATTTAGATATGAAATATGATGAATTGAAAATGGGGGACCCTGATGTAAACAAGACTAAAGTCTTTCTCTGGTCTGCATCCCCTTAACAATTGTATGTATTGAGCTGTACTGTACCCATTCTGCAATATGTTAAAGTTTTAAATCAATCAATCAATAAATAGCATTTTAGCATTTTTATGAAACTACTGTATATATGTATGTCTCTAAATGTTTTGATGAATTGAAAATGGAGGACCCTTATGTAAAAAAGCCGAAAGTCTTTTTCTGGTCTTCATCCTCCTGTACTGTATTGTACCCATTCTGCAACCTTTTAATACAGTTTTCATTCATTCATTCTGACGGAAACATAATCATTTTGATTGACAGTCGAGTCTGCCAATGACGTCACACCGCTTGCACCCGCCCTGCTGTTCTTAGCACCAATCGGCAAGCGTTATGACTTCCTGAATGTCCCGTGTGCTGAAGTGAACACTGAACATCAACAAAGCTACTAACGTTAGCTCCCCGCGGCCGTCGAGTAGGAGACCAGTGCTTCACAGGATGCTAAATGAGGCATAATGATTTTACTACAACGAATGTTATAATAAAAGCCTTTCCATACATCTGTCTGATTGAAAACTTTATTAACAGACCGCGGAATGGGCATATCTCAGCACAGGCTGAGATATGAACGAGTAACGTGTGGACAGATTGACGCGACACAATCCTCTTGGGCAAAACATCACGATATCCACGATACGTTGAAAAAGTGTATCGTTAATGAACTGTACCCGATATTTATATAATATCGTCATATCGCCCAGCCCTACCCCTAAGTTACCCTAACCAGACCTAGACCACCTCTAACTCTAACCACTAACCAGACCTCTTCCATGTGGCACTTTAACACTGACCTCAGAATGTGATTTTATATAATGTTTTTATGCAAGCAAATTGCAATCAGTGTGTACTACTACTAGTACTACTGTGTGTTCTGTTTACTTAGTTTACAGTATCCTGTTATAGAATAAACCGCTGCCAGACACAGCAGAGAGAGAGAGGACAGACATGACAGAGGACAGACACAGCAGAGAGAGGACAGACATGGCAGAGAGAAAGGAAAGACACAGCAAACAGAAGACAGACAAGAGTTCAGCGTCGTCTCTCTGGTCAGAAACAACGTCACCACATATACTGTAGGAGCAACAATACATTGGACCATGTCTACACCAACATATATACTTCCTGTGTATCACTTGTGCTGCAGACTCAGATTCCCCTAGGTTAAAAAATAAATACGCAATTTAAATCAGAACATTTTCCATTTTGACTATTTCTGACTTCTGACAAGTTTTTTTCCATTAACTAAAAATAGATAAAAATGTCATCCGTTTTTGTCGACTAAATCTAGACTAAAACAAAAAAGACAAAATTGAGACAAAAACTGACAGACTAAAATGCTCAGACATTTAGTTGACTAAAACTGACTAAACGAAAAATAAATGAAGATGACTAAATATGATAAACGAAAAAGGAGCACTTGACACATGACTAAGACTAAAACTAAAATGAAAATAGCTGCCAAAATTAACACTGATTGCAGGTAACTGCCTGTTGGGTTTTATCTCAGTATTTTATTAATGTTGGCCAGTTTTCAATAACTGCCCTTGGAG
This sequence comes from Notolepis coatsorum, assembly GCF_963971535.1. Taxonomy (NCBI): domain Eukaryota; kingdom Metazoa; phylum Chordata; class Actinopteri; order Aulopiformes; family Paralepididae; genus Notolepis; species Notolepis coatsorum. Next base: position 582,090 of record NW_028174886.1, on the reverse strand, counting down.
CAGATTCACGTTTAAATCACAACAACTAAATTTGGAGGATAAAACATTTTTAGAACTTGAGAAATACAAACTGAACGAATGCAAAACACACACACAATCTGAACTCTTCATTGGTGTACTTCTCTCTTCTCCAGGTACAATTGCTGCATTGCTGCCCAACAACAAGCAGAGATATGAACGAGTCAAGGCCTCACTGCTGTGACCAGTGTGGAAAGAGATTCATCAATAAGTCCACTTTTCGAATACACCAACGCATTCATACAGGAGAGAAGCCCTATAACTGTGACCAGTGTGAGAAGAGCTTCAGTACCTCTGATGGCTTAAAGGAACACCAGCGCATTCATACAGGAGAGAAGCCCTATAACTGTGACCAATGTGGAACATGCTTCAGTCAGTCTGGACACTTAACGAAACACCAGCGCATTCATACAGGAGCGAAGCCTTACTACTGTGACCAATGTGGAACACGCTGCAGGACCTCTGGAGACTTAAAGGGACACCAGCGCATTCATACAGGAGAGAAGCCCTATAACTGTGACCAATGTGGAACACTCTTCAGGACCTCTGATGGCTTAAAGGAACACCAGCGCATTCATACAGGAGAGAAGCCCTATAACTGTGACCAATGTGGAACATGCTTCAGGACCTCTGGACACTTAACGAGACACCAGCGCATTCATACAGGAGAGAAGCCTTACCACTGTGACCAATGTGGAACACGTTTCAGGACCTCTGATGGCTTAAAGGAACACCAGCGCATTCATACAGGAGAGAAGCCCTATAACTGTGACCAATGTGGAACATGCTTCAGGACCTCTGGACACTTAACGAGACACCAGCGCATTCATACAGGAGAGAAGCCTTACCACTGTGACCAATGTGGAACATGCTTCAGGACCTCTGGAGACTTAGAGAGACACCAGCGTATTCATACAGGAGAGAAGTGTTACTACTGTGACCAGTGTGAGAAGAGCTTCAGTCAGTCTGGAGACTTAAATAGACACCAGCGCATTCATACAGGAGAGAAGTGTTACTACTGTCATCAGTGTGAGAAGAGCTTCAGTACCTCTGGAGGCTTAACGGTTCATCTGCGCATTCATACAGGAGAGAAGCCTTACCACTGTGACCAATGTGGAACACTCTTCAGGACCTCTGGAGACTTAAAGAGACACCAGCGCATTCATACAGGAGAGAAGTGTTACTACTGTCATCAGTGTGAGAAGAGCTTCAGTAGATATGACAGCTTAAAGGTTCACCAGCGTATTCATACAGGAGAGAAGCCTTAAAGACAGTGGAGGAAACATTTAATTTGATGATTCAATTTAAAGACACACCAGCACATTCATACAGGACAGAGTCTCACCAGTGAATTTATACAGGAGAGAAACCCTACCACTGTGACCAGCATGGGATGAGCTTCAGACAATCAAGATTTAAAGAACCACCAATATATTCCTGTATATTCCTTCAGGTGTCAAACCCTAAAATTGTGTAGAAATCTGTACTGTTATACTGAGTACTATTATACTGAGTAATGTTATACTGAGTAATGTTATAATTTCTTTTTGTTTATTTTCTATTGAAATTCTATCATATGTGCTAAATATAGATGCAACAATGCATTTTTAAGCTTTGAAAGATTGCGTCCCTCCCAACTATTCTTTGACATCTGTAAGCTTTGCAACAGGACTCACTAGGAAATACTGCCTGTGGTTTAGGAGGGCTGGCTCCTAGGTAGAGCAGGGCAGGACGCAGAAAGAGACGATATCTCCTCCTGTGTATGAAGATCATCATTTAAATATCTATTTAAAATATTTCTTGTTGTACCCGACATCGCTGCGAATGAGGGCAATCTGAACTTTTTTCTAGTTAAAATAAAGGTTTGAAATGAAATGAATTAGGGTTCATCAATGGTATTCAATACAGTGTGAAATAAGCAAAAAACAAGATTTTACATGCAGCATGTGTGAAAGGGTCTTTAGTGTGTTTACATTGCATACTGCATTTTTTCATAACCTGCACCCTCATACATTATAAGACCAGTGTTTAGCGGTGCTCCCTGCTGCAAGAGAGATTAAAGCATAACGTTTCATGTTGCTCCATGTGAGTAGACCTTTAGGCCGTGGTGGGACATCTTAAATCCAAATGAAAACCTTATAGCGAACTGAAAGGTCCCACTCTATCCGTCCTCATCATAACTATATGGCTGAACACAGCTCTTCTGTTCAATGTTGACGCCCTGGCCCTCCAGATGTGTTCTGCACATTTACCACTAGAGGGCAGAATGTCACCATGTATAACCTGAATTTACATTATATACTTTTTTTTATCCAGCAGAGGGCAGTACACTCACAAACCAACAACAAACCAGGTAACAGGCTGCTCTACAGTTTTAATGGACAGATCTGCTGTTGCAGGGATTTACCAGAACAACGGTAATTTGTCAAACAATTTGTGCTGCTGCTGTGAATGACATGTTGTTAACACTTTCACTGCCACGCTGTTTCCCCATCTTTGTACTTAGTTGGCCAGCGCTGTAAAGTATAGGGGTTTTCACTTTGGTGTTTGCAGGGCTATATCTATATTCTATATTATAGCTATGGAGACAATACTATGGCTCATTTGACATCAACTATCTATCGTTCAACACGTGAAAAAGAATAATTGTTTTCATGCATCCGTTCGCGTGTTATACCGTGGTGAATATTGTATAGTTTCTGAGTGATCCTGGCTAATTCCTGGTAACTGTTATGGAGCATTACGCGAATTCTGCTAATAGCGTTGGCGTTGCTCGCCTGGACACGCTACTATTTCCAATTCAAAGGTATATAATAGGTATTATGTTTCATCATGAATGCATGAAAGGGGGGGGGGGGGGGGGGGTCGTTTTTTGATACTTTGATCGCCAGTAACGGCATTCGTTTTGAACACCACACATGTTGATCGGCTGGATCGATATGAAAACATTGTAGGATCAAGCTGAAATTTGAAATTGATGCCATAGTCCTTACCTTTACTAGGAAGTATCCCGAAAATAATATTCCAATTGTCTGATCGCGATTATAATCCGGCACACACATGCATGGAGGGTCATTGGACGTGTTTCAATGTGATCGGGTGAACCACTAGACTCGCCTGACCCAAAATATAGCGCCCGGAGGGATTTAAGCACCCGGTGTGAAGGAGGGTTTCAAATGTTGGGCGATACTGCCACCTTGCATGATGCGGCCGGTATTGCCCTCTGGCGATCTCAGAATGATTCCCTATGGTAACCCTGAGGTCCGTGTGCCTGAAATGAATCAAAATATAGAATAAAAGAAATAACAACCAAAACCCGAGAAATCTCAGGTCTGGCAGCCAAGTTAACCTGAGATATCTCGGGTCTGGCCATTAATGTGTTAAGAAGCTCCTTCCTGCAGGAGACAAACAACACAACATTAGATTAGATTCAAATGCATTGTCATTGTTGTGAAGGGCCAGATTAAACCGAATATATATATTTATTTATATATATATATTTAATTGTATTTGTATATTCTCTAATATTCCCTGATATCCCTTGTATATTCCTTGTACAATATGCATTGAATATCCATTCTAGCCTACTGAACATCCCATAATAGTCTCCATTCTACTATTGGTCGAGACCTTGGTGCCAGGCTGCCATACCCCTCAGACCCAGTTCAAACGTACCGCTCGACATGTACGAACAAGTCCTAGTTCCGCGTAGGAATTTGGCTACCGCACCACTAATGGGACTATTTGTTCATAGTGCGTATATATACTGCGCTACTAAAGTAGGACTTTCTTTTCAGTCCAGTTTCTTACCCTCCAATAGAGTCACAGACGTAAAGCCTCCCCGCGATGCCACGTGTGGGAGTAAGGCCAAGTTCGGCCTACCATCGGTATTGAGACATCGTGTATATTAATATTTGAATAGTCATATTTGGCACTATATCGTCGAGTTGGACGTAGTCTATTAAGCTAATAATAGTCTGTTAATATATAGTGCTTCGTGCGGTGAGAATACTACCGTAGTCAGTACCCCATCGTTTCGGGCAGAGAACTGGCTGCTTACCCAGGGTGGTTGACCCTATGTGAAGCTGCACCCGAGGAGCCCCAGAGCCGACGAGCGAGTGGACCTGTATACCGGATTATTCTACCGACGACAGCCCGCCTTCCCAGGCACGGATTATGCTTTGGATACTTTGATTATTCTATGGATAAAGACCCCCGACACTACCGTGTGTTGGAACCCCCCCCCCTGGAGAGGACGCAAGGTGAGGAGACGCTCTGCAAGACGAGGTCTCTCCACATCTCTCCCCCGTGGACCGGAGAGAGCCGGCCCACAAAGAGTCCACCTGCTTTCATCTGTGGTCCAAGGATCGCCGGCGCATTGAACGGCACTACAGTGGGTTCACCTGGGATACCCTTGGCCGGACGAGGCAGCTGGATTCTACCCCCCCCCCCCCCCTCCTACTCCTGTCGGCTTACAAGCGACCGGATTAACCCCCTCTAGTGTATCCAGCCTATAATCATTAAAGTATCATTGCTGTTATTCCTTAACTATTCCAGGTCGTATATTTACCACCTGCGCCTTCAGAGATTGGACATTATCTATTGATATACCGACGAATACTCCTTGCCATAAAAGTGCATACTATTTCAATTCATAAATGTAATTAAGTGATTAAGTGCTTATTCTACACACCATCGCTGTGTAGGAAATAAAGACCTGTTTCTAATTCGTACATTTGTGTTGGATCCGTTTCATCTACGTGAGAGTGTTCATGATAATATATTTATGCCGTGTACTGGGTGGCCGAATATTAAGTACAAAGGTAGTGGTAGTAAGTATCATATCTAGTAATACAGTCAGGGAATTGTACCCCTCAGTTACAATTGGTCCTTCGAGCCGGATGGTAATTAGTGTAATATTAATATAGTGTTATTAATATTGAAATGGCCTATGATGAACACTCCACGAAACGATCCTCCTAACCAACGCCCGCAGCGCGAACGACGGCTCCCTCAGTACTTAGAGGCTTACGCTGTCAGTCAACAACCTAGTCTTCTACTAACAGTAAACGCGGTAAAACTAGAAAGTAAAAGTATGTCTAACCCCAACGCCCAGACTACCCCGACCATAGAGGCCCCTACGGGCTCTAATGTAACTGACCAAGTTCACGGTGGGGACCAGTGGGAACCAGACATGACTTCACACCCCGCCAGTACTGAAGAAGTAGTCCCCGATGAGTCCCGGGAGGAATACAACGCTACCGAGAGAGAACTCGGCACGGAAGAAGACGGGGAGAGCACCGTGGAGATAGAGCTCCAAGGCTCCGCAAGGAGTACCCCGAGGGAAGGCTCCCCTATACAACCGCCTTCTCCCAGCGAGGCAGAGAGGACCCTACAGCAGGCATTCCTCGTCAGCCTGAAAGCCTCTACTGAACGCGATAGACTCCAGGGTGAACGCGATCGATTGCAGCTACAGCAACGGAGCGAAGAAGAGCACATACGCCTGGAAATAAGACGCATTCAGATGGAAGAGAATGTGGCCCGAGACCGAGCAGACAGCCAGCGAGCAGCTGCTGGTGCTCTACGGGACGCAGAGCGCGACAGACGGCAAGCGCAACTAATAGAACAGCTGATCAGACGGACAACACCCTCTCCCTCCGCCAGAGGCTCCAGGAACTCGTCTAGACACACCTCCAGGGCGGCATCCCCTAGCCGAGTAAACAACCCTGAACTTGACCAACAGACGAGGTCTATACCCCCCACAGACCACCTCCCCCCACCGGTCCAAGCGAGACCTAGCAACCGGGAAGGAGCAGCATATCCTGTGGAGAGGCTAAACCAGAGACTACAAGCACTGGATGACCTAACTGAAGACGAAGAGGAAGAGGAGGAGAACCGCGCCCGAAGACAGCACAGTACTCTACCGGACCAGGAGGTCCGGTACAGCCCAGGCTATACTCCCGCGGAGCTGCGCTACAGACCCCCGACTCTATACACGGGTGAGCACGACGCACGACCCGCACCGAGGAACAGCACCTGGACAAGCGGGCCATGGTACACTGCCGGTACCAGCCCATACCAAGGAGCGGGAGGAGACTCGCCTAGGAGGCCTCTCCCCCAACGCTCGCCGATGTATCCACAGTCAGCGTCATACATTGGCACGCCTATGGTACCCGACTTCACCCAAGAGAACCGGGCCCAGTATACAGAACTCCGCATGTGTCTGGAGACCATGTTGGTGGATGTATTGGATGAACGCCACAAATACGCCATCCTACTGCAGCACTTAAAGGTGCCCCGCGCACATAATATAGCGCTCGCCTACGCGACTTCCACCACCCCATACACAGCAGCGCTGGTAGCATTGGACCAGAGGTATGGGCGCATATGGGATTACGTGATCCAGGAGATCCGACACATCGACCGCTTACCCCCAGCAATAGACAATCGAGCACTGGACGACCTGTCCATCAGAGTGCAGTCCCTGGTAGGGATGTTGGGAGCGCAAAGAGAGAAGGGGAAGTATGAACTTTACGCCAACTCAAATGTGGAAAGGATCCTGGAGAAGCTGCCGCCCGCGCGTCAGGAGCGCTTTAGGCGGCAGAGGGACCACAGAGACCCGAATGGCCCCGAACCTCCTCGATCTAGCAGACTTCCTGGCGAGAGAAGTTAGCAGCCTACGGCTAGATACATTCGGACGGAGCACCCCTGGCTCCAGAGAAGGAACCAGACGACTAAATGATGGAAGAAGATCGGTGACTGTGATGCACCAATCGGAGTCAGTACCGAGCAGCAGGAGCCACAGTACCCCCTCCAGAACGGAGAAGTGGAAGATAGTGTGCCCCTACTGTGAGAAAGAACACTGGCTAGCGCAATGTGACTCCTTCCCCAAGCTGAACGCGGAGGAAGCAGGTCAATGGATAAAGTCCAACAAGCGCTGTTTTCGCTGTGCGCGCTCACACATGGCAGCCGAATGCCGCTTAAAGAAAAGGTGCACCAAGTGCGATGGAGCCCATCTGGACATACTTCACGACAGTAACAGACGGCGCCCTTCACCTGCACCATCCAGCCGCAAAGCGAGCGTCATGTACATCGATCCCGCCAGCAGCAGTGGAGCCCGAGTACTCCTAAAAGTAGTGCGTGTGACACTAAGCTACCAGAATAAAGTCCTGGACACTTACGCCGTCCTCGATGACGGGTCAGAGAAGACCCTGCTGCTCGCCTCCGCTGCGGCCCAGCTAGGGCTGCGGGGAAGCGAAACCCAAATGACAATTCGGACAATAAGACGAGATTTGAAGACGATAAAGGGCGAGAATGTCTCATTCTCTATCGCAGCAAGCGGCCAGCCTGAGCGACGGTACCAGATTGCAGACGCTTTCACCAGCCAAGAAATAGGACTGTCGCGGTACACATACCCCGTCGCCAAGCTGATGGAGAAATATGCACATCTGCGCAAGTTACCGATCCCGCTCATAGACAATGCTATGCCGACCCTGTTGATAGGCTCCGACCATGCAGACCTCATTGTCCCGATAGACCGGGTTCATACCGGACCCCGAGGCTGTCCTGCAGCAGTCGAGACCCGTTTGGGATGGACTCTCCAAGGCCCGCTCGCCAAATCTCTCAACCGAAGTACAGCCACTAGATGTCTCCACTCCCGAGTCACAGAGGGAGAAACCGCACTCCTGCAACACGTAGAGCGGCTATGGAGCTTGGAACAAATGCCCTTTAAGAATGGAAAGAAAGACATTCGCTCTAAAGATGACATTTACGCCATTCACCTCCTCGAGACAGGGACCAAGAGAGTCCCGGTCAACGGCGTGTTGAGATACGCCACGCCACTCCTGCGGCGAGAAGGAATGCCTACTTTCCACGCCAAGACAGACGCCATAGAACGGTACCTGCTGAACACGGAGCGGCGCTTAGCCAAGAACCCCGCCCAAGAGAGTGTATACCGCGCTGAGATTGAGAAGCTCATCACAGCGGGACACGTCACAAAGATGGACATTAAAGAGGCTGACCAGACCACTGAATCGTGGTACGTGCCCCACCACAAGGTCCATCACAACGGTAAAGACCGCATAGTATTTAACTGCAGCTACCAGATCGGATCCCAAAATCTGAATAAAGAGTTACTGCCCGGTCCCACACTCGGCCCCTCCCTACTCGGCGTTCTACTCCGCTTCCGCCAGGAAAAGGTGGCCATCAGCGGGGACATTAAAGGAATGTTCCTGCAGGTGAGATTAGTAGAGGCGGACAAGCCCCTGTTACGGTTCCTATGGAGAGAGAAGCCAGGAGATGAGCACCCAGCCATCTACCAATGGGAAGTCCTCTCCTTCGGAACGACGTGCAGCCCCTGCTGTGCGACATTTGCACTACAGAAACATGTAGCAGAGGACCCAGCAGCGGACGAAGAGGTCCGACACAGCGTAAAGAACAGCTTCTACGTAGACAACTGTCTACAAAGCCTTTCAACCCAGGAAGAAGCCGAGGCTCTCCTGATTAAACTCCGCGCCTCATTGATCAAAGGCGGCTTTGATCTCAGGCAGTGGGCCAGCAGCGATCCGCAAGTACTGCGCAGCCTCTCCTCCGAGGACAAGGCAGCCAGCAGCGAGACCTGGATGGCTACAATCCCGGGAGAAGCCCAGGAGATGACCCTGGGATTGGTGTGGCGATTCAAAACAGATTCGCTTCACTACAGACACAAGCCCCTGACTACGGAGCAGGGAAGGCCGGCGGCGGCGCCGACCACCAGACGGAGTGTGTACACAACACTCGCCCGACAATATGACCCGCTAGGATGTATTCTACCGTACACCACCAGGGCAAAAATGATTGTACGAGCATTGTGGGACAAGGACCAGGGCTGGGACGACCCCATTCCCGCACACCTTGCATCCACCTGGAGAGAGTGGGAGATGGAGCTCCACTCACTCCCAGGCGTTAATATGCGCCGAAGCTACTTCCCACCCACGGTGAGGCCAGAGACATGTAAAATGGACTTACACGTCTTCAGTGACGCCTCAGAGGTCGCATACGGATCAGTAGCCTACTTGCGGGCCCAAGACCAGGGGGGAGAGATCTACACAGCATTTGTCCTCGCCCGCTCGAGAATAGCCCCACGCAAGCAACAATCTATCCCACGTCTAGAGCTCTGCGCAGCCCTAGCCGGAGCGCACCTAGCCACGCTCATCCAACGTGAGCTCACCATACCGGTGTCTAGAACAATCCTGTGGTCAGATTCCACGACGGTACTCGCCTGGATCAAATCGGACTCATGCAAGTACAAAGTCTTCGTGGGAGTCAGAGTCACCGAGATTCAAGACTTAACCGAAGAGTTAACCGGAGAAACAGAGTGGCGCTACGTTGATACAAAACGGAACCCAGCTGACGTCATCACCCGGGGGATGCCCCTGGATGACCTCACCCGTCGCAATGTCTACAGTGACGGCCCCGCATTCCTAAGACTCCCGGAAGGACAGTGGCCCATGCCTATCCCGAGGGAAGCAAGTCCAGAGGAGGTGGAAATTAAGAAGTCTGTGTTCTGTGGATTGAGCACCGTAGCCTCCACCGACCCTAACATAAACGATTGCACGTCCATAGAGAGTGCACAACAAAGAACATTCCTGCGGTACCACCCGGAGTGCAAGTCCCCCGCTGATATGTCAGCAGCTAACTACGAGGAAGCAGAATTGCTTCTACTGCAGCGAGCCCAGAGAGACTCGTTCCCCGATGAATTGGCCTGTCTACAGGGAGGAAAGCCCGTCCCATCCGACAGCAGATTAATTCACCTGGCCCCCGAGAGCGACGCTCACACCCTCATCAGAGTGGGTGGTCGCCTACGCAGAGCCCCCAATCTACCGGATGACATTAAATACCCGATCGTATTGAACAGCCTACACAAGGTCACAGAGCTGATTATAAAGAAATACGATGAGGATGTACATCACGCAGGAGCAGAAAGAGTCTTCACGGAAATCAGACGTCGTTACTGGATCCTACAAGGAAGAGAGACGGTACGACGCTTCCAACGAACATGTCTAGACTGCCGCAAGTGGCGCGCGCAGCCCAGCATACCAAGGATGGCTGACCTTCCTCCATGTCGCCTCCGAATCGGTGACAAGCCATTCCACTCAACGGGTATGGACTGCTTTGGCCCGCTGCACATAAAGAAAGGAAGAGGAACCGAGAAGCGGTGGGGTATTGTATTCAAATGCATGACCACCAGAGCGATACACATCGAGCTTCTCCCGACCATGAGCACAGACTCATTCCTTATGGCCTTCCGTAGATTCATATCACGGAAAGGAAGACCGTCTACCCTATTGTCCGATCATGGGACAAACTTTAAAGGCGGCGAAAGAGAGCTGAGAGAGAGCTTCCAAGCTATGGGCCCAGAACTTAAGACCCACCTCGCTCCAGCACAGGTTGATTTCCAATTCAACCCCCCAAACGCACCCCACTTCGGTGGCACTTGGGAACGAGAAGTGCGCTCCATAAAGACAGCCCTGTACGCAGTACTTGGGGCCCAGACTGTGGCGGAAGAAGTCCTAATGACAGTCCTCACGGAGATTGAGGGAGTACTTAACTCGAAGCCCCTCGGATATGTCTCCAGTGATGTGGCGGATATCGACCCAGTTACCCCCAACACACTCCTGATGGGGCGGCTAGATCCCACATTACCCCAGACAATGTACCGGCCTGAAGAAGCGAACGGCCGACGAATGTGGAGGTACAGCCAAGTATTAGCCGACAAGTTTTGGAACAGTTTCCTACTGCACTACCTACCGTCTCTACAGACCCGCCAGAAGTGGGTAAAGGAGAGAGACAATTTGACAGAAGGAACAGTCGTCATGATTATTGATCAATCACTGCCCAGAGCTATGTGGCCGGCCGGCCGCGTAAGCAAAGTGATCACCGGTGCCGACGGCAAGGTCCGAGCAGCTGAAGTGCTCGTCCAGGGTCGCACTTACACCCGTCCCGTGGCAAGGCTCATAGAACTGCCTCGACTCCCAGACACAATCGATGATGACCATGACCCTACAACCCTATGACTTTGTGAAGTTGACTGACCCCTACAGCAAACCCTTATGTGTAAATAGACAACGCGATTAATCTGTCTCCGTTTAACTGATTAGGTCTGGGACCTATTCAGGGGGTGGCTGTTGTGAAGGGCCAGATTAAACCGAATATATATATTTATTTATATATATATATTTAATTGTATTTGTATATTCTCTAATATTCCCTGATATCCCTTGTATATTCCTTGTACAATATGCATTGAATATCCATTCTAGCCTACTGAACATCCCATAATAGTCTCCATTCTACTATTGGTCGAGACCTTGGTGCCAGGCTGCCATACCCCTCAGACCCAGTTCAAACGTACCGCTCGACATGTACGAACAAGTCCTAGTTCCGCGTAGGAATTTGGCTACCGCACCACTAATGGGACTATTTGTTCATAGTGCGTATATATACTGCGCTACTAAAGTAGGACTTTCTTTTCAGTCCAGTTTCTTACCCTCCAATAGAGTCACAGACGTAAAGCCTCCCCGCGATGCCACGTGTGGGAGTAAGGCCAAGTTCGGCCTACCATCGGTATTGAGACATCGTGTATATTAATATTTGAATAGTCATATTTGGCACTATATCGTCGAGTTGGACGTAGTCTATTAAGCTAATAATAGTCTGTTAATATATAGTGCTTCGTGCGGTGAGAATACTACCGTAGTCAGTACCCCATCGTTTCGGGCAGAGAACTGGCTGCTTACCCAGGGTGGTTGACCCTATGTGAAGCTGCACCCGAGGAGCCCCAGAGCCGACGAGCGAGTGGACCTGTATACCGGATTATTCTACCGACGACAGCCCGCCTTCCCAGGCACGGATTATGCTTTGGATACTTTGATTATTCTATGGATAAAGACCCCCGACACTACCGTGTGTTGGACCCCCCCCCCCTGGAGAGGACGCAAGGTGAGGAGACGCTCTGCAAGACGAGGTCTCTCCACATCTCTCCCCCGTGGACCGGAGAGAGCCGGCCCACAAAGAGTCCACCTGCTTTCATCTGTGGTCCAAGGATCGCCGGCGCATTGAACGGCACTACAGTGGGTTCACCTGGGATACCCTTGGCCGGACGAGGCAGCTGGATTCTACCCCCCCCCCCCCCTCCTACTCCTGTCGGCTTACAAGCGACCGGATTAACCCCCTCTAGTGTATCCAGCCTATAATCATTAAAGTATCATTGCTGTTATTCCTTAACTATTCCAGGTCGTATATTTACCACCTGCGCCTTCAGAGATTGGACATTATCTATTGATATACCGACGAATACTCCTTGCCATAAAAGTGCATACTATTTCAATTCATAAATGTAATTAAGTGATTAAGTGCTTATTCTACACACCATCGCTGTGTAGGAAATAAAGACCTGTTTCTAATTCGTACATTTGTGTTGGATCCGTTTCATCTACGTGAGAGTGTTCATGATAATATATTTATGCCGTGTACTGGGTGGCCGAATATTAAGTACAAAGGTAGTGGTAGTAAGTATCATATCTAGTAATACAGTCAGGGAATTGTACCCCTCAGTTACAGTCATCATACAGCACAAGTACAGTACGATATAAATAGGTTTGGTATCCAACCAGAGTGCAAATGTAACAGTAAAGTGCAGTAGTAATATACAATGCACAGGTTATTAAACTGGATATAAAATATATAAATTAATTAGTACTACGGGTGTAAAGGTACACGTATCCATACCGAACCGTTTCAGTGTGTACCGTACCGTACCGAACGGCTGTGTAGTGTACCGAACGAATACAACGGTATGTTAACCACTAACGACCGCCCACCGGGGGCTGTTTTTTTCACAATCTAATATAATTTTTTTTTTTTTTTTTTTCTTTTTGTTTACAAGTGGATTATTCATTTCAATATAGAATATTCGTTGACAGCCCTACAAGTACAATTAGTTACTGCACACTACATCACCCCTGAGTGGAACATGGAAAGACAAACGTTCCCCCACTGTACCGAAAACCCGTACCGAACCTTGACTTCAAAACCGAGGTACGTACTGTACCGTGGTTTTTGTGTACCGTTACACCCCTAATTAGTACTACTGAGTAATGGTGCTAATCAGTAAGTCATACTGGCCAGCAGTGTACAGGTAACTAGCGAGAGTAGGTAAGTGATATGTACAGATAGATATATATATTGTATCTACATTATGTAAAAAGGATTATTATTATTATTATTAGTGATGCACCGATGTGAAAATTGTGGCAGATACCAATATTTTGAAACTATTTAAGACAAAAACATGTAAAAGGAATTTAATAAAATAAAACTATAATTTTTTCTTTTTTTTATATCGGCCCTATCTTGATATCGGACCGATACCGATGTGTAAAAAAAATTACCATATTGGCCGATATTATATCGTGCATCACTAATATCCATATAAAGCTTGTGCTTGTATCGACATGACTTGTATCTGTTTAAACATTACGTTTCGGGTTTAACGTTACTCACTAGACCAGGGGTGGCCAACCAGTCAGAGACTAAGAGCCACAAAAATTACTGTGGTACCACAAAGAGCCACACCATATACCAGCGTTTCTCAACCTTTTTTTTTTCAGTCACGGCACCCTTCATGTGTTTATAGGTCTCACCCTCTGGCCTCTGAAGTTGCTAATGTCTTTTTTATTTGGGCCTCACAGGGTTGACCTCTTAAGCCCGAGATATACAGTAAAAGTGTATATTTTCAGCATTATGTTTGTTTACCAATTATTTTAACTGTTATTAGTGATATATAAGATTATAGAAATCTCAGGGCATTGAGTCGGAAACCGGCGCATATTGACAGGAGGAAGTGGCACAGCCAAAAGTGAGTGTAGTCTTTTGAAGGAAGAGACTCTGGGCTTTTGAATTTTGAAAAACTACCCTACCCAGCTCACACCAGCCCCTGACAATCATCTGACTTCTGGATTGACCTTTTTATTTCTCTTATTTTTTGGGATTATCTCCCACAAACCTGAACGTTATTGCCATAAAACAGAACGCAGTTAGTTTCTCTACCTTTCTGTGAACGTCTTGCAAAAAACGGTGTTGCAATACGATGAAAAATTGTAGAGAAATTTACATTATAAAAAAGATGGCAGAATTCAGTATTGTATCTACAAAACCTTCTGTTTAATCATTTTCCCTTTATTCATTTGCTTAGATTTTTCAGGTCTGGTAAATTTTAGCATGGTGTTATTCACAGTCAAAGATAATATATATTTTTTTAAATAGAATTGATATTCTCCTTTGGTTCATTACAATTTACTCAAGCCTAGTAACAGACACACTATTTCTGACACTGATCCTATATGTCCCTAGATTCAGATACCAAGAACATGCAAATGGACCTTTTAAAAAAAATTATAAATGTTTATTCTACGCTCTTATGGAATGAGTGACACAACATTTTTTTTTTAAAAGAGTAAAAAAAAAATTAATTTATTTTTTTTTATGGATGGAAGAGCCGCACATTGACGGGCAAAGAGCCGCATGCGGCTCGCAAGCCGCGGGTTGGCCACCCCTGCCCTAGACGATTGATGGAGCTCTTGCTGGTCCTATTAACGTTAGCCTACTTAGCTAATAGCTTACTGGTCCGTGTGTCTGGTGGAGCGCTAGCGTGAGGGGAGAGCTTTCGGATGGAAAGGGCAAAGCAACTTGTTTTGGGAGCCGAGCCGAGTTGGACGACGTGTCTGACCGCTACAGCATGTGGGGTAGGAGCCCTGGTCCTGCTGCTCAAATGGCTCAATGGAGGACAACGGGCAAGAAGGACTATTCTGAAAGCAAGAGACCGAAGGGCAGCGACCCTGCTGAGGGCAGAGCAAGCTGTCAGTCAATTCAAAGAGTCGGTAAGTGTTTTTTACACAGACGATTCCGCACCCAACCTACCCAACCTCGTCCAATGTACAGTTTCTTCGTCAAATGTATACTGTATACTCTCTTTTTTACACTATTTTTGTATCACAACTGTATTTGTAGATCTGGTATGTCATAAATGTCTAGATGTAGCAGTACTGTCTATCTGTATGTCATGTATGTCATATATGTTAAGATTAATTGAAAATGGGGGACCCTGATGTAAACAAGACGAAAGTCTTTCTCTGGTCTGCATCACATTAACAATTGTGTGTATTGAGCCGTACTGTATTGTACCCATTCTGCAATCTGTGTTCAAATTTGTTTTCAATCAATCAATCAAAAAGGGCCTTAAAGATGAACAAATACCAGTGTTTGTTGCGCCTCTCCATCAGCGAGGACCAACCAACCTTCTCATAAAGGACACGGTGATGAGTGTCGTATCTATCATTAGTGATGCATCTGAGGGCAGAGTGATAGACGGAGTCCAAGGATGTACTGTAACTTAAGTAAGGGTTTAGGCCGCAGCATGCCTATTATCACCATAGTCCAGGACTGATAAGAAAACTGCTTCGACAACAATTGAGATTGAGTCAAGGGATAGCAAAGAAAATAGTTTTATTCTTTGCGCACAGAAGGATCAATTCAAAACAGAGAGACAATCTGAGAAGTGAGCGCCACGTCAAGGTTCACTTTCAGCCTTAAACAGTAGTAAAGAAATCGAGGTTTGTATACATGAAAAAACTGTCTATGACGTGGAATGAATACTGTTATATTATCGCATAGCTCTGCTCAGCGTCATAGTGCAATACTCTCCACTTCAGTACTTGCACTGAATAAAAACTCACAATGTACCGTTACATACCATCATCTGTCTGACCACACCCCCATCCGTTACCTACATAAGCAGGGGTGTGGCCATACCCTCATCTCCTTCTTCACTTTCACCACAAGGAAGTGCCTGTATACCAACACTTGAACTACGTTGTTTAGTCTGAAGAAAGTTGAGACAGCGTTAACATTATTTCTTGTTCTTTTCTTTCTCTCATAATTTTCAATAGAAAAGAACTAAGTTATAATGTTTTCTTCGGGGGGTCGCGCTAGCAACGTCACCCTTCACCAGCGGTTCTCCGTTGCCTCCTCCATCATGCATCTTGGGGCGGGATTGACTCCGCGGTCGTGGAAGTCACTCGCGCCCGATCGGCGTCCGGTGGGTAGTTTGCCTCTCTGGGGGTTCCCGTCCCCTCCTTGTGGATTAGGTTGACGGGGTATTATTTTTTTCCCTCAGCCGCATCACATGGGACCCATGTCCGTCTTTTTTCTCTTTTCTGTAGAAAAGAAGAAATAAAAAAACAACGGCTTCTTGTCGTTCTCCCAGGCGGCTTGGAGGAACAATGTCTGGTGTCTTATTAGACTATCCATTGATGTGTTTTGGGTCTCGACGTGTACATAGTGCTGGCCCTGGGTGCTTCTCATAGGAATCATGCATGGGCTTGCGTGCCTTGGTTGCTCATCATTAAAACATCGTTTTTATGGGGCGACTGGGATGGAGTTTGTCTCTTCCGAGCGCCAGTGTTGTCTCGATGAATTCTCGTTCATATCTGGGGGATGTTAACGGAATAGATCAAAGCATAGGTAGAGGGGTCTCACGCCCTTGGGGTGGGCCACCGAGCGAGGTACGAAAGGGACCGGCTGGGTGGCGCCCTATATACTGTTTCGGATCGACACGCGTACCTACCCCCCTCCTAGTGTGGGGGATGTCAGCGTGATTAGGGCACGGGACTGGTTCTGGTCGTGCCGGTCCAGGTCAGTTAACCCGTTGTCCGCCGGGGACACAGATCTGCTGTTCTGGTACCCTGAGGGACTTGTGCTTTTTTCGGGGGGGAAAATGCCTGTCCTGTTAAACAATCACCCTCTGTCTCTAATTATGTATTTAGGTGTTGTGGGCCCAGCATCCATTGCTGGGTCATTGTTTGCTGTTACACTTGTTTTCGTTCGTGTTTTGTGTTTCCCTGTATCTCATGTTGCCACTTCTTGCAAGTAAAGCCTTTTGTTATCACACCGCCGTTTCCTGCCTGCTCTCTCCAAGTTCTCCGTGGGTTTAAATCTGTATTTGGGTTCCATTTCATCATGCCATCAAAGCACATTCGTAACACCCCTCTCTCTCCCAGCTCTCCTCTCTCTCTCCCAGCTCTCCCCCCTCTCTCCCAGCCGCCCCCCTCTCTCCCAGCGCTCTCTCCCAGCTCTCCCCCTCTCTCCCAGCTCTCCTCTCTCTCTCTCTCTCCCAGCTCTCCTCTCTCTCTCTCCCAGCTCTCCTCTCTCTCTCCCAGCTCTCCTCTCTCTCTCTCCAGCTCTCCTCTCTCTCTCCCAGTTGTCTTCTCTCTCGCTCTCTCTCTCTCCCAGCTCTCCCCCCTCTCTCCCAACTCTCCTCTCTCTCTCTCAGCTCTCCTCTCTCCCAGCTCTCCTCCCTCTCTCCCAACTCTCCTCCCTCTTTCCCTACTCTCCTCTCTCTCCCAGCTCTCCTCTCTTTTTTTTTGTTGAGAATGGCGCTGCTCCGACCGGCTGCCTTTCTGTTCGCTCCGTCGAGACTGTGCTTACTTTTGTTAATATTTATAGTTTTAAGAGTTTTGTCTGTACCAACAGTAGGTGCATTTAATGTGTATGACCGTCAGTCACTTATAGACATCGGATTACGGGAAACTTACCGATTGGATTACTCACTGGATCAGCTTTCCGAACCGCAACAATGGCCTGAGGAGATTCTCAGGAAAATGGGACCAGATCCTGATCCCAGGAACAAAGGAACCAGACGGCGTGGGAAGAGAGCTGGGATCCGTAATAGGCTGAGATCCAGACGACACCGAACGCCATTACCCAGTATATTGCTAGCCAATGTACAATCAATTGACAATAAACTGGACGATATCCGAGCAAGGATTCAATACCAAAGAGACGTCAGAGACTGCAACGTTCTCTGCTTCACCGAGACGTGGCTGGCGCCGGACGTCCCAGACCACGCTATCCAACCGGCCGAACACTTCTTCATCCACCGCAAGGATCGTACAGCAGAGTCCGGCAAACAACGTGGAGGAGGTATCGCCTTCATGTTTAACAACAATTGGAGCGATCCAACTAACGTGAAGGAATTATCCAACCACTGCTGCCCAGACCTGGAATATATAACCATCAAGTGTCATCCTTTCTTCCTCCCGAGGGAGTTAACGGCGATCGTCCTGATCGGAGTGTATATTCCACCGCAAGCCAGTAACAACGTTGCGCTCTCCAGACTCCACGACGAGGTAAATAGAATACAAGCGGCGAACGTTAACGCCGCCATTTTAGTGCTGGGTGATTTCAATAGCGCCAATCTGAGAAAGGTATTACCTGACTTCTATCAGCATGTGACTTGCAACACCAGAGGCGGTAACATCCTAGATCACTGTTACACGCAATTTAAAGGTGGCTACAAGGCTCATTCTGATAGTGGCTTTGGTAAATCAGATCACGCGTCCATTTTTCTTTCACCAAAGTACAAACAGAGAATCAAAAGTACTCCTGTAGTCTCGCGAGAGGTGCAGAAATGGGATTTGACATCAGAGGAGACGCTACAGGCTGCGTTTGACTGCACAGACTGGAACGTGTTCCGCGACACAGATAACATTAATGTCTACACGGAGACAGTGCTGGACTATGTTTGTACTTTGGTGGAAGAAACAATCCCCACTACCAAAATGAGAGTTTACCCAAATCAAAAACCCTGGGTAGACAAATCCGTCCGTGAAGCTCTGAGAGAGCGCACCAAAGCATACAACGACGGCCTAGTGGCAGGCAACATGAATGACCACAAGGTGGCGCGATACAACGTAAGGAGGACAGTGACAGAGGCCAAACGGCGCTACATGGATAAAATTGAACTCCAGTTTGAACAAGCTGACTCTAGAGCTATGTGGCAGGGGCTCAAACGATGACCGACTACAAAGGCGCCTCCCTCAAACTGAACAGTGACATCTCCTTAGCAAATGACCTCAATACCTTCTATGCGAGGTTTGATGCTGGTAATAACAACACCAGCCCACAAGCCACGGCAATGGGGGGGGGGGTCTGCTGCTGATGGAGACTCAGTGTTCAGGGTAACAGAGCATGAGGTGAGGCGGACCTTTAAAAAAGTTAATATCAGGAAGGCAGCAGGTCCGGACGGCATCCCCGGCCGCGTCCTAAAAGTCTGTGCCGACCAACTAGCCCCGGTATTCACTGACATATTTAACCTGTCCTTAGAACAGGCTGTCATCCCCACCTGCCTGAAGAAGTCCACTATTATCCCTGTACCCAAAAAATCCAAGCCTGCTTGCCTCAACGACTACCGCCCTGTAGCTCTCACCTCCATAGCCATGAAGTGCTTTGAGAAGCTAGTAAAGGGCTACATCTGCTCCTCCCTCCCCATCAACATGGACCCCCTGCAATTTGCATACCGCCCCAACAGGTCCACGGAGGACGCCATAGCCCATGTGCTGCACACAGCAGCATCACACCTGGACAAGAGGCAGGGGAACTATGTGAGAATGCTATTCATCGACTACAGCTCGGCATTCAATACCATAGTCCCCTCCATACTCATAGCCAAGCTCAGGGACCTGGGCTTGAACTATGACCTCTGCCAGTGGGTCCTGGACTTCCTGACGGGCAGACCCCAGGTGGTGAGAGCAGGCAACTGCACCTCCTCATCCATCACCCTCAACATAGGGGCCCCCCAGGGCTGTGTTCTGAGTCCCCTCCTCTACTCCCTATACACACACGACTGTGTGGCTCAGCGGAGTAGCAATACAATCATCAAATTTGCTGACGACACAGTGGTGGTGGGCCTGATCTCTGCCAACGACGAGAGGGCCTACCTGGAAGAGGTCAAGGTCCTGGCGGGATGGTGCCAGGAAAACAGCCTCTCCCTGAACGTCAGCAAAACAAAGGAGATGATTGTGGACTTCAGGAGGTCGGGGGTCAAGGACTACAGCCCCCTCAGCATCGACGGGGCACCGGTTGAGAGAGTCAACAGCTTTAAGTACCTCGGAGCCTACATATCCGAGGACCTGACATGGACCACACACATTGACAGTGTTGTGAAGAAGGCACGACAACGCCTCTACTTCCTCAGGTGCCTAAGGAAGTTCCAAGTCAGTCAGAAGATCCTTAAGAACTTCTATTCATGTACAATAGAGAGCATCCTGACTGGCAACATCGCCTCCTGGTTTGGGAATAGCACTGCACAAGACCGAAGCAGACTACAAAGAGTGACACGTTCAGCCGAACGCACAATTGGAGGGGGGCTCCCCACCCTCCAGAACATTTACAACAAGCGTTGCAGGGGCAAGGCTAAGAGAATCATTAAAGACTCCAGTCACCCGAACAACTGCCTCTTTGAACTGCTGCGGTCAGGCAAGCGATACCGGAGTCTCAAGGCGAGCACAGAAAGACTCAGAAGAAGCTTCTATCCCCAGGCCATCAGGCTGCTAAACGAACAATGAACACTACACAACAACAACCATCAAACGCACATAGCACACACATCCACACGCACACACTCACTTTAAACAAACACACTGTAGCACCCACCCCACACACTTTATAGCACACACTCACTTTAAACAAACACACTGTAGCACCCACTCCCCACACTTTATATTTATTGATGAAGGATTGCACTACAACTCGTACACCTTACTGTAAATTGTACCTAAATTGTACCTCATCCCATTTCTGCTTTGCACTATATAGTACTGTACATTAGTACACTGCATAGTATTGTATATTATATGGTAACTCAGTTACGTCTATCCTGCATCGAACATTGTACATAATGTCCATACTGAACACTGTGACCTCATTTTCTACTTTTCTACTTCTAAATTACATGCTATACTAGAGCAGCTCTCCTCTCTCTCTCCCAGCTCTCCTCTCTCTCTCCCAGCTCTCCTCTCTCTCTCCCAGCTCTCCTCTCTCTCTCCCAGCTCTCCTATCTCTCTCTCCCAGCTCTCCTCTCTCTCTCTCCCAGCTCTCCTCTCTCTCTCTCCCAGCTCTCCTCTCTCTCTCCCAGCTCTCCTCTCTCTCTCCCAGCTCTCCTCTCTCTCTCTCCCAGCTCTCCTCTCTCTCTCTCCCAGCTCTCCTCTCTCTCTCCCAGCTCTCCTCTCTCTCTCCCAGCTCTCCTCTCTCTCTCCCAGCTCTCCTCTCTCTCTCTCCCAGCTCTCCTCTCTCTCTCCCAGCTCTCCTCTCTCTCTCCCAGCTCTCCTCTCTCTCTCCCAGCTCTCCTCTCTCTCTCCCAGCTCTCCTATCTCTCTCTCCCAGCTCTCCTCTCTCTCTCCCAGCTCTCCTCTCTCTCTCTCTCTCTCCCAGCTCTCCTCTCTCTCTCCCAGCTATCCTCTCTCTCTCCCAGCTCTCCTCTCTCTCTCTCCCAGCTCTCCTCTCTCTCTCCCAGCTCTCCTCTCTCTCTCCCAGCTCTCCTCTCTCTCTCCCAGCTCTCCTCTCTCTCTCTCCCAGCTCTCCTCTCTCTCTCTCCCAGCTCTCCTCTCTCTCTCCCAGCTCTCCCCCTCTCTCCCAGCTCTATCCACTCTGTATGTGTCACAGCCCATTAAGGTGAATACTAATACTAACACTAATATGTTCTGTGAGCCATGATTCACTTAAAGCTTTCATCAGCAGATCAGGACCAGTCTGGGGAACTACAATATTAATATGATCAACTTTCTGTAAGTACGATTCTAATGTTGAACGACCACATCAAACAAGAGGTGGACGCGGGCAAATACTGCGGCATGGTCATGCTGGACCTACAAAGGGCCTTCGACACTGTCAATCACACCATTCTGATTGACAAGTAAGTAAGTAAGTAAGTAAGTAAGTAAGTAAGTATTTATAAAGCACCTTTCATACATGTCATGTAGCTCAAAGTGCTGTACACAAATATAGGCATATATAACGATAAAAGCAATAAAGTCACAGTGATCAGTTAAGATCAATGTTTAAAAAAATAATAATAATAATAATAATAATAATAACGTAAAAATGAAAATAACGTAAAAATGAAAACAGTCATTTGCTTACCAGTTTGGGAGAACAGGTCCGCACAAACATGTCCGCTCAGTAGCAACCGGAAATGCACTAAACCAATGCACTTGTACGGTAGGTAGCAATGTTTAGCTCTTATAACGCTAGTGTAGTTACGTTTTTATCAGTGGTCAGAGTTGGGTCCACAGGACTTTTCCAAGTCCCATGGATCCATCAGTGGCCGTGTATTGTGTGCGTATGTACCCGTTCCCTCATGTGGTCAGTGGCCAGAGTTGGGTCCACAGGACTTATCCAAGCCCCATGGAACCATCAGTGGCCGCGTATTGTGTGCGTATGTACCCGTTCCCTCATCTAGAGAGTTGGGTCCACAAGACTTTTCCAAGCCTTACGGATCCATCAGTGGTCGTGTATTGTGTGCGTATGTACCCGTTCCTTCATCTAAAAAGTTGGGTCCACAAGGACAAGCTAAAAGCAATTGGTTTTGATAGTCTATCAGTGAGCTGGATACAATCCTACCTGGAGGGGAGAGAACAGATGGTGGAGGTAAACGGTACCCTACCCCCCCCCCCCCTCACAGTGAGCTGTGGTGTTCCACAAGGAAGCATACTAGGACCGCTACTATTCCTAATTTATGCAAATGACATGTCGTCAGCTTGTGACTGCAACTTGTTCCTGTTTGCGGACGACTCAGCCCTGCTGGTCTCTGACAAGAACAAGTTACAGGTTGAAAAAGCCCTCAGCTCGGAACTAGGCAAAATCTGCATATGGCTCGCCGACAACAAACTATCATTACACATGGGCAAAACAGAGTCCATTCTCTTCGGTTCAAATAACAAACTCAGCAAGACCGACGGCTTCTTAGTTACAGTGGGTGACAATATTGTCACAAGGAAAGATGAAATTACCTACCTGGGTTCCATCCTAGAGGCTAATCTTTCCTGTGACAAAATGGCATCCAATGTAATAAAAAAAGTCAACCAACGAACTTGATTCTTGTACCGGATCTCCTCTCTGGTAAACAAGAATACCCTGAAGACTCTGGCAGGAGCACTCATTCAAGGGTACTACGACTATGCTTGCACCTCATGGTACCAAAGCACCTCAAAGGCGCTAAAAACAAATTACAAACATCTCAAAACAAACTAGTCGGACTACTGCTTGACCTGACTCCTAGAACCCACCTCACCCCTGCCCACTTTGACAACCTAGGATGGCTTAGAGTAGACGTCTACAAGATACACTACACGACCAAGGTACCCATGTACATGTCAAAATACTTCCCAAAGGTCAGTGAATACCACGATCACAACACCAGAGGGAGCTCCACAAATCATGTTAAACCCAGATTCGGCTCAAACAAGGGACTAAACACGTTTCGCAATTATGCCACATCAATGTGGAACACCCTACCCAAAGCTGTAAAGGAATGTGAATCACTACCCACTTTCAAAAACACTCTCAAAGAACACCTACGGGAGACTGCAATTCGAAACTGGCCCCTACAAATGTCCTAACCCAGTTGTACAGTAAATGACCAAGTATGGCTTTGTCAGTATTCCAATGTACAGTGTACAGTGTCCGCCACCCCACCCCCCTACCCAACCCCCCCCCCCCCCCCCCCCACCTCCAATGTACAGCCCCCCACCCAACCCCACCCCACCTACCCAACCTCCTCCAATGTGCAGTTTCTACGTCAAATGTATATACTCTTTTTCTGGACACTTTTTGTATCACAAAGTACTGTATTTGCAAATCTGGTATGTCATAAATGTATAGATGTAGCAGTACTGTCTATCTGTATGTTGTGTGTGTCATATATGTTATGATGAATTGAAAATGGGGGACCCTGATGTAAACAAGATGAAAGTCTTTCTCTGGTCTGCATCCCCTTAACAATTGTATGTATTGAGCTGTACTGTACCCATTCTGCAATCTGTTAATAAACTTTTCAATCAATCATGTTCAGATTAATTATTCCTAAACCATTTCTATTTTTAGAAGCAGTGGAGAAAATGTAATGGGAACAGGAGTAGTCATGACGGGCTGGAGGGGGAGTGAAAGTTAGGAACCGTAACCGTATGATTTGAATGTTTAATATGATATTTAGCAGAAATTCTCATTCAATATGAGATGGGTTATTTCTGAAGATGTATCATATATGTGACCAGGTATGGACTTCAGGGTCATGTTGAGGGATCTTCATTTTTATTTTAATTTTTTACATATTATGAAAGTACAGATTCATACCTTCAAAATAAGCCATCACTTGAACATTTTGGTGGGATACTTTGCAAGCTACTTCCTATGATTCATGGTGATTATCACAAAACGTATTCAGAGATA
The DNA here is from genome assembly GCF_963971535.1 of Notolepis coatsorum. Lineage (NCBI taxonomy): Eukaryota > Metazoa > Chordata > Actinopteri > Aulopiformes > Paralepididae > Notolepis > Notolepis coatsorum. Next base: position 557,751 of record NW_028174886.1, on the reverse strand, counting down.
ATAGCCTTCAAGAGACGAGCAGGCTATTCTGTGACAATAGTGAAACAACTACAACACTACCCAGAAGTCATTGTAATCCATGGCCCCCCTCTCTCTAGGGCAATTAACACCTGGCAGCTTTCCAGTCTGAGGCTCTTTGTTATTACAATGAGTCTGGTGACTGCAAACACAACACCCAGAGGAAAAATGAAAAGTCATGATAGTTTATTAAAAAATTAGTGTGGTAGTGAAAGGTTAACCTTCTGTAGTGTGGTAGTGAAAGGTTAACCTTCAGTAGTGTGGTAGTGAAAGGGTTAACCTTCTGTAGTGTGGTAGTGAAAGGTTAACCTTCTGTAGTGTGGTAGTGAAAGGGTTAACCTTCTGTAGTGTGGTAGTGAAAGGTTAACCTTCTGTAGTGTGGTAGTGAAAGGTTAACCTTCTGTAGTGTGGTAGTGAAAGGTTAACCTTCTGTAGTGTGGTAGTGAAAGGGTTAACCTTCTGTAGTGTGGTAGTGAAAGGTTAACCTTCTGTAGTGTGGTAGTGAAAGGTTAACCTTCTGTAGTGTGGTAGTGAAAGGGTTAACCGTCTGTAGTGTGGTAGTGAAAGGGACCCTGATAATAAACAAGAGACAAATCAAGTTTCAAGATTTTATTAGCATTTAAAATAACACGAGATAAAAATAGACATGCTAAAGTCAATGTTCAATGTTCTGATGGCCTCTCCAGATGATCACCGTGGTCTTTTTGAACCGCTGCTGGATATTTTGGCTGGTGGTGCTGGGCATGTTATGTCCTGGGCTTCCTCATCACAGAACTCTCTGATCTTGTGGAACAGATAGTGTTGTCTTGCAGAGTCCAGTCCCGGTGGTGGCAGCACAGGAAGTCCATCTATAGGCGGCAGGACACGGACGTCACGGAGCAGCTGGAATCTGGTTTCAGCGCCATCAATAGACATCTTTGCCACAACCACACCAGGTTCCTTGGAATCAAAGCTGCAATAATAAAGTGAAACGTTAGTACAGGGCACATAACAATATCAATGCATTTGTATCATTTGCCAATGACATTCTTTGCACTAAAGTGTGAATAATTAATTACAGTAAATACACAACACACAGTGACCACACCCACCTAAAGTGCTGGTACTGCTTGATCTGTGGCAGTGGCTTGAAGTAAGGCCCCAGATGTTCCTGCCAGTTGTAGGACTGCACGATTACAGTGCCATCTTCCTTTCCCACTAGCTGTGGTATGTTGACTCCAGCCACTGAGCTGTCCCTTACGACTGCTGCAATCTCATCAAGAGTGTTCACCTTGGTCTTTCTGAAACGCTGCTTGAGAAGCCCAAAGAAACAGTCCGGGGTAAACTTTGTGTGGCCTACAATCAGCAGGTGGAGATTGACACGATGGTGAAGACCATGTAGCGCTCGCCACGCTAAGTACCACAACATGTACTTGTTCTTGTTTTGGCCACTGCAGTTGTCACAGTGAAGGTCAACATCTGTCTCCCCAAGACCATGGTCTTTGAAGAAGTGGTGCAGGTAGCTTATGACGGCGTTGCTACCTTTGCTGGACTCCATCCCCTCATCCACCAAATAGTTGACTTGCCGTGGAATCGCCTCACAGCAAACACCGAATATGCTGCACTTGCGTGGAGCCAAGAAGTACATGGGCCCTGGCTGAAGGGGGTCTGATGGGTAGTGCACCTGCAATAAATGCAAAAAAAAAGGGAGCAATGCAGTAGTTATAACAATTATAACATGATGGTTGTGAAAGAGGGCTTGGTATGTAGTCACCTTTTGAGTGTAGTCGAAACTGTAATGCATTGTCATGGGCTTGCTTGCCGGTGGCACATGACCACCCAGAGAAAGACCATCACCGATCTCCTTGGCGGCTTTAAGCATGGTGTTGTAGGCAGCCCGCTCGGAGGTTACATGCTCCAGATGTTGTTCCTGCTGCTTCAGCTTTGCAGACTTCTCAGCCTCTGGCAGATTGGCACTTCTGAAAATCTGAAGAAAAAAAAGTTAAGTAAATGATGATATTAATATTAATAATAATAAACTGTATTTGTATAACACTTTTCATACAGAAGTTGCAGTTCAAAGTTCATAACACTGTGATGTTCACTAACCAGATAATTGTTCTTCTGACACACCCAGCAAAGATCAGACATTGGTTTGATTGCTGTGATATGACTCAGTAATTGCCTCCAGAGGGACTTAAATGTGGACAGGCCCACTGCTCGCTGGTCTGAAAGATTAATAAGAACACATGTTAGCACAATGTCATTCATTTTCAAGCTTTGTTTTTATTTGACAAAGACCTATTTGACCTATTTCTTTGACAAAGATTTGCTTACACCTACCAACTGGCATTGCCTTGGTATATAAACGCCACACAGATGCCTTCGTGATGAAAGATGGTAACAGCTGACCGGTAAAGTTCTTTTGGTGTGCCTGGCGTCCAGGGAGGTGAACAGCATGATCTTCTGCATAATTCAACACAAATTGAACAACTTTTTCGATATCTTCATATTTTATGCAATGCTTGTTGTTGCGTGGCGATCGCTTCTTTGTGCGAAGCCACATGCCATTTTCTGACATGTGTTTGCTTATTGCAATCAAGCGATCCTTACCTATTCTTGGGAGAGAAGAGGGGGGGGGGGAGACAGAGAGAGAGATAGTTAGATCATCATCATCACAAGTACTGGTACCTGTCTGTACCACACCCAGTCTACATGATTGTGGAGACAGAGAGAGAGATAGTTAGATCATCATCATCATCATCACAAGTACCGGTACCTGTCTGTACCACACCCAGTCTACATGATTGTGGAGACAGAGAGAGAGATAGTTATTGTAATTGTGGGACAAATCAAAAGACACAAATAGTGTCTTTGGTCTATACTATCTGCTATACTATAATATACTATACTATGCTACTATACTCTACTATAATGTACTATAATTAGTTTTAATAAAATGGGGGACCCTGATAATAAACAAGACTAATCAAGTTTCAAGATTTTATTATCATTTAAAAAAAAAAATAGGCATGATGTACTATATTAGTTTTAAATAGACTAATAATAACTTACCCGTGGATGAAGAGGAAAGCTTCACGGCAGATTTGTATCGCCCCGAAGAAATAGTTTGTGTAAGCACGTTGTCTTTTTTTGGAAATCGATTTATTTCCGATAGTCCATTCTGACTTTCGACCAAAAGCCTGGAGCTGAGCCATAATAATCAAATCTTTATGATCCTCTTCGAGAGCCGCTATCTCAAAACGCCTTGTGTAAACTTCATCACGGTCCAATTTTGTGAATACATGACCGCCGATTAAGAATGTCATTTTCTTTATCACCCTGGACGCATTTACAAGTAAATCGCAAAAGTCTTTCCATTTCGCGTTCGTGGCTCTCGTCAGATTCAACTTCCACAAAGCACATTACATGTTCTACCTTGTCTCCAAATCCGTTAGGTGTGTTGTCACCATCATCTGGCTCTGCCTCGTCTTCAAATCCGTTAGTGTTGTCACCATCACCATCATCTGCCTCTAACTCGTCTCCAAATCCGTTAGTGTTGTCACCATCATCTGGCTCTTCAGCGTTGCTGTCAGTGATTATAGCCCGCATAACGTCTGCGTTGTCTTCTTCTTCTGAACCAGAATCTGAGTTTCTTTTTGTATTTTTATTCTGCACAAAGAAATCCGCGATGAATGTTCCTAAAGCGCGTTCATCTTCAACACAGTGTGCTCCGAAGTGAGCAAACCGGTTTAATGCCTCGGCAACTGCCCTCGCTGTGGGTTCCATGGTGACTGTCAAGCATGCACTGCCTGCTCTCTGTTTAATACTCATCCATCAATGGCATCAACTTAATGACGTCACCGCCTGACCAATAAGCATTTAGATGTAAATACATGTAGTGTGGTAGTGAAAGACACAACAACTAGGTTAACCTTCTGTAGTGTGGTAGTGAAAGGTTAACCTTCTGTAGTGTGGTAGTGAAAGGTTAACCTTCTGTGGTGTGGTAGTGAAAGTGGTAGTCTTTTTTCATCGAGAAAAAACGGATAAATATTTTTTTTTACCATATTTCTACACATTTCGCTGCCACATTACAAATTATGAAATCTCGACGAAATACCTCTGAATAAGAATTAAAAAAAAATTAAAGATTCGATGACTAATTCGGCCAGAAACGGCTTTGAGGCGAAGCGTTACTAAGCGCTTCTGTAGTGTGGCAGTGAAAGGGTTACAACATCTCTCCAGCCTCGCGCTGCAGCACCAGCACCAAGCCGCGCAATTGGACATTTGTAACGTCAACACAGCCCAGCTTTCAACAGTGTTATTTAGATTTACCCATTAGGTTGGAAAAAATGCACCCTAACGAAATTCGTTCGCTCATAAAATTCTAACTGTGTTTTAATGGTTTTTAATTAAGTTAAAACATGCGTTTTATAACGGGTCAAGGCCTATTTTTTTTTATCTTTTTAGACACTGCGTTACGTTGCTTATAACTTATAACATTAAGATAGTGTATTAATGGCGGTTAGGTGGTCGAGCGGAGATTGCGTTCGTCACCAGCCCCGGAGCTGTGAGCTTGGTTCGCCTGTTCGAATCCAGCTCACAGCTCCGGGGTTGTCACCAGCTTGGCTGGCCGTCTGCACTGATACAATTGGCTGTATCAGAGGGTGGGAGAAGCTGGCGGGGTGGGTCCGGGTCGTTGTAAACAGCGACTCCTACAGTTCGGTCGGGGCGCCTGCTAAGCGCGGATTGGACGTGAGGGGGATAGTGTGGTCCTCCCACACGCTACGCCCTCTCAATGAGAATCCGCGCTGCCAGGTGAAAAGAAGCGGTGATTGGCTGGACGTGTGTCGGAGGAAGCACGTGGTAGCCTCCACTCTCCCAAATGATCTGACTGTGGGGGGTAAAGCGCAGCGACCAGGAAGGGACTGGGAATTGGCATACGACTAACATTGGGATGGGAGAAAATCGGAGGAAAATGGAGGGGGAAAAAGACCAATAAAAAAAAAAAAATAGTGTATTAATAGTGTGTTATTCTCTCTCTGAGAAAGGAGAGCTAAATAATGTGTCTGTGTGTTAACACCTATTAAGTACAAGTACTTGCTACCTGGACAGGCCGCACAGCCCGCTCGTGTAGTTTTTTCTCCTCACTTGAAAGAAAATTTGTGGAACTATTATAACAATAATTACCTCATTTACAAGTTGTATTTAAGTTTGCAACTAAGGGCAAATAAGGGAACAGATGAATGACAATTCAAATATGTAAAAAAAATCAAGATTTCGATTTTTGGGATTTTCTGGACAGCAAGACATTTTGTTCATTTCAGAGCACCTCCCCCCTTGCGCATCAAATCGGGTTTGGTCACGGCGGGTCACATATGAACAAATTCATTCTATTAAGTATTCCTATATGTTACGGACGGTGTCCTTATGTATGTATGTATATAGAGGGAGTAATGTATGTTATCTGTTGTGTATATATAGGCATGTTTTGTTTGTTGTTGTCTTGTCTCCCTCTTGTGTCTACATATCCCATTCTCAGGTGTCTCCCAGTTGCAGCAGCAGCTGGTCAATCGTCTGTGCTATTTGTGTGTTCTGTAGAGCTGTGGCCTTTTTGACATTAGTGTGGTATAGTGTGTTTAAGTAATTATAGTTTGGTATTTGCACATTTCTGTTAACATTTGTTCTTTTGTATCACCCAGCCTATGGTGATTGTTTTTCTTTGGTATTAATATTTTGTTTCGCACACAGGGACATTGAGGACAGGAAGATACCCTGGGTCTACATTTTGCATCACGTAGGTGACCTACTGTTAAAGACACCAGCCTTAGAAGTGAGCACCGCCACCTGTACTTTTGGGCGTCCGCGCCTGTAAGGGGGGGTGGGCTTTAATTTGCTTTTGATATTTAATTTGGTGCTCACTGGTAAGTCCTCCTTGCTCTCTGTGTTGCTGATTTGTGTTTTGTAAAATAAATATTATTATTTTGCAAATTGTCTCTTGAGTTTTGTGTCACTGCACCCTCACCTACCCTGTCTGTGGCCTTGTGTTGCGTCTCCCTACTGGGGTGCGTAACATAAATGGGGGCTCATTAATGGGCGACGGGCGGTTGGTGTTGGTGTGCAGTGGGCACGTTGGTTAGGTTGGTTTTTGGTGGTAATTGGGTCTGTATGTTTGCGCTGGTGTCTCTTTGTAGACATGACGTCTTTTAGTGTGGAGGGGTTTCTGAGTGATCCCTCAGTTGATCATTTGGATCAGTGTAGGAAGGAGGATCTATGTGCCATAGCCTCGCATTTTCAGGTCAGCCTTGCGAAGAGCCTGGCAAAGGCTGACCTGAGAGAGGAGGTAGTACGGCTACTAATATATAAGAAGGTGCTCGGTACGGGTGATGGTGCATCTTTTATTTCTTCACCTCATTCTGGCTCAGACGAGGAGCAGGAGGAAGAGGTACCTCAGATGGTAGACCCAGTTAAAGACGGGTAGAGGATAAGCCTCCACTTTCGGGGTGTCACGTCTCCAGTGCCCAGACATGCTTCACTTTTCCCTAATGGGAGTACTGAGGAGGCCAGTCTTAAGCTGTTTGGCACGGTTGCAATTTGAGGCACAGAGGGAGGCACAGAAGGAGGAGAATAGTCACAGGTTAGCTATTAGGAGAATGGAGCTGGAGATGGAGGCTGAGAGGGACAACCGCCATATGGAAACGGAGGTTAAGATGAAGCAGCTGGAGCTCGAAGCTGCTATGACTGGGAGTCCTGCTCAACCCTCTTCCACGGCTGTGGGGGCTTATGATGTAAGTATACTTATATCTCTAGTACCTCAATTTCGGGAGGCGGAAATAGACTCCTATTTTAATGCTTTTGAGCGAGTTGCTACCTCATTAAAGTGGCCTAAAGAGGTCTGGGCTCTCTTGCTCCAATGTAAACTCACTGGAAAAGCCCAGGAGATTTTGTCTGCCCTCCCTCTGACTGACAGTTTGTCTTATGACGCAATTAAGACGGCTGTACTTCGAGCCTATGAACTAGTGCCAGAGGCATATAGGCAAAAATTCTGAACTCACATAAAGTTACCTGGCAGGACTTTTGTGGAGTTCACTCGTGAGAAGGAGTCGTTTCAAAGGTGCTCACAGTTGCACGAGGGTTTCGGACAGAGATACGGGATGGTTTGAAAGCTCTGTGTTGCTAATAAACATTTTAAATAATTTGTATAAACTGCTCAAAACGGCATTATTTCCGCCGTTGGGTGATCACAGCGCATGCGCACCATCCCATATCTCTGTCCGAAACCCTCGTGCAACTGTGAGTACCTTTGTAATTTCTCTGTGATACTTGTATAATGAACGGTTCAGCCAGAACCAGTCCTTCATGGTACATCTAGGTTGGTTTCCTATTGAGGAGCAAGTGACTGTGGATTCACTCGGTGCATCAGTCACGAAAGGGGCTAATGACAATGTGGAGCGATATGAAATGAAAATGGGGGACCCTGATGTAAACAAGACAAACGTCTTTCTCTGGTCTGCATCCCCTTACCAATTGTATGTATTGAGCCGTACTGTATTGTACCCATTCTGCAATCTGTTAAATAACGTTTTCATTCATTCATTCATGGAACTGTTACACTGAGCTTGCACTGAATTTGTTGAGAAACCTGCTTCTGCAGCAGTCTGTGTGAGCAACCAGTCAGCAGCATTGTGAATTTAGAGATTCACTAAAAGACACATTGAGAGACAGGTTTGTGTGTGGATTAAGAAATGAAGGTGCACAGAAGAAACTACTGACAGAGAGTGATTTGACACTGGAGAGAGCTGTCAATATCAGTGTTAATGGCATCAAAGGAAGGGCACAGAAAATTACGATAAATCTGGTTTTAAAAGAAACACTGGAAATTACAAAAAGAAGAGACATGTTCATGCTGTTGAACAAGGAGATAGAACAGCTAGTGACTCCTCAGATGAAGAGGAGAGGATAAATCTCCTCCTCTGGTCATTATTTGCGTAGAACACTTTTTTTTTTTTTTTTTTTTGCCATTTTAATCTAGATTAATTCCAGGATTGCAGGTAGATTAATCTAGATAAAAAAAATGTAATCTATGCCCAGCTCTAATATAAACAGAAGCCTCAGCTCAGATGTTAACAGATTGTATTGTCCTTGTAAGATCTATTCTAATGATCGTTCGGTGTGTCTATCGTCCTTTTGCTATTCAGTCCAATGGTGGTCAGGCCTGGTCTTTAGCCTAAACCCTCCTCGCGTTAGCCGAAGCTAATGATGATGTGTCATTCTTCCTCCCCCTCCCCCCTCTGTGATGAGAGGAGAGAGTCTCTTTGTTATGGTTTGTCAACAACCCCAATAGCACGGCACAGACAGGTAGTTCAGAGTTAGCCAAAAACCAGGGCGTATTTATTTACAAAACAGAAATGAGCGAAAACAACAAAAGGCACAAGGGGAGAATTGTTCTTGGCAGAGTTGTCTGCGGCTCTGCAGCTCGTCTTCAGAGCAGAGACGGCACCGTGGCGTTGCGCCTCTGACTCGGCGGCTCTGCAGCTACTTGACGATCCACTCCGGAAACGGAGAGAGAGATAATGTCAACAAGACGAGCGAACGGGATAACAGGCAGTCCAGTATTCTTTAGCTGAGTCAGTAACAACAACAAGCGGCTCCTCTTCAGTGTTACCCAAACACACAAAAAACAGAAAGGTCCCGAGTCCAGGGAAATGCGAGAAAAACAGAGTATCCAAAAAAAGTATGTTCCAAAACTCACCAAGGCGCAATTGCGCAAAGCGGTCTATGAGGCAGAGATCCAACGGATGGCAGAGCAGAGCAACAGCGGCGACTTCCAATAGATGTCCTGGAGAGAAACAGATGAGGTACAAACACGAGAGGAACAAGCAGCAGCCAGTGGTAATCCAAAACGACCCGACACTGAACGTTAGGAACACCAGAGTATATGAAGGGCTCCACCGAGCTGATTAGAACTCACTTCAGGTGCGCAATGGTAATTGGTACCTTGAAGCGTGCGGAATCGGACCAATCCTCACACTCTTGGTCTCTTCCCTCCTGTGGGATTCGTTTCTTTGGTCTGCCTCACACCCGGAAACACTGTTCGACTTATAGATCTTCATCATAGCAACGATAGCCCCGCCCCTCTTCTAGTTGTCATGCGACGCGCTGTCATGACAACCGCGTTTAACCTTTACACACATCAAAACGCAGTTTCTACTTTTTCATTAAGGATGTCACCCCTCTCCCTCTGCTCTCTGCTGCTATCAGCTTGTTCCAGATTGGAATGTCAACATTCGGCCCTGCTCAGTGTGGTGCTCACAATCACCCTGCTCTACTGAACCACCGTCTCCTGCTTCCACCGTCAGCATGCACTTCGACCTCTCTGGCACCGTTACATGCTACCATCTCCCCCCAATCTATACATCACATACATTGAATAAACCCCGTTTTCTCTCAGCGTTAATGATTTCTCACTAGTCACTATTATTATCAACAATGACTGAACAAGGTGGGAAACAGGCCTTTTGGTCGGAATTGATTGGTATGATGCCAAGGTGATGATTTTTTTGTCTAGGTCAGAAATAAATGTAATTACCCTTTGATTAAAGACAGGATAACTGCCCAAAGGCGTCAATTAGTGCTTGTTACAGGCTGACAATGTTAATTACTGCATTAATTTAATCAGGACCTCCTGGACACTTGCCAGCTCCTCCCCCTACATCTCCTGCTCGGCTTATCGCCTCGCACAAGAAGGAGGGTGTGTGGTGTGAGGGTGTGAGGGACCCGCTTTCAATGTTCAGTAAGAGAGACATTATAAATTAAGAATTGTTTTCAAATAAGACTCATTGGCCTTGGCTCATTTTCTGTAAAGAACATAAGATAAGATACGATAAAATAAGATGATCCTTTATTAATCCCCTTGGGGAAATTCAGGTGTCAAAGCAGCATGGGGGGGGGGGTACCGGGGGGGATACAGAGCTACACAGTCCTATACAGTCCAGTATCTACCGGTATATATATTATAGATACAATATACAATATAATATAAAAAAGTACAAAATACAAGATAGTAGAGTGATATGAGTCTCTAGTACACAATACAAGATAGTCAGTACGGTGATGTGAGTCTCTAGTTCTCAAGTCCCGAGTTCTGACAGTGATAGTTCTGGCAGCAGAGCCGGCCGTCCGAGCCCTTTGTTGTAGAGCCTGATGGCTGCCGGTATAAAGGATAAAGCCCCCATAAAAGAACACATCTTTAATGCACACTGAGCCCCTCCCTACATTTATATTACATACAGTAAAGAACACGTCTTCAATGCTTTAAGGAGATCTTTTATTTTTAGAGCTTTCACTATTTGGAATACACTGCCTCAAAACCTCTGCTGCATTTACAGTAGATTGACTTTTAAGAATAATCTTAAATTGTATTTAACGCTGTAAAGTATTTTTTTTTCTGTGCTTGCATGTCATTTTAGCCATCTTAATTGTTAGTTTCATTATGCATTGTGTGTTGAGTACTGACTTTTAATAGTTTTGTTTTGTAATAATAATTTTTTTGTATTTTTTTTGTGTGGACCCCAGGAAGACTAGCTGGTTGCTATGGCACCAGCTAATGGGGATCCGTAATAAAATCAAAATCATTAAATGTACACTGAGCCCCTCCCTACATTTTATATTACATACAGTACGTGGTGTTCGGGTCCACTGGACCCAAGAGTGTGGAAATTGTAGGTGAAAACAAGTAAATATGATATAAATTAAGTAAAAAGTGTCTGCCTCCACCTTGTTTCATTCATATTCTTCGAGATAAACATGATTTATTCCATTCATTCAGTCGTGATTATAATTTTTTTTTATAATTTTTTTACATCTATTACTTTTATTGATAAATGTGATCTAGCAGAGGTAAATGACACATTTATGCTGTCTATATTATTATATATTTTAACCCTTTCACTGCCACACGGTCACCATCGGTAGTGTGATAGTAAAGGGTTAACCTTCTGTAGTGTGGCAGTGAAAGGGTTAACGTAAGGTTATGTATATAACCGAGTTCTATAAATTATGGTGACGCTCAGCATCATATGCATAAATCTCGCTTCAGCGTATATACACTGAATAAATTTCAAATGTACCTTTACATACCAACATCCGTCTGACCACACCCCCATCTGCTGCCTACATAAGCAGGGGTGGGGCCACACACTCATCTCCTTCCCAACCAATTTCACAATGAAAGATCAAGGGCCACAGTGGCGCCTAGATGCTGAGCGTCACCATAATTCATAGAACTCGGTTATATACATAACCTTACGTTCTATTTCATTATGGCTGCCGCTCAGCATCATATGCATAGCAGGAGCTGAGCAGGAGCCAGAAGCTCGACAAATGTACCCCACTGAGGCCCCCCACAACCATCAGAACCGGGGAGGACCGAGCCCCCCCGACCCTCCCTAATGGAGGGATACCCTCCCTATTGGAGGACGGGAGGGAGACGGATCCAACCGTGCGAAGAGGAACTCGAGCAACTCAGCGTACAGAGTGAGCAGACCGTGGCTTGACCCCACGACTACGCACACGCACAACCCGCATGCCACCAGGGAACGAACGGAAGGAACAAACCTCGTTACTGCCCCCAAAATCACAGGGTCAAGAGCAAACTCAACCCCGTGGCAAGGCCGTAGCAGCGGAGCGCGAAGGAAGACCCAGACCCACTGAAGGGACTGGATCCCCCGGAAAAAGGGGGCCCGGAGAGGTCAATGACGCCAGGCATCAAGACCCCACCAGGCGGTCACTAAGTGACACCGCCCCCCACATCGCCAGCGTATTCGGACAGGGCCCCTCCAAGAGCGGGCGCTTTCCCCCCACTAGTACGCCGCCTGGCACACTGACCCTGCAACACAGGCAGGCAGCATGGCCGAAACTTGAAGCACTCAAAGGCTAACCATAACGGAAGCAGGCAGCGCACCGGGGAAACCAGGCAGCAGGCTTTAGACCAGAGCCTGGAGCACTGCGGGCGAGACAGGCGCCAAAGGGGTCAACTGAAAACAGCACCCGGCGGAAGGGGCGTATGCTGGCATTGTTGCGCACCATGACAAAGCCTCCACCAAAAAACCCCGACCCAGAGGGGTCGAGGCAGAGAAGGCTGACATGATTGGCAGACGTCATGAACGTGCAGGGGCACACTCAACCGGGTAACCCGGGAGTTGACTCTGCTCCAACACACCAGGGAATCAACCACCCTCTTGGTACCACATGCGGTGGTTGTTCCTATAACCCCTCAAGAAAAAACTCAAACACACCTGCGGGTATACACTGGCTATACCGCAGTACAAGTGTTTCAGTTTTCAAAAAAGGGTTATTCCAGGCCTACGGGTCGACGAAACATTACTTCGGACCGGGCCCGGCGGCTCGGGAAGCACACAGGGTTACCAGAGGAGGTCCAAAATACCACCCCAACAGCCCCCTCTTCACCACGCGTGAGAGAGGAGAGAAAAGAATGGAGAACCAGCCCTAAGCTTACTGCACTTGGTATTCCCAGGCGGTCTCCCAACCAAGTACTAACCAGGACCGAACCTGCTTAGCTTCCGAGATCGGACGAGATCGGGAGTGATCAGGTTGGTATGGCCGTAAGCCATTACGATAGTGCAGAGTACAACATGTACCCAACAAAGGGTCTCCATAACGCCTAACCCTGTGACACCCGGGCCGACCCGGCATTTTCCCCCCCGAAAAAAGCACAAGTCCCTCAGGGTACCAGAACAGCAGATCTGCGTCCCCGGCGGACAACGGGTTAACTGACCTGGACCAGCGCGACCAGAACCAGTCCCGTGCCCTAACCACGCCAACATGCCCACTCCAGGAGAGGGGGTAGGTATGCGTGTCGATCTAAAACATGAAAAGAGGGCGTCACCCAGAACGGTCCCATTTGTACCACGCTCAGTGGCCCACCCCAAGGGCGTGAGACCCCTCTACCTATGTTCTGATCTATTCCGTTAACATCCCCCAGATATGAACGAGAATTCGTCGAGACAAACCTAGTAAACTGGCGCTCGGAAGAGACAACTCCATCCCAGTTGCCCTATAAAAACGCTGTTTTAAAAACGAGCAACCAAGGCGCACCAGCCTCATGCGTGATTCCCATCAGAAACACCCAGAGCCAGCACTTACGTACGCGTCGAGACCCAAACACATCAATGGATAGTCTAACAAGACACCAGACATTGTTCCTCCAAGTCGCCTGGGAGAACGACAAGGAGCCGTCGTGCTTCATGTTCTTTCCTCTTTTTATTTAAAAAAGAAAAACACAGACTGACATGAATCCCACGTGACGCGGCTGAGGGTAAAAATTATTTTCATTTTTACATCCCACCACCCTCTCCACAGGGAGGAGACGGGAATCCCCAGACTTCCCACGCAAGCTGTATAGATTGAAAAGAAATATTGCAACATTGAGCTATGTAACACTTGGGTTAGGGCTCTCCGAGGAGGAGGCACTGAACCAATACACACTCAATAATCGAATTGAATCGAATACACACACAATAGAGCAGAACTCCTTTTTGAAGTTCTACTCACCTTGACAATCTGAGGAGGAGGCTCTGAAACTCTGAGGAGGCTCCCTCACAGGGAAGGAGAGTCCGAACTCACAGAAGGCACTTCTCCCCGAGGAGGAGCTTCGTGAGGAGGAGCTCTGACAACTCCCTGAAACGGATCCATACCAAGTCCTACTAATAGAGACGCGCTCAGTGACGTACTCAATGGCGGGGGAATTTCCACGGTGCACATGCCCAATCTTTCAGGGCGTGGGACCAGAAACCCCCCCCCCCCCACCTTACCCTGTAACATGCCGAACAGCAACGTGACAGGAACCCTGAAAGACAGGTGGTTTTAACCCCTGACCAATCAGAAAAGGGAAGGAAAGGTTTACCAGTTCACCCCTTTACGACCCTTCACCCATGATACGATGTAATGACAAATAGAGCATGACACAGTCATAGCATGCTACATGAGGCATCTAACAGCCTCACATAGCTCATGTACTAATCCTGCTACCTGAGTTTTACTAAGGAAAGAACACAGAACAGAGCGGGCCCCTTTAAGAGCCCCGGTCCAGACTTACATATGTGCTTCTGTGGGCCAAACCTAACCCAGTTGTAGATCACAAAGACACACACAACCCTTCATCACAACAAAAAATGGCAAAAGTACACCCTTACTACAGAGGAACGCCGTTTTTCATAACGAGAGAAGACAGAAGTCCTCGATTATGTAATGGCCACAGACCTTGCTAAGCACACATGATAAGTGACCAAACAACCTTTTCTTTAGGAAAAAATTGTTTCTCAAGCGGAAAAGCACAACCCCAGCAACTTAATCTGAGGCTTACATCGTATCCCCACAAACAGTGACACAATATATTGTAACCAAACATGTTTGAGAGGAGGGGGGGAAGCCCCAGGGAAACCGGGGGGTCACCCCTCCTATCTTACCCTTGATACGACCAGGTTGAACAGGTACCCCTGTTAATATGTGAACATGCTGTTCATTGTCATCACAGGCTGAGAAAAAGATTCATTCCTCAATCACATGTCACTAAACATAGCTTCACAGGTTATTACTAACCCTCTTAGTTGTGAGTTCACCCACGTTACAACGTTACATGAACACACATGTTCTCATCACAACCAACCAGTTCATTTTTACACATGTAAAAAACAACGCCGATTCACTATGGAGATAGAAGCTATACCAGTGACAGGACAATTCACACACAACACGCGTCGTATCCTCAATGTACTGCAGCAACACATGTTTTGGAAACATCGTTATTACAAAACATTTAGAAGGGAAGAAAAGAAGAAGTGTTTAAAGTCCGGTCGGGACTCCTACCTTCACCCTGAACGCAGGCCGAGAGAACAGCAACACTGGTTAACGGGACACCGAGTTGAACCCAGCGTCTCCTGCGCCGGTGACGAGGGTATGTCCGCAACGCCACCCAGCCGCCGTTTTCCATGTTGACGAAGTCCTCGCTGGCACTGGTACCCGGGTGTAGGGTCGACTAACATCCTCTGTCAAAGATGACGTCGTAGTCAGAGTGTTTAAGGCATGTTAAAGTCATAGTAACGTTTCAACAGTGTAGCATTAAGCTAACAGCCGTCCGACTGATAGCAACAAGCTAACATTTACTAGCCTGGTGAACACAACGAGCTAGCGCCGCAGCTACCAGCTGACTGGCTAACAACAGTAGGCCACAAACTAGCACGCCAGCTAAGCAGCTATCACCTGAACTGTACACAACGACATAACAAGCCACACTTCAGACAGGCCGCTGTCCAAATCCCTCCCCATCCTAAGAGGAAAGAGAAAAAGAAATGTCAAACACAGTTTTCAACGGTGAAATACCAGACATACAGCGGAGCCAGCACAATTCCCATCCAGGCTGCAGCCGACTTTGATCATGGAACTCCCGATAAAGAAGATCCTATGCCCACATTTCCTCGTTAGGGTGTACTTCCACATTTATGTGAAAGATGGGGCCTGCACGGGACAGAAGCATCCGCTCGTCCAGAGAATCCTGGGTTCACCAGGTCCTGGTCGCGGCCCACTAGGCTGACCATCATGGGCGTCAGACCAAGATCCTCCGTCCGCCGCTTAAGAAGCCGAGCAGAGGACCCCTAGTCCGGAGTCGGCGTTCGTAAAATTGTCAGCTAACCCCCATAGCATAAGCAGACAACCAGTGCTCGCAAGCAAAACAGTACTTACCCCACCCTGGAAGCGACCGCTTTCTCACAACAGCTGGTGCTTCTCACAGTCCAGCTGCATGGCCGGAGGGCCAAACCCATCCAGCCGCAGCAAGGAGGACTGCAGTTGGGGAGCATGTCAGCGGCGCGAGCCCCTAATACGAAAAAGCTGGTGGAGGTCAGAATGATCATCATCTTCCAGACACTCCAGTGACGAAGACAATATCGCCGTATTTTCTCAAATAGTGAGAGAGAAAATAAAGATATAATGTCAACGTATCTCCTTCTGTTTTCCTTTCCTCAGACTAAATATTTTCTCCACGTCAAGTGGGGTATATAACAGGCACTTCCTTGTGGATGAAATTTGAGAAGGAGATGAGTGTGTGGCCCCACCCCTGCTTATGTAGGCAGCAGATGGGGGTGTGGTCAGACGGATGTTGGTATGTAAAGGTACATTTGAAATGCATTCAGTGTATATACGCTGAAGCGAGATTTATGCATATGATGCTGAGCGGCAGCCATAATGAAATAGAACCCGCTGTTGTGTGGCAGTGAAAGTGTTAACATTCTGTGTATTTTCGCAGGGAAAGGGTTAACCATTTGGTAGTGCGGCAGTGGAAGGGTTAAAAGCCCAATAATGAGGCGGGACCATTGGATGAGTAACAAGAACACAGACACCACCAAGGGTTAAAACAAGACAGTTTCACATCCGTCACCTCATCACTGATGAAGATGATGAAGAGTGTCATTTGGTTGTGTGTGACACTGTCAGGACAGTCAATCAGCCAAACAGCCAACCAGCTACACAGGTTGTACATCAGTAGTTCTTAACAAGGGCACCCCAGGGAACCAGAACAATGAGCAATAGTTAAACACATGTTTTATTCACTAGAAGTTAACTTAAGCCTCATCAGAGAATGTATGAATGACTTCTGATCACAACGTTCCTGTTATCTCCCCACCTGCAATAGAGACCCTTTTGGAATTCTGTACTGAATCATATCGAACAGCTAGGGCTGTCTATCCATTCAAATATTCAATCACCATTAAGTCCGGCAGAGAGGAAGAACAGGAGGAGACTTGGGGGAAGACATGCGGCAAAGGACCCGGGTCCGGGAGTCGAACCCGGGACGTCCGCGCCGCACCACAGTGCGCCACTCCGGTGCCCCTCTGTGCTTCCTTTTTATACCAGGACTCCCTGGAAGAAGATCTTGTATCTCAATGGGACATTCCTGGATAAATAAAGGATAAATACATAAATAAATAAATAAATAATATCAATAAATATAATTAATTTTGTTTACAAACCTGGTCATCCTTTCTGTCAACCAACGTTTATGTTACAGCCGTTACTCTTAGACCTCAGGGGTCGTAACAGTGCCTCTATGCATTATGCACTTTACTATGATATGCACTTTAGCGGATGTTGATCTTATTCTTAACCTCAGCATTTGTCCTTTTATACTGTTTTTTTTCCTGTACTGTTTCTACTCTGCTCCTGTATTGGTTTAGTTGTAGACACACAGTATTGCTCTGTACCTGTATTCCAATGTGGATTCGTCCATACATGGCAAATAAAATCTCTGACTCTGATGGGTCAGTGTAGGTGACAGGTCAGTGTAGTGACAGGTCAGTGTAGTGACAGGTCAGTGTAGTGACAGGTCAGTGTAGTGACAGGTCAGTGTAGTGACAGGTCAGTGTAGTGACAGGTCAGTGTAGTGATAGGTCAGTGTAGTGACAGGTCAGTGTAGTGACAGGTCAGTGTAGTGACAGGTCAGTGTAGTGACAGGTCAGTGTAGTGACAGGTCAGTGTAGTGACAGGTCAGTGTAGTGACAGGTCAGTGTAGTGACAGGTCAGTGTAGTGACAGGTCCGGTCAGTGTAGTGACAGGTCAGTGTAGTGACAGGTCAGGTCAGTGACAGGTCAGTGTAGTGACAGGTCAGTGTAGTGACAGGTCAGTGTAGTGACAGGTCAGTGACAGGTCAGTGACAGGTCAGTGTAGTGACAGGTCAGTGTAGTGACAGGTCAGTGTAGTGACAGGTCAGTGTAGTGACAGGTCAGTGTAGTGACAGGTCAGTGTAGTGACAGGTCAGTGACAGGTCAGTGTAGTGACAGGTCAGTGTAGTGACAGGTCAGTGTAGTGACAGGTCAGTGACAGGTCAGTGTAGTGACAGGTCAGTGTAGTGACAGGTCAGTGACAGGTCAGTGTAGTGACAGGTCAGTGTAGTGACAGGTCAGTGTAGTGACAGGTCAGTGTAGTGACAGGTCAGTGTAGTGACAGGTCAGTGTAGTGATAGGTCAGTGTAGTGACAGGTCAGTGTAGTGACAGGTCAGTGTAGTGACAGGTCAGTGTAGTGACAGGTCAGTGTAGTGACAGGTCAGTGTAGTGACAGGTCAGTGACAGGTCAGTGTAGTGACAGGTCAGTGTAGTGACAGGTCAGTGACAGGTCAGTGTAGTGACAGGTCAGTGACATGTCAGTGTAGTGACAGGTCAGTGTAGTGACAGGTCAGTGACAGGTCAGTGTAGTGACAGGTCAGTGTAGTGACAGGTCAGTGACAGGTCAGTGTAGGGTGAGTGAATAGAAATCTGAAAGTGGTTTGGAGCATAGCACATACCTCAATATCTTTATTGCATTAACTTAATTTCTCTTACCTTTTCCATATATGAATACAACACATCTTCAGGACTCAGTGTTCCCTCCTTCAAACGCTTTGTCAACTCGGTCAGAGAAACAGATATGATGGTAGGGCTGTCCGTCAATGGATGCTATATGAGACAAGTAAGTTAGACAATGAGTAAGTCAACATACTGACACTACCATCTATGACTGACAGTACCCTTACGAAAACGTTCCTATGGTAAAGTACGACAAGCTCTGTATAATCTATTGCATTTATCTGGTAATTGTTTTTTATTATGCTATTGTAAACTACGGGTCTGACCCTTTAGCTCAGCTCGTTAGTGCGTCCGCCTGTGGATCCTATGGTCTCAGGTTCAAATCCACTCGGTTAAATTGGTTTATATGATCTAAGTACAAAAATGGTACCATGATGATACATGATTTGTATCATGGCAGTACCATGGTCAATTATTAATACAGTGGCTGATACCACAGTAAAACTGAAAATATCCTAATTAAAGATATTTGACAGTGAAACATCATCCAACTCTATTATAGTATTATAATTAGATTATAGAAAAATCTTTCTATAATATAATTAAATGTATTATAAACTATAATATAAATGTATTATATACTATAAATGTATTATAGAAAAATCATATGCTTTGTTACCCTTTAAGAAACACTGTCAATATTTCTTGTACTATTCCTTTACGGGAAATCAGCTTACTAAATGCTCTAACATACAGAGAACATGTTTTGTCTTAAACCACTCCTAGCCACAGCAGGTGCAGGCTTATCAGTATTGATTCCACGTCATAGACAGTTTTTTCATGTATACAAACCTCGATTTCTTTACTACTGTTTAAGGCTGAAAGTGAACCTTGACGTGGCGCTCACTTCTCAGATTGTCTCTCTGCTTTGAATTGATCCTTCTGTGCACAAAGAATACAACTATTTTCTTTGCTATCCCTTGACTCGATCTCAATTGTTGTCAAAGCAGTTTTCTTATCAGTCCTGGACTATGGTGATAATAGGCATGCTGCGGCCTAAACCCTTACTTAAGTTACAGTACATCCTTGGACTCCGTCTATCACTCTGCCCTCAGATGCATCACTAATGATAGATACGACACTCATCACCGTGTCCTTTATGAGAAGGTTGGTTGGTCCTCGCTGATGGAGAGGCGCAACAAACACTGGTATTTGTTCATCTTTAAGGCCCTTTTTGGTAAGACACCTAATTATACTACATCATTATTGGAATGTACATTACTACTGTACTTTGATTGATTGATTGATTTATTGAAGCAATGTTTGAACACAGATTGCAGAATGGGTACAATACAGTACGACTCAATACACACAATTGTTAATGTGATGCACGACAACGCCTCTACTTCCTCAGGCGCCTAAGGAAGTTCCAAGTCAGCCAGAAGATCCTTAAGAACTTCTACTCATGTACAATAGAGAGCATCTTGACCGGCAACATCACCTCCTGGTTTGGGAATAGCACTGCAAAAGACCAAAGCAGACTACAAAGAGTGACACGTTCAGCCGAACGCACAATTGGAGGGGGGCTCCCCACTCTCCAGAACATTTACAACAAGCGTTGCAAGGGGAAGGCTAAGAGAATTATTAAGGACTCGAGCCACCCGAACAACTGCCTCTTTGAACTGCTGCCGTCAGGCAAGCGACACAGGAGTCTCAAGGCGAGCACAGAAAGACTCAGAAGTAGCTTCTATCCCCAGGCCATCAGGCTGCTAAACGAACAATGAATGAACACTACACAACAACAACCACCAAACACACATAGCACACACATCCACACGCACACACTCACTTTAAACAAACACACTGTAGCACCCACTACACACACTTTATAGCACACACCCACTTTAAACAAACACACTGTAGCACCCACTCCCCACACTTTATATTTATGGATGAAGGATTGCACTACAACTCGTACACCTTACTGTAAATTGTACCTAAAATTGTACCTCATCCCACTTCTGCTTTGCACTAGATAGTACTGTACATTAGTACACTGCATAGTATTGTGTATTGTATATTATATGGTAACTCAGAACATTGTACATATGTCTATACCGAACAACTGTGACCTCATTCTTCTTCTAAATTCATGCTATATTATGTTATTATGTTATTTGATACTATCTTGTCTAGCACAGTCTCTGGAGCGTAACAGTAAGAAGCATTTTGTATGAAAGTATTCTGTACTTCTGTATGACAACTATTAAAGAACTTGAGAACTTGAACTTGCAGACCAGAAAGACTTTCGTCTTGTTTACATCAGGGTCCCCCATTTTCAATTAATCTTATATGACATACATGACATACAGATAGACAGTACTGCTACATCTAGACATTTATGACATACCAGATCTACAAATACAGTACTGTTTGTGATACAAAAAGAGTCTAAAAAAGAGAGTATACATTTGACGAAGAAACTGTACATTGGACGAGGTTGGGTAGGTTGGGTAGGTGGGGTGCGGAATCGTCTGTGTAAAAAACACTTACCGACTCTTTGAATTGACGGACAGCTTGCTCTGCCCTCAGCAGGGTCGCTGCCCTTCGGTCTCTTGCTTTCAGAATAGTCCTTCTTGCCCGTTGTCCTCCATTGAGCCATTTGAGCAGCAGGACCAGGGCTCCTACCCCACATGCTGTAGCGGTCAGACACGTCGTCCAACTCGGCTCGGCTCCCAAAACAAGTTGCTTTGCCCTTTCCATCCGAAAGCTCTCCCCTCACGCTAGCGCTCCACCAGACACACGGACCAGTAAGCTATTAGCTAAGTAGGCTAACGTTAATAGGACCAGCAAGAGCTCCTTCAATCGTCTAGTGAGTAACGTTAACCCGAAACGTAATGTTTAAACAGATACAAGGCGTGTCGATACAAGCACAAGCTTTATATGGATATTAGTGATGCACGATATAATATCGGTCGATATGGTAATTTTTTTTTACACATCGGTATCGGTCCGATATCAAGATAGGGCCGATATAAAAAAAATTAAAAAATATTATTTTATTTTATTAAATTCTTTTTACATATTTTGGTATTAAATAGTTTCAAAATATCAGTAATTTCTGAAAATAAGTTACAAAAAAAAAAAATGCGTTTTGGAAAATAGCTCTTTATTTGATTATCATAAAAAAGTGTTTTCTATACAGAGATATCGACATCGGTAAATATCGGTACCGGCCAGAACAGCAATATTAATATCGGTTATCGGTATCTGCCACAATTTTCACATCGGTGCATCACTAATATAATCCTTTTTACATAATGTAGATACTATATATCTATCTGTAGATATCACTTACCTACTCTCGCTAGTTACACTGCTGGCCAGTATGACTTACTGATTAGCACCATTACTCAGTAGTACTAATTAGGGGTGTAACGGTACACAAAAACCACGGTACAGTACGTACCTCGGTTTTGAAGTCAAGGTTCGGTACGGGTTTTCGGTACAGTGGGGGAAAGTTTGTCTTTCCATGTTCCACTCAGGGGTGATGTAGTGTGCAGTAACTAATTGTACTTGTAGGGCTGTCAACGAATATTCTATATTGAAATGAATAATCCACTTGTAAACAAATAAAAAAATTATAATAATTATATTAGATTGTGAAAAAAACAGCCCCCGGTGGGCGGTCGTTAGTGGTTAACATACTGTTGTATTCGTTCGGTACACTACACAGCTGTTCGGTACGGATACGTGTACCTTTACACCCCTAGTACTAATTCATTTATATATTTTATATCCAGTTTAATAACCTGTGCATTGTATATTACTACTGCACTTTACTGTTACATTTGCACTCTGGTTGGATACCAAACCTATTTATATCGTACTGTACTTGTGCTGTATGATGACAATACATTTGAATCTAATCTAATGTTGTGTTGTTTGTCTCCTGCAGGAAGGAGCTTCTTAACACATTAATGGCCAGACCCGAGATATCGCAGGTTAACTCGTCATGCGTTGGCTGCCAGACCTGAGATTTCTCTGGTTTTGGTCGTTATTTATTTTATTCTATATTTTGATTCATTTCAGGCACACGGACCTCAGGGTTACCATAGGGAATCATTCTGAGATCGCCAGAGGGCAATACTGGCCGCATCATGCAAGGTGGCAGTATCGCCCACCCTTTGAAACCCTCCTTCACACCGGGTGCTTAAATCCCTCCGGGCGCTATATTTTGGGTCAGGCGAGTCTAGTGGTTCACCCGATCACATTGAAACACGTCCAATGACCCTCCATGCATGTGTGTGCCGGATTATGTGGAGGACACGATGGACATCAATACTGGAAATCGCGATCAGACAATTGGAATATTATTTTTGGGATACTTCCTAGTAAAGGTAAGGACCATATGACATCAATTTCAAATTTCAGCTTGATCCTACAATGTTTTCATATCGATCCAGCCGATCAACATGTGTGGTGTTCAAAACGAAAGCCGTTACTGGCGATCAAAGTATCAAAAAACGACCCCCCCCCCCCCCCCCCTTTCATGCATTCATGATGAAACATAATACCTATTATATACCTTTGAATTGGAAATAGTAGCGTGTCCAGGCGAGAAACGCCAACGCTATTAGCAGAATTCACGTAATGCTCCATAACACAGTTACCAGGAATTAGCCAGGATCACTCAGAAACTATACAATATTCACCACGGTATATAACGCGAACGTATGCATGAACAAATGTATTCTTTTTCACATGTTGAACGATAGATAGTTGATGTCAAATGACCCATAGTATTGTCTCCATAGCTAGAATATAGATATAGCCCTGCAAACACTGAAGTGAAAACCCCTATACTTTACAGCGCTGGCCAACTAAGTACAAAGATGGGGAAACAGCGTGGCAGTGAAAGTGTTAACAACGTGTCATTCACAGCAGCAGCACAAATTGTTTGACAAATTACCGTTGTTCTGGTAAATCCCTGCGACAGCCGATCTGTCCATTAAAACTGTAAAGCAGCCTGTTACCTGGTGTGTTGTTGGTTTGTGAGTGTACTGCCCTCTGCTGGATAAAAAAAAGTATATAATGTAAATTCAGGTTATACATGGTGACATTCTGCCCTCTAGTGGTAAATGTGCAGAACACATCTGGAGGGCCAGGGCGTCAACATTGAACAGAAGAGCTGTGTTCAGCCATATAGTTATGATGAGGACGTATGATAGAGTGGGACCTTTCAGCTCGCTATAGGTTTTCATTTGGATTTAAGATGTCCCACCACGGCCTAAATGTCTACTCGCATGGAGCAACATTAAACGTTATGCTTTAATCTCTCTTGCAGCAGGGAGCACCCCTACGAGTAGAACCACCTCACCAAGAATAACTATTACCATTGGCATTTATTCTGCATTATAATAAATGGTTAAACTAATGACGTGGGTGATTCGGTCTGGCACTACTTTGGTACGGTCTGGTTCCCACCTCCCTGAAACAAGCCAGAGTCACACCGCTCATAAAAAAAACAACCATGAACCCCACCGTCATGGATAACTCTCCTTCCTTTCTAAATCACTTGGACGCGCTGTATCCAACCAACTTTCTGATGACCTCTGACCTCCTAGACCAGGGGTCAGATGATCTTACAGAATGACCTCCTAGACCAGGGGTCAGATGATCTCTTACAGACCAGGGGTCAGCAATTAAGTTTGGCCTCGGGCCACATTATGGCGGGCCAGAAACAACAACAATGGCTAATTTAATATATTGATAGTGAAAACATTTTAACTCTGTGACAGACACCGTATAACTAAGACATACATTTGTGGCATAATAAACTGTAAACGACATACACATTTGCACTGAACATTATACCTTTGTCTTTTTGCCATTTTATTATAAAACCAGAGACAAGCGTCTCTCTCTCTCTTATCAGTCTATCTTACATTGGAGTTCACATTTGAAAATGTGTTTAAATAGAGGCCTTTTGCTGAATGTTTGTGTATTTCTTTGTCTTCCAACATGGCTGCCTGTAACATAGCGGCCATTGTTTTGAACATGGCAATGGAATGTGCAAAACGATGGTTGCTACTGTATGTGTAGATATTTGAGAATTATATCAACAGGAAAAGCCAGTGGAACAGTAATATGCTTTTCCAATGTTTCACATCTCAACCTTGGTGCTCAACCAAAAATAAAGGGCACATCAAAGCCTCTCTCTCTCTGATTGCTTAAAACAATCAATAACGCACAACACCAACACTTCACAAACACTGGTCTTATAATGTATGAGGGTGCAGGCTATGACAAAATACAGTATGCAATGTAAACACACTAAAGACCCTTTCACACATGCTGCATGTAAAATCTTGTTTTTTGCTTATTTCACACTGTATTGAATACCATTGATGAACCCTAATTCATTTAATTTCAAACCTTTATTTTAACTAGAAAAAAGTTCAGCGCAGCGATGTCGGGTATAACAAGAAATATTTTAAATAGATATTTAAATGATCATCTTCATACACAGGGGGAGATATTGTCTCTTTCTGCGTCCTGCCCTGCTCTACCTAGGAGCCAGCCCTCCTAAACCACAGGCAGTATTTCCTAGTGAGTCCTGTTGCAAAGCTTACAGATGTCAAAGAATAGTTGGGAGGGACGCAATCTTTCATAACTTTTAAATGCATTGTTGCATCTATATTTAGCACATGATAGAATTTCAATAGAAAATAAACAAAAAAATTAATAACTGTACTCAGTATAACAGTACTCAGTATAATAGTACTCAGTATAACTGTAGCTAAGGGGCTACACAACCCTGACTGTATTTAGATTGTTTAGATTAAACCACTACTAAAGAATATATTAATGGCCAGACAGTATAGTTAGACAAAATGGCGGACACTCCATTAACTGCGCGGGGACAGGGATACAAGTTGAACAAGCATCATTTTAATGTTAATAGTAAACATACATAGTATATATCACGGTTCTCCTTTAATAATAGAATGTCAGTGCAACAAAGTCAGCGGTAACGATAGTTCCTACACTACGGATACTTGACCGGTGGTGCTCTGAGTGGAGTGAGACGAAGCGAGGCGGCACAGGGAGAAGCAAGATGGTGGCTGGAGACGGTGGTTCTCTCTAGAGCTCCGGCTCCAGAGAAACTGTAGACTGATGGGATAATCCTGTCGTCGCTGGGAGAAGGGGTCTTGTACGGAACCGGTCCTTGTATTCCTAGCGCCCGATGGCAGGGTTAATGGCTATTAATCCAAAAGCCCGTTGGCATAGATGATAGCTAGTTAGCTCCGTTTGTACGTGAAGCTAACCCGCAGGCGGTCTCCAATGAGTAGTTATGTCCAGAACACCGCTGGGTTTAACTATAAGTCTCTCCACGTTACTTCGCTTACACAAGTCACTATACTGTGCCAATAATGGCTTGACAATATTATAGTGGTATCTAATTAGCCATACGGCTCTCTATAACGATACACTGCTCTCGGTCTGTGTACAACTGCACCAGACGTCTTCTCTCTCGCTCTGTTAGTTTTCCTGTAATGCTGCTGCCGCACGTCGTCTACCCAACATACTCTATATTAGTTCCCTGTTGGACTCCGCCTGTTCACCTGTACAGAATCAATGCGCTCGCTCCCTTGAACGGGCATGCCTGAACATGTTCTGAAAACATGTCTAGGGGGGCGCGCGCCCTGGCGCCTACAGCGTCAAGAATGGGACATACAATAAGCGAATGATGAATACTGGTAGGTAAACAAGATGACGTAAAGATATATATCTTATATATATAAACAATATATAAGTTATACAAAATAATAAACGCAGACTTTCAGTGTTAATCTGGACCTTCAGAACAATAACAGTACTCAGTATAACAGTATAACAGTACTCAGTATAACAGTATAATAGTACTCAGTATAACAGTACTCAGTATAATAGTACTCAGTATAACAGTACTCAGTATAACAGTATAACATGCAAATAAAATACCATTACCACCAGACAGAACATTGTTTGACTCTGAGGGGAAAAGGGCAGATGCTCAAGCCCCCCTTGGGCCCTATGTGTGTGAAGAAAGACAACTATTGGAAGAGAGGACTAGAGAGAAAGGCTCTATTTAAACCATGAAACTGGTGTTTGAGTGTCAGAAGTTCTTCTGATGCAGATCACATTAGTTGGATTGCTGTCCAGGATGAATGTGTTGCATCTATATTTAGCACATATGATAGAATTTCATAGATTAGAAGTATGTTGAGTTTTTAAGCAGATTTGTACACAATTTTAGGGTTTGACACCTGAAGGAATATACTGGAATATATTGGTGCTTCTTTAAATCTTGAGATTGTCTGAAGCTCATCCCATGCTGGTCACAGTGGTAGGGTTTCTCTCGTGTATGAATTCACTGGTGAGACTTTCTCTCCTGTATGAATGCGCTGGTGTGTCTTTAATTTTTTTTTGTATTTTATTTTTTTTATTATATTTTAAACAAACATATAAACAAACATGACAACACACGATAAGATATACAAGCATTAATTAACAGTGCACATCCAATGAAATCACCATTTAGTTAAATGTCTTATACAGGATATACCCCTAATACCTGCTATCTAATACCCTACATACATATGCTCTAGCTCGTACCCCCCCCTCCCGGACCCCCCATTGGATAATCCATCCATTATCCCTCGCTCCTAACCAGACAATACCATTATATGCTAGCTTTTATTCTCTCCACCACTTCTAACCACATTGTCATTTTGGATTCATTGAGACCCAAAATTCTTGCTGTAGATATTTCTTGATAAATCACATAGAATAATCCAGACCTTCCGGCAATTTTTTATCAGCTTTTTAGCCACTGTGATACCCGATAAAACCAATCTCTTTAGCTGTGGATGTACTGCACACTCAAAAACATCATTCAGCAGTAATACAGAGGCAGAGGGGTGTACAGGTATATTCAGAGTTAAGAGATTTGATAATTGCTGGGTCACTTCTTTCCAGAATATCTTAACTGGTGGGCAGTCCCAGTACATGTGCATAAATGTTCCTTCGTCCCCATTTGTACATAAGGAGCATTTGGAGTCTTGTTTAAGACCCATTCTGTTCAGTCTTATAGGAGTCAAGTATGTCCTGTGAATATAGTTAAGATTGATTTGTTGATGGTCCGGGTTCCTTGATGTAAGTCGGATATTTGCCCAGGCTTCTTGCCAATCAAAATCTTCTTCCAGGTCTGGTATACCCCTCCTCCAGACTGAGTCTAGGTGGAGGGTTTCATACGAGGACGTTAGTAATTGATGATAAAAATCTGAAACGAAACCTCTCGATGTCTCTCTTTCATAGAAGAATTTGTGGTATCTGTGGTGTACAATTGGTATCCTTAATGGAACACTGTGAGCCTTCAAACATAACAATAACTGTGCGTAAAAAAAATATGTGGAATCGGTGAGATAATTTTTTTTGCGTATTTCATCATAACTACAAAAACCCTGTTTGTTGAAAACATCTCCTAATGAGTGTATGCCTTGCTTTTCCCATATAGGGAATCTTATAGGTCGTTTTCCAATCAAGAGTGCATTGTTATTGAATAAGGGAGTATGATTATGCCATTTATGTGGGTTTGAATATTTATTTTGTGTTTCACACCATATCCGGATCGCATGAGTAATTATGGGGCCAAATTTCCGTTCGCATTGCTTAATTGATCATTTGGTGTATGCTATGTCTATGTGGAGCTACTATATTTTCTTCTAAATTTCTCCAGGATACTAATGCTTGGGGATCAAACCATGTTGTCAGTGGTCTTAAAGTGTACGCCTTAAAATAGTGGAAAAAATCTGGAAATGCCATACCACCATCTGCTTTGTTTCTCTGTGCGGTGGATCTTTTTATACGTGGTGGTTTGTTAATCCAAATACATTTGTATGTGAAGGAGTGTCATTTTTTCCAGTAACCCTCTGGAGGGGGTAACGGTAGCATTGAGCTGAATAAGTTGATTCTAGGTAGGACGTCCATCTTAACTATTGATACCCATGCCTGTACTGAGTTTTTAAGTTTTGACCACCTGTCAAGGTCGTCTTTGATTTTGTTTTGGATTTTTATGTAATTGTGCTTCACCGTTTGGCTAATGGTAGGGAATATTTCAACTCCCAAACATCTAAAGTGTTTTACCATAGGTATCTCTTCTGGGAGGGTTATATTTCTTTTTGCAGGGGCGTTAAGTGGAAGGAAAGCCGACTTCGGCCAATTTATCTTAAATCCCGATAAATCTCCAAAGTCCTCAATCAACTTGAGCAGATGAGGCAATGTGGTATTGGGGTTTTGCATGAACAGTATTACGTCGTCCGCATATAAACTAATTTTATGTTGTGTGCCCTTGATTACGATTGGTTCTATCATGGATTGGGATTGTCTTATATATTGTGCTAAAGGCTCTAATGATGGATCGAATAGTCCGGGACTAAGAGGGCAACCCTGTCTAGATGAGCGTGATACCGGAAAGATTCCGGAGGTGATTATACCTGTTGTAATCATGGCCGATGGGTCTTTGTATAATACTTTAATCATATCAATGAAACCTTTTCCTAACCCCATCCTTTCTAATACTGCCCATAGATACGACCATTCCAACCTGTCAAAAGCTTTCATTGCATCCAGGGACAGCATCGCCTTAGGTGTGGTGTCGTCCTTGTCAGCATCTAGTACGTGCAGTAATCGTCTTATGTTATCAGTGATCAAGCGGCCTCTTATGAAGCCAGTTTGGTCCGGATGAACTAAAGACGTTATATGCTTTTGTAATCTGATGGCTAATACCTTAGAGTACAGTTTGATATCGGTTCCGAGGAGGCTTAAGGGTCTATAACTACCGCACTCGTGGGGTCTTTGTCTTTTTTAAGGAGGACTGTTATGAGTGCAATATTGTCGTTCTTATGGACGTTCCCCTCCTTGACTGAGTATAAAATCATATTTAGTAATAAGGGTCCAATTATGTCCCAACAAGAGAGGTACATTTCTGGTGGGATACCGTCTCTTCCAGGAGCCTTACCACTTTGCATTTCGGATATGGCCTTCTTGAGTTCCTCTAGTGTGATCGGTGTTTCTAACTGTTTAGCGTCATCCTCTGAAAGTTTAGGGAGGTTAATTTGATTAAGATATGTGTCCATTTTGTTTTAATCAAAGGTTGTTTCTGATTTATACAAGTTGGAGTAGAATTCTTTGAATATCGCGTTTATTTTTTCAGAGTCCTTGTTGTGCTTTAATGGTAGTTATATCTGCACATTTTGCGTTAACTCTTAATCGCATAGCTAATAGGTGACTTGGTTTGGAACCTTGAGAGTACTGCTGTTGTCTTGCGCTACGTATTTGTATTTCAGATTGTTGTCTGTATATGGCGTTAATCTCTTTTTTTAGTACATTAACTTGATTTTCCAGTCGAACCGAGTTGTTGTGTTGTAAAGAATTAAATAACGTTGAGTAAAGCGTTTCCAGTTCAGCCAGTTTTGAGCATCGATTCTTGCGTATTTTGGAGGAAAAGCTATCAGTGAAATCCTTGATCATTCCCTTTACTGACATCCATAATATTCTGGGGTCCTGCACCGAGTTTGCATTCATCCGTAGGAATACTGTAAGAGCTTCTTTGATTTGTGTAATAAATTCCTTGTTATTAAGCAGCATCGAGTTAAATCGCCATCTTGGGGCTCGGGAAGATAGTATACCAAATGTTCCTTTTAGGAGTAAATAACAGTGATCTGATAATGCATTGGGTATCATTTCCACATCATAGTTATCAAATAGTCTCGGGATGCAAAAACATAATCTATTCTGGATAATGTGTTATGTCTCGCAGATCGACAGGAGTACTTCCGGGTCGTGGGGTTGAGTGATCGCCATAAGTCATTTACACCTGTAATCTTCGACCAATCCTTTAATGCATTAGATGAATTTTTTTGTTCGTTGGAAAAGGAGGGGTAAGATTTGTCCATCCTTGGATTCCAAATGGCATTAAAATCCGCACCAATTATAAATGAGTATTCGGGAAGGTCTAACATTGCACTGGTAAGTGTAGTGAAGAAACTAACTTCGTACACATTTGGGGCGTATACCGCTACCAACGCTATTTTCCTGTTCTTGTGTACAATCTTAGCTATAGTTATCCGACCCTCTGCATCAGACCATACTCCCTTCAATTCAATATTCAACTTCCGTCTAACGACTATGGCAACTCCACGAGTTCTCGTTCCAAAGGAAAAGTGACTAATGTTATGATATGTGTTGTCCGCTAACGTATCTATGTCTTTCTCTAAAATGTGCGTTTCGCTTAGCAGAGCCACGTCAACCTGTTCTTTTTTCATCAGTGTGAGCACGCTTTTGCGTTTGTGTTGATTATTTATTCCCCCAGTGTTCCAGATCATTATATTCAAACTAGCCATAATCTATACATGTTGTTGTGTAGTTGTTGGTAATGCTTCTGGAGTGCGAAGCTACAATAGATATACATCCAACTATTGAGGTCCCGTTGAGAGCCGAGCTTAAAAACATACATATATACAAATAATAATCCCCTAATTCCCCCTCCCTCCGAGAGTCGTATGACTCCCTCCCTTAAGCCACCGGGTTGCCCAAAATGAGCTTTCTAACCCTAATCTTCCTATGCTAATTGCAATAGGATCTAAAACTTTCATTCTAATTCAATAGAATGTCACTTTTGGTCTTGCGCCTTCCCATTAATGTAATAACAATAGTGTGAAAAATGAAAAATATACCTTCATTGATATATTCATTTGAACCTTCTACTAACTTATGTTGGAACCATCAGAAAAAAGAAGAGTGGAGAAAAATACTAACACCATAAAAAAAGTGAGAATTAAAATAAAACTAAACAGAGAGAAAAAAAATAGATTTTTAGAGCTACATTATGCAAATCTCTAAAGCAGTGGAGTAATTGTTTAAAATATTAGAATAACCTTGTCATGCTCATACCTTTAGATGTGGCTGATGTTTTTAAAGCCTTATTGAACTTCCGTCACTGGATCATATGCTTATACATACGGGATGTTAAAGTTACCGGCCTTCATTGTGGGAGTGCAGTATATTCTAGAAGGTTGTAGAATACCCTTGTAAATTCGTAAACACTGCTGTTATGTTCCAGAATGATCTTCCTACCCAGGAGTTATGACCTGCTAGTGTTTTCCAGCATATTCCATTGTGCCCCTGAGTAGTCGAGAGAAGAGTCCAGAATATTCCAGAATGTTCCCAATGTCAATATTGGATTATTGCCTCCTCAGATATCAGAAGTCTATAAATATAATGCCTATATGTTGAGCCGTGGTAAAGTCATTCTAATAAAAGTAATAAAATACAAAGAGAAAAAAAAATTGAGAAAAAGAGAGATGATTAGGCTTATCTTCTGATTCAAGCCTATGTTGCGACCGGCCCCGGGGAACCAGTTTCATGTTGCTTCATGTATTCATCGGCGGCTTTAGGCGAGCGTAATCCGTGCCTATTACCATCTTCCCCCAATATGGATAGAAGGGCAGGGTACCGAAGGCTTGGCTTAAGATTTCTCTTGTATAATCTCTGCAGCACATCTTTGTAGGGGACACGTAGAGCAATGGCCTCCTTGCATAGATCCTCGTAGAAAGAAACTGGTTTATCACCATATTTCAGTTTCCCCCATTGCCTGCGTGCCCCCTGATGATCGCATCTCTTATTTCTGTCTTGCGCAGAGTAGCAATGATAACCCTCGTCCCGTTGCCTTTTTGGTCTCGTGTACCGACTCTGTAACATTGGTCCACTAGCGGCGCTGTGGTTAGGATGTGTTTACCTAGAATTCCTGCTAACACAGTTGGAAATGAGTCGTCTGTGCAATTGACTGATTCATCCAATCCCACAATACGGATATTATTTCTGCGGTAGTAACGTTCGGTCTCGAGCCGCCTCTCCATTGCTTCCTCTTCGATGTCTTGTATTTTCTTCCGAAGCGCTTTTTCCACCTGTTTTATCTCCTCCGCTACCTCTGTGAATCCATCGTTAACAGTCTTCTCGTTCTCTTGGACTCTCAATGTAATTCCTAGCACCGTGTTCTCCACTGCAGTGATTCGCCCGGCCTGTTCCGCGGCCGCTTTTATAACCTCTTCGAATTTAGCATCAATGTGTACTTTGAATTCGTCAATGTGTAATTTGAAAGCGTCCATCTGATCCTTCCCTGCTTGTATCTGATCCTTTATTAGGTTAGTCAGAGACTTGAAATCGGGTTGTGTAACTTCCCTGCTTGTATCAGTTGAGGAGGTTGTAGGAGCTTTGGGGGACACGGTGGATTTGATGGACATT
This sequence comes from Notolepis coatsorum, assembly GCF_963971535.1. NCBI lineage: Eukaryota > Metazoa > Chordata > Actinopteri > Aulopiformes > Paralepididae > Notolepis > Notolepis coatsorum. The sequence goes on along the minus strand of NW_028174886.1, from coordinate 525,051 downwards.
TTCTTCTCAAATTCCCCTGCTTTCTCTCTCACGGTGTTTATCCCCGCCGTTACCGTTACAGTATATCGTCGTCTGCTGTCACCCTCTCGGGGCTAGTCGTCGTCGGTCCCGGTATATTATCCGCTACTGTCTCCCCGACAGGGCTAGTCAACAACGGTACTGTTGTACTGGCGGCTGCTGTATCCTTCGAAGAGCGTGTCATAACTTGCGCCGTTGTACTGTCTATTCCGAGTCTCTTTCCACTCTTTTTCTTGTCCTTCGGTTCCATGTTGAATCTTTTTCTTTTGATATAGTTAGTAGAAGGTCTTATTTAATATATACGATGTGGTTTAATTTCATTGGTGTTGTTCAAATAAGGTTTTTAAACTAAATTAACGTTGACGGGAGCGGAGCTGTAACCAAACGCATCTGCTACATATTGCTGTCAAACCGGAAGTCTGTGTAATTAAATGTTTCCTCCACTGTCTTTAAGGCTTCTCTCCTGTATGAATGCGCTGGTGTGTCTGTAAATTTCCAGAGGTCCTGAAGCTCTTCTCACACTGGTCACAGTGGTACGGCTTCTCTCCTGTATGAATGCGCTGGTGTGTCTGTAAGTGTCCATAGGTACTGAAGCTCTTCTCACACTGGTCACAGTGGTACGGCTTCTCTCCTGTATGAATGCGCTGGTGTTTCTGTAAGTCTCCAGAGGTCCTGAAGAATGTTCCACATTGGTCACAGTGGTAAGGCTTCTCTCCTGTATGAATGCGCTGGTGAACCGTTAAGCCTCCAGAGGTCCTGAAGCATGTTCCACACTGGTCACAGTAGTAACACTTCTCTCCTGTATGAATGCGCTGGTGTCTCTGTAAGGTTCCAGACCGACTGAAGCCTTCCCCACACTGGTCACAGTGGTAAGGCTTCTCTCCTGTATGAATGCGCTGGTGTCTATTCAAGTCTCCAGACTGACTGAAGCTCTTCTCACACTGGTCACAGTTATAGGGCTTCTCTCCTGTATGAATGTGCTGGTGTGTCTGTAAGGTGTCATATCTACTGAAGCTCTTCTCACACTGGTCACAGTTATAGGGCTTCTCTCCTGTATGAATGCGCTGGTGTCCCTTTAAGTGTCCAGCGGTCCTGAAGCGTGTTCCACACTGGTCACAGTTATAGGGCTTCTCTCCTGTATGAATGCGCTGGTGTATTAGAAAAGTGGACTTCTTGATGAAGCTCTTTCCACACTGGTCACAGCAGTGAGGCCTTGACTCGTTCATATCTCTGCTTGTTGTTGGGGAGCAATGCAGCAATTGTACCTGGAGAAGAGAGAAGTACACAATGAAGAGTTCAGATTGTGTGTGTGTTTTGCATTCGTTCAGTTTGTATTTCTCAAGTTCTTAGAAGTACACCAATGAGGCGGTCAGGTGGCATAGCGGAGATTGCGTTCGTCACCAACACCGGAGACGCTGGATTCGAATTCACCTGTTCGAATCCAGCTCACAGCTCCGGCATTGTCACCAGCTTGGCTGGCCATTCACACTAATACAATTGGCTGTATTAGAGGGTGGGAAAGCTGGCGGGGTGGGTCCGGGTCGTTGTAAACAGCGACTCCTACAGTTCGGTCGGGGCGCCTGCTCAGCACGGATAGGATCTAAGGGGGGTAGTGTGATCCTTCCACACGTTACACCCGCTCAGTGAGAGTCCGCGCTGCCAGGTGAAAAGAAGCGGTTGATTGGCTAGACGTGTGTCGGAGGAAGCACGTTATACCCCCCACAGTCGGTCTGGGAGAGTGGAGGCTAAGTGCGCAGCGACCAGGAAGGGGATTGGGAATTGGCATAACGACTAACATTAGGATGGGAGAAAATCGGAGGAAAAAGGAGGGGGAAAAAGATCAATAAAAAATAAGTACACCAATGAAGAGTTCAGATTGTGTGTGTTTTGCATTCGTTCAGTTTGTATTATTCAAGTTCTAATTTTTTTTTTTTTTTTTTTTTAATACTTACATTTTTATTTTCAGTTTTTTGATTTACAAACAAAACATCCACATGCAACAATACAATTGGCGGTCAAAATTATAAACGACGGTACAATACAATTCGATAGATAAGAGCTAAAAGATATAGCTGATAGTAGAAAATAATATCAAAATCGAATGACGAGTTGACCTAAAATAAATTCACTAAAGGGAAAAAGGAAAAACAAAACAAAAACAAAGAAAAGAGATAAACAATAAAAAAAAAAAAAAGAAATGACATGGGTTCTTTGGTACCTTCATAGTTTATTTTCGTTTCGATTTTTCTTCTCGTCTCCTTTTCACTCTCCTGTGATGTCGTTTCTTTTTTTCCTATACTCTTCCCACTTCTCCCATTTTGACTCAAACTTCTCATCTTGTAGCCTCAGCCTATGTGTGATTCTCTCCATTTCCTGTATCCCACCCACTATCTCTGTCCATTGTTCCCTCGTCGGTGCTTCTACTCTATACCACATTTTCGTCAGTGCTTTCTTGGCTGCTACTAGTAATATCTTAATCAAGTATATGTCTTTCCCCTGAATTCCTTCCTGTGTTAAGTTCCCTAAATACAATACTTGGCCTGTCTGGGGTATTTCATATCCTACTATTTAATTTATTATCTCTCCTATCTCTTCCCAATAGTTCTTTATTATCTGACATCCCCAGAATATGTGTGTGGTTTGCTATTTCCTGTCCACATTTTCTCCAGCATGGTTTCTGTGTTGGTGTATAGTTGCCCTGTATTTCTGGTGTTATAAAAAATCGAATTATGTTTTTCCACCCAAACTCCCTCCATATCCTTGACCCTGTGGTTGTGTGTTGTATCTTACATATGTTATACGATTCTTCTTCTGTTATCTCCGTTTCTAATTCCTTCTCCCACTTTTCCTTTATATATTTGGTTGTGATGTCCTTGCTCTCCATTATTGCCTGATATAGTGCTGATATTCCCCCCCCCCCCTTCCTTCCTTCGTATGCTTTTACCATTATCTTAATTATCCCATTCTGATCTTTGTCTTTGTCTAGTTTTATTTCCTTGTTGTAGTAGTCCCTAATCTGTAAATATCTAAAGTGGTCGCTATTCTCTAGTCCGAATCTTTCTTTCAATTTTTGTAGAGTCTGGATCTCCCCTCCTTCTGTCATTGTACATATTGCTGTTATGCCCCCCTCTCCCATCTTTTGAACCCATGATCTTCTATCTCTGGTTTAAATTGGTTGTCGTGCGTTATCCATCTCAGTATCTTGGTTTCTTTTTCTAGCTTGTATTTCTTTACTATCTTGTTCCATATATTTATAGTGAATTTGGTAATTGGGTCTATTAGTTGTTCCTTTCTTCTGTATAGCTCCCTGTCTCCTATTAGTGCCTGCACTTTGAGTCCCTCATTTTTTGTTTCCATGTCTTTCCATTTGGCTTCATAATTCTCGTTGCACCAACATGTTACTATTATCAGCTGTGCTGCGTAGTAGTAATCTTCTAAACTAGGTATTGCCATTCCTCCTTTGGTAATTGTAGAGTCACATATCTTATCCTTGGCCTTTCCCCCCCCCCCCCATATGAATCTTGATATCTGTTTATTCCATTCCCTGAACTGGCTTTGTGGTATTAATATAGGTAGAGCCTGAAATAGGTATAGTAACCTTGGTAATATATTCATCTTTATAATTTCGATCCTTGAGCTAAAGTCTAGAGGCATTACTGTCCATCTTTCTAGGTCTCGTTTGATTTTCTGATTAATCTGTGTATAGTTTGCATCATATAGTCCCTCCACCCCTCTTGTAATATTCACTCCTAGGTATCTGATCCTGTCCATATCCCATTTAATCTTGTATTTGTCTTTGATCTCTGTCGTTGGGGTGTAGTTCAATGTTAAGGTATGTGTCTTTGTTACGTTAAGTCTATTACCTGAGTAATATCCATATTCTGTCAGTAAATCCATCAGTGTCGGGAAGCTTGTGTCTGGTTGTCTCATATATACTATCACATCATCTGCTAACAGTCCTAATTTATGTTCTGTTCCCCTTATCTCCACCCCTTTGATGTCCTCGGTCTGTCTAATTAGTTGAGCCAGTGGTTCGATGAATATATCGAAGAACGTCGGCGAAAGACAACAGCCCTGTCTTGTTTTATCCTCCAAATTTAGTTGTTGTGATTTAAACGTAAATCTGCTCCAATGGCAGTTATTGAAAACTGGCCAACATTAATAAAATACTGAGATAAAACCCAACAGGCAGTTACCTGCAATCAGTGTTAATTTTGGCAGCTATTTTCATTTTAGTTTTAGTCTTAGTCATGTGTCAAGTGCTCCTTTTTTGTTTATCATATTTAGTCATGTTCATTTATTTTTCGTTTAGTCAGTTTTAGTCAACTAAATGTCTGAGCATTTTAGTCTTAGTCAGTTTTTGTCTCAATTTTGTCTTTGTTTTAGTCTAGATTTAGTCGACGAAAACGGATGACATTTTTATCTATTTTTAGTTAATGGAAAAAAACTTGTCAGAAATAGTCAAAATGGAAAATGTTCTGATTTAAATTGCGTATTTATTTTTTAACCTAGGGGAATCTGAGTCTGCAGCACAAGTGATACACAGGCCTGCCCCCCCCATCAATCTATGGCCGGCCGGCCCCGCCTCTCTCTCTCTCTCTCTCTCTGGATCGCTCATGCACGCACAGGGAGGGGCTGGGGGAGGAGGAAGGAGGGGGGAAGGACACGTGGCACAGCAGGAGACAGGACATTGGACGAGAGGACAAGGGGGAGGGATTTGCAAGGTCAGTCACAGGATCGCTGCATGAGGCTAGTTAGGCTTCAATACTTGGATAAAATTGTGAAGTTGAGTTATGGGTGTATGCCTCTGACGTAGATCCTCTCTCTCTCTGTCTCTCTCTCTCTCTCTGCATGTGTGTGTGTGTGTGATTAGTGGTTGTGTCTCACTACCTTCCATCTATATAAGGCTAAGGCAGACCTGTACTGTGTGTACTCTGTATTGTGTATACTCTGTACTGTGTATACTCTGTACTGTGTACTATGTGTATACTCTGTACTGTGTACTCTGTACTGTGTGTACTCTGTACTGTGTATACTCTGTACTCTGTACTGTGTATACTCTGTACTGTGTATACTCTGTACTGTGTGTACTGTGTACTCTGTGTATAATCTGTAATGTGTACTCTGTACTGTGTACTGTGTACTGTGTGTACTCTGTACTTTGTATACTCTGTACTGTGTGTACTGTGTACTCTGTGTATACTCTGCACTGTGTAATATGTACTGTGTACTGTGTGTACTCTGTACTGTGTATACTCTGTACTGTGTATACTCTGTACTCTGTATACTCTGTACTATGTACTACGTATACTCTGTACTGTGTCTACTGTGTACTCTGTGTATACTCTGTACTGTGTGTACTCTGTACTGTGTATACTCTGTACTGTGTCTACTTTGTACGCTGTGTATACTCTATACTGTGTATATAAACCTATATTATCCACATCTCTCTATATTGTTATTTTTCTCTCGCTCTATTTAATGTATTGTGGGATCGCAAGAAAGGATGAAACGGGAGACGGTAGTCGAGTCTTTCCTTTACTTCCCAACATAAATGACATACATCAAACAGAGTGCAGAGGCGTTTAACGTTACTACTTCAAAGTGACAGCAGCCAGCTGACAGGTGACCTAATATACGTCACCAAATACCCACACCGTTCCCAGAATCCCCAGGCTTAAAGGAGCATTCCTCTGCTCCTCAAGTCCAGTGAATGTCTGCACCAATTGTGCATGATAAGTGTCACCACACAGGCCCCCCCAGAATTCACAATAACCCCCCAAAAGATCATCCACAGTCAACGAGGCGGGGGGCGGATCAGGCGCCCAAAACGAGTCCGTATCACCCGTGCAGGGGTAGAGGTGGGGATTGGGGCGTGTGGGGGGGATTCAGGAGATATGAGGTGACTAGAGGGAAAAGCAGTTGGCAGGGGCCGGGCAGGGGGTCGTCCACGCCGCGGGGGCCGGGCCAGTTCAACTGGCCTGTCTAGGTCCAAATGGGCAGGCTTGAGCCGGTCGACCGATACCCGCTCTGACCTTCCTCCAATGTCCACCATGAAGTTCTTAGGCCCCGCCTCCAGGACGCGAAAAGGGCCGTCGTAAGGGGGCTGCAGAGGAGTACGGTGGCTGTCATGGTGAATGAAAACATACCTGGCTGACTGCAGATCCCTAGGCCTGTAGGACTGCGGGAGGCAGTGCTGGGAAGTTGGGACTGGGGTGAAAGCACCGGCGCCATCCCTGAGCACAGTCCGAGATGAGGTGACCGACCAGGGAGCCTCGGCATCCGGGAGGAACTCCCCAGGGACTCGCAGCGGCTGTCCGTACACCAGCTCAGCAGCCGAGGCCTGCAGGTCTTCTTTGGGGGTGGAGCGCAGGCCAAGCATGACCCAGGGAAGCCGGTCGACCCAGTTGCAGTCCGTAAGGCTGGCCCGCAGAGCAGCCTTCATAGAGCGGTGAAACCGTTCACACAAGCCGTTGCCCTGTGGGTTGTAGGCTGTGGTGCGGTGGAGCTTCACTCCCAGGCCCTCGGCGACTGCAGTCCAGAGCCCGGACGTAAACTGTGGGCCCCGTCGGATGTGAGATCAGATGGTGTGCCAAAACGGGCTACCCAGGACCCAATGAACGCCCGGGCCACCTCGGCGGATGTGGTCGATGCCAGCGGGACCACCTCCGGCCACCTAGTGGTTCTGTCCACCATGGTGAGGAGGTGAGTGAACCCGTGGGAGGGGGGCAGGGGACCCACCAGGTCCACATTGACATGGTCAAAGCGCCTCTCCGGCACGAGAAACGGTGCCAAGGGGGCTTTGGTGTGACGGTGTATCTTTGCACGCTGGCATGCCACGCAGGAGCCGGCCCAGGCTGCGATGTCCTTCCTGAGGCCATGCGACGAATTTAGCACTGACCAGCTTAGTTGACGCCTTCACCCCCGGGTGCGACAGGCCATGGATGGCTTCGAATACCTGCCGCCTCCAGCCAGCGGGAACCATCGGACGGGGCTGACCGGTGGAGACGTCGCAGAGGAGCGTGGTGTTGGCAATACCAACCTGCACATCCTCTAACCTTAGCCCAGTGTCGGCTGTTCGGTAGGCCTGCATGTCCTTGTCAGTGGCCTGGTCGGCAGCCATGGCAGCGTAGTCCAGTCCCAAGTGGACGGCCCCCACCACCGTCCGGGAGAGGCAGTCAGCGACGTAGTTGTCTTTACCTGCGACATGCCGTAAGTCCGTGGTAAACTCGGAGATGGCGGAGAGTTGGCGCTGCTGGCGCCCTGACCACGGCTCGGTGGCCTTGGCCATGGCGAAGGTGAGTGGCTTGTGATCCACAAAGGCAGTAAACCGTCGGCCCTCCAGCAGGAATCTGAAGTGCCTGATGGCCAGGAAGAGGCCTAGGAGCTCCCGGTCAAAGGTGCTGTACTTTCTTTCATTGTCCCGCAGCTGGCGACTGAAGAAAGCAAGCGGTTGCCAGCCCCCCCCCCACCCACTGTTCGTACACTGCCCCCACTGCGTAGTCTGAGGCGTCAGTTGTGAGGGCGATAGGGGCGGTAGGAAATGGGTGTGCCAGTAATGCGGCATTGGCCAGTGCAGTTTTAGCACCCAAAAAAGCGTCGTCGGTACACGGGGACCAGTCCACCTCGGCCTTGGGGTCCTTACCACGCAGGGCCTCATACAAGGGGCGCATGAGGTGAGCAGCACGGGGAATGAACCTGTTGTAGAAGTTCACCATGCCTAGGAACTCCTGCAGGGACTTCACGGTGCGGGGGCGTGGAAAGCTGGCAACGGCGTCCACCCTGGCAGGGAGCGGAACGGCTCCCTCTGCTGAGACCCTGTGCCCAAGGAAATCAATAGACGACCGGCTGAACTGGCACTTGGCGGGGTTAACAATGAGCCCATGTGCACTGAGCCGCTCAAACAACTGCCTGAGATGTGTCAGGTGCTCCTCTGCAGACGTGCTGGCTACGAGAATGTCGTCCAAGTATACGAACATGAATGCCATATCGCGCAGCACCGAGTCCATCAGTCGCTGGAAAGTCTGTGCCGCCCCCTTGAGGCCAAAGGGCATCCGCAAAAACTCGAACAGGCCAAAAGGAGTGATGACCGCCGTCTTGGGAACGTCCCGTGGGTGAACTGGTACCTGGTGGTATCCCCGCACCAAGTCCACCTTGGAAAAGATGGTGGTCCCCGCCAGGTGGGCGGAGAAGTCCTGTATATGCGGGACGGGGTACCGGTCCGGGGTCGTGGCGTTGTTTAGGCGTCGGAAATCGCCACAGGGACGCCACCCACCATCAGCCTTAGTGACCATATGCAGGGGGGAGGCCCACGGACTGTCAGAACGGCGCACAATTCCAAGGCGTTCCATGGTTGCAAATTCCTCCCTGGCAATGGAGAACTTAGCTGGGTCAAGGCGCCGAGCACGTGCATAGACCGGGGGACCGACAGTGGCTATATAGTGCTCCACGCCATGCTTAGCGACTGCTGAGGAAAATGTAGGCGTGGTGAGGATAGGGAACTCCGCTAGGAGGCGCTGATATATATCCCCAGCAGCAAGCATGTTGGACAGACCTAGTGTCCCTGGCCCTCCCAGCGTGCACGGGTAGGTAGCGAAGGAGACAGCATCGATCAGGCGACAGTTTGTAATGTCCACTAGCAGCCTGAACGCACACAGGAAGTCCGCGCAGAGGAGAGGAACTGACACAGCGGCCATGACAAACTCCCACCCGAAACGGCGCCCGCCAAAACACACCTCTACATACCTGGTTCCGTAGGTACGTATAGGCGTGCCATTAGCAGCGTCCATGGGGGGACCGTGGCCCCCAGCCATAGTGTCCACAGCTGTAGCAGGAAGGATGCTGCGTTGCGCGCCCGAGTCGACTAGTAGTCGCCGGCCAAATAAGGTGTCCTTAATAAATAGCAGCCTGCTGCCTCCGCCAACGCTCATGGCAGTTAATGAGCATTGGCCCTGGCGTTTCCCTGGTCACTGTAATTGCACGGTGGGCGACACTGTTTGGCCCTGGCGCCAAACCGGTTATGGAAATAACACCATCCACTGTTACCCTGGCGACGGGCAGTCACTGCTGCAGCGGCGTCCGCAGCGTCCACTAGGTGGGTAGGTGGGTGGTAGGCTGGAAGCAGCGCATGCACAAACTGCTGCCGGTTGGCGAGATAAATCCTGTCCGCTTCGGCAGCCAGCGCGCGGTAGTCCTTGGTGAAGGAGACGGGAGAGCTGGCCAGGGCGGTGCGCACAGGCACTGGCGCATAAAAACATGCTTAAACAAAAAAGAGGGATCTGCCGAGCCCAAAACGGACAGCATCCTGTCCATCAGTTCGGACGGCTTGCCGTCGCCGAGGCCGTTAAGTGACAATAGACGATCCGCCTTTTCAATTTCCGACAGTTCAAATAATTGCAAAAGGAATGCCTTGATAGCGTCATATTTGCCGGCAGCTGGCGGGGCTTCCAGCAGCCCCATAGCGCGGGCCGTCGTCTGGGCATCCAATGCTGCTACCACATGATAATATTTCGTAACATCCTGTGTTATTCCTCTCAACTCGAACTGAGCTTCAATGTGTTGAAACCAGGGTCGAGGGCTGTGATGCCAGAAGTCGGGTAACTTAATTGCAGCGGCGTAGACAATGTTCACTTCTCCGTCCGTCATGATGTAATATTCACGTACTTCAGGTCACCAATGTGGGATCGCAAGAAAGGATGAAACGGGAGACGGTAGTCGAGTCTTTCCTTTACTTCCCAACATAAATTACATACATCAAACAGAGTGCAGAGGCGTTTAACGTTACTACTTCAAAGTGACAGCAGCCAGCTGACAGCTGACAGGTGACCTAATATACGTCACCAAATACCCACACCGTTCCCAGAATCCCCAGGCTTCCCAGGCTTAAAGGAGCATTCCTCTGCTCCTCAAGTCCAGTGAATGTCTGCACCAATTGTGCGTGATAAGTGTCACCACAGTATATCCATTATCATTCTAACTCTATTCCTCCCTACTGTATCTATCCTGTCATCCGTATGCACTGAGTATATTACAGAGGTGAATTAATATATGCACTAACTACAATAAAGAGCTGATGATATGCGTCATTGACTAGACGAAATTTGCAATTGTGTTGTGGAAATGGTCATGTTTTCCTCTTCTCCCCCTCTGCAAGATGTGGTCAGGAAAAGTACGATGCTCACTGAGCCAGACTATATTTATAATAAGGACAGACGCCCATGTATTTTTTACTTGTCCCTCTTTGACCTGTTGAAAGTATAGGCTTATGACATCTCGACACACACACACACCGTAAAGGGATAGGCGGTACTGTACTGACCTTTGACCCGTCATAATATGTAGTGTCTTTGACTGTCATCCATAATGTTGAGTTCAACGTTAAGACAGATGACGTTACTTAATCACGAGCATCCTATTAGCCTATTAATCTATTATCCTATTAGATTAGCAGAGACAGAGACAGAGACAGAGAGAGATAGACAGAGAGACAGAGAGAGAGGATATACGTAAGAGGGCAGACACCCATAAATCAAGTCACAATTTTATCCCAGTAATTAAGCATTAACTAGCCTCATGCAGATATCCTCTCTGTCTCTCTGTCTCTCTCTCTCTCTCTGTCTATCTCTCTCTGTCTCTGTCTCTGTCTCTGCTAGTCTAATAGGATAATAGATTACTAGGCTAATAGTCTGCTCGTGATTAAGTAACATCATCTTCATAACGTTGAACTCAACAGTATGTATGACAGTCAAAGACACTACATATTATGACGGGTCAAAGGTCAGTACAGTACCGCCTATCCCTTTACAGTGTGTGTGTGTGTCTGTGCGTCCGTGTGTGTTTGTGTCGAGATGTCATAAGCCTATACTTTCAACAGGTCAAAGAGGGACAAGTAAAAAATACATGGGCGTCTGTCCTTATTATAAATATAGTCTGGCTCAGTGAGCATCGTACTTTTCCTGACCACATCTTGCAGAGGTGGAGAAGAGGAAAACATGACCATTTCCACAACACAATTGCAAATTTCGTCTAGTTAATGACGCATATCATCAGCTCTTTATTGTAGTTAGTGCATATATTAATTCACCTATGTAATATACTCAGTGCATACGGATGACAGGATATATACAGTAGGGAGGAATAGAGATAGAATGATAATGGATATACATTAAATAGAGCGAGAGAAAAATAACAATATAGAGAGAGATGTGGATAATATAGGTTTATATACACAGTATAGAGTATACACAGAGTACAAAGTAGACACAGTACAGAGTATACACAGTACATAGTACAGAGTATACACAGTACAGAGTACACACAGTACAGAGTATACACAGTACAGCGTATACACAGTACAGAGTATACACAGTACAGAGTACACACAGTACAGAGTATACACAGATTACACAATACACACAGTACATCGTATATACAGTACAGAGTATACACAGTACAGAGTATACACAGTACAGAGTACACACAGTACAGAGTATACACCGAGTACACAGTAGACACAGTACATAGTATACGTAGTACATAGTACAGAGTATACAGAGTACAGAGTATACACAGTACAGAGTATACACATTACAGAGTACACACAGTACACAGTACATAGTGCAGAGTATACACAGAGTACACAGTACACACAGTACAGAGTATACAAAGTACAGAGTACACAAAGTACACAGTACAGAGTATACACAGAGTACACAGTACACACAGTACAGAGTATACACAGTACAGAGTATACATAGTACAGAGTACAGAGTATACACAGTACAGAGTACACAGTGCAGATTATACACAGAGTACACACAGTACATAGTATACACAGTACAGAGTACAGAGTATACACAGGACAGAGTACACACATTACAGAGTATACAGAGTACAGAGTATACACATAGTACACAGTACAGAGTATACACAGTACATAGTATACACATAGTACACAGTACAGAGTACACACAGTACAGAGTACACACAGTACAGGTCTGCCTGAGCCTTATATAGATGGAAGGTAGTGAGACACAACCACTAAACACACACACACACACATGCAGAGAGAGAGAGAGACAGAGAGACAGAGAGACAGAGAGACAGAGAGACAGAGAGACAGAGGATCTACGTCAGAGGCATACACCCATAACTCAACTTCACAATTTTATCCAAGTATTGAAGCCTAACTAGCCTCATGCAGCGATCCTGTGACTGACCTTGCAAATCCCTCCCCCTTGTCCTCTCGTCCAATGTCCTGTCTCCTGCTGTGCCACGTGTCCTTCCCCCCTCCTTCCTCCTCCCCCAGCCCCTCCCTGTGCGCGCAAGAGCGATCCAGAGAGAGAGAGAGAGAGGCGGGGCCGGCCATAGATTGATGGGGGGGGCAGGCCCAGGCCCCGCCTCTCTCTCTCTCTCTCTCTCTCTGGATCGCTCTTGCGCGCACAGGGAGGGGCTGGGGGAGGAGGAAGGAGGGGGGAAGGACACGTGGCACAGCAGGAGACAGGACATTGGATCGTCCCATCTCAGTTTATAGTTGTTTACACACACCTGCAACTGTCACCCAGCCTTTTAACGGTTTCATCTATATACCTTGTAATTGTATTTGGTTGTTTGTGTTTTAATTATTTCCAATACCTCTGTGATGTATGTATCATGTCTCTCTATCTATTTTATTTTATTAACACATTTGGTCTCCTTTCCCTGTTACCCTTCAAGAGGCCCTTTTGTCATCTCACCAGGCCTTCATTGTAAATAAGAATTTGTTCTTAATTTACCTACCTGGTTAAATAAAATAAAAATATCAGTTTATGGAATTTGTTACCGGCCTCAGATTTAGGGGAATCTGAGTCGGTACAAGTGATACACAGGCAAGAGTGCGCTGTGGATCTGTGAATGATGGAGAGATAAGACGTTATTTATTGATTGATTGAATTGAATTGATTGATTGAAAACTTTATTAACAGATTGCAGAATGGGTACAATACAGTACAGCCAGGGACCGAAACTAAAGCCCGCCGCCCGCCAGGGGCGCTCAGTTTTTACCTTTGGCGCTTGACACTTAGAGGGCTGCCCGCCGTGTGGCGTGTAATCAATCAAGTTCATAACGATACTCTTATTTTGAAAATCTGTGCGGGTCTCATTTCCGCCCCAAGCGCATCTCCAGTCATAATATCGATGGCTCCGGCAGTTAGCAACAATTAGGTTCGTATGATACTCTTATTTTGAAAAAAAAACGTGGCAACAAGTCATATCCACCCAGCCCTGCAGCGGGATACTATTGGCTAAGGGCTTCTGCTCGCAGTGCTCGTGTCAACACAGGCAGTCTGCTCTAGTCTAGAAGAGCGGACCTCCATGAGCTACCGTTACTGTTTAAATAACTATTCACTTTTAGTTTAATACATGACGAGGCATTGTCTAACGGTATCTAGCTGGCTAGCTACTGATAGCTGCTGATATCAACAAATGCTCCAGCAATAGTCGACTCGAGTGCATAATACCTCCGTTCCCTCGTTAGCTAGCTCACGTTAGCTAGCGCACGTTAGATCGATCTGCAGTACTACAAAACCTTCTGTTTAATAATCTTCCCTTTATTCATTTTCTTAGATTTTTCAGGTCTGGTAAATTTTTGCATGGTGTTATTCACAGTCAAAGATAATTATAATTTTTTTAAATATAATTGATATTCTCCTTTGGTTCATTACAATTTACTCAAGCCTAGTAACAGACACACTATTTCTGACACTGATCCATATATGTCCCTAGATTCAGATACCAAGAACATGCAAAAAAAATTAAATAAAAAAAAATGTATTCTATGGAATGAGTGAAAAAAAAAAAAAAAAAATCTTTTTTTCTTTTTTTTTGGATGGAAGAGCCGCACATTGACGGGCGAGCCGCGGGTTGGCCACCCCTGGTCTACACTGACAGATTGTGTGTAGTAGCCTAATTGTGTATGTAATAATTTTTATTAAGCCTCAAATGAAGGCATAGGCCTACAATTTAATTTATTTTATTTGTTTATGCCATTTGTTTAAGACGAGGTCGGACTCGGCCGTGTAGTAGCCTAATTGTGTGTGTAATACTTTTTATTAAGCCTCAAATGAGACGACTCTACATGCAATTATTTTCATCCACTGATGTGTTTTTGTCTAAGTTTGTCTACGTTGTCAAGCCGGTGACAGGAGTCTGTAGGGCCCAGTGGTCCACTTCCCCTAGATGGGCGGCATCTTCTAGAAAACGAGTGTTCATTATGGGAGCTTAGAGCCCCAACGATGATGTTCATTGGTTATGGATTATTATGAGGCGCAAATGGGAGGAATCATAAGGGGGGAGTCAGAGTTTGGCTTGTGCCAGTGAGCAAATCAGCAGATTGCAGAATGATTTTTTTGTTTTGTTTACTACTCGCCAGTGTGGCGAGTGCTCTTCATGAATCACTCGCCAAACATAAAGAATACTTGCATTTGGCGAGTAAAATGGCCTAATTTCCTCCCCTGCCCCCAGACGCATTCCATTCGCTCTCCGTGGTCGTCTCAAAGAGGAACTGGACAGCATGGAGAAGTCAAGTGTCATTAAGAAAGTGACAGAACCCACAGACTGGGTCAACGCCCTCGTGGTTGTGGAAAAACGCAACGAGTGTGTCTGGACCCCCGAGACCTCAACAGGGCGATCCAGAGGCCACACTACCCGCTCCCAACATTGGATGACATAACACCAAAGCTTGCCGGAGCAAAGTACTTCAGTGTAGGGCTGGGCGATATAACGATAACGATAAATATCGCGATATATTTTAATAATCGATATCGAATATCGAAATTAAAAAAAAAAAAAAAAAATCCTGCAACAGGGCAGTTTTAAAACCAGAGACAGTGGACAGACTTGTCTTTCTTGCCTGCAACTTAAAGTAATGGCTTTGCTTGTCCAAATGACAATACTGACCAAATTCAGATTTCTTTTTCTCTTGTCCATTTATTTTGTTTGCTTTCTAATTTAAAATACATTTTGAAACCGTCTGTACACAGTAGGCTATGTGTGCTAGCAGAACTAGACTCCAGTCACGAGTCACAGTGCACATGTGCGGTGGTTTGTCCACCAAAAAAGCGCCAAAAGATCGAAAATAAACTAGCAGAGCCAGAACTGTTCAACTCCTCTGGAGCCACAGCCAGCAGAGAAGCCGGTTTACTTTAGCTTTTAAACCAGCTGCAGCCTGAGAACTGGAGTGTGAGGGGATGTAACACTAAAGATGGCGGCAATGACAAAGAATTGCTGCAAAATAAACATACATCTGTTGTTAAAAAAAAAAAAAAAAAAAATGTTATACTTATAACAATTCGATAATTATCGATATCGAGAAATAAAATAAAATTATCATATCGTTATCGCTACGCAAGATCGGGTTACTGGGCGATCAAGCTGACTGAACAATCATCAAAGGTAACTACCCTAACCTTTAACACAGTGTATGGAAGATACAGGTTCCTACTAGGGATGCCCCGATCACGTTTTTTGCCACCGATACCGATCACAGATCGTCTTGAGCCATATCGGCCGATACCGATCCGATATAGATCGTTTTTGATTAAAAAATGTAAATTAAAAAATTTTATATAATTTTTAATTTTTTTAATAAAATATATATATTATATAATCATACTTGTAGTTGTATTATCTGCGAGACATCGCCACCACGCAACAAGTCAAAATGCTCCAGCTGCAGCTGGACCCTATTGATCACATTCAACATGCCCTCGAATACGCATCGAATCAGTGTTATAAGACATTGATATCAGGAGCTATCTGTAAATACTGCTAGCCGGCTATATAACGTTAAGACAACGCCTCAGTGAACTATTTAGTTTAATGGGACGTTTCTATTGAACAGTGAGCTAATGTAAGCTAACGTAAGCTAACGTGAGCTATCATGCACTACTAGACTTGCTGGAGCATTTGTTGATATCAGGAGCCATCAGTAGCTAGCCGGCTAGATACTGTTAACAATGCCTCGTGTATTAAACTAAAAGTGAATAGTTGACTGGGTCATTTTGTAACGGTAGCTAACGTTAGCTCACGGAGGTCCCAGTGTCCCACTAGACTAGACTATACTAGTGTTTACAGTACACGGGTGCGGGAGGGGCTGGAGGAGGAGGAGCAGACGACGTCGCTGCTCTCTCCGTGTGTCTGAGACAGAACTCAGCGAGTGAGATCTCCGCTCAGAATTGGATCATGTTTTTCGATCGGATTTGACGATCGGCGAAAATAAAGCATCATCACCAATCACCGATCGCATATTTATACTGATTATCGGCCGATAACGATCGGTGGCCGATCGATCGGGGCATCCCTAGTTCCTACGGCTCCCATTTGGGATCATCTCAGCGCAGGATGAGTTCCAGAGACAGATCGACAACACATATGAGGGACTGTCTGGTGTTTCCGCCATCGTGGACGACGTGCTGGTCTACGGCCACACCAGAGCTGAGCATGATGCCAACCTGCGCGCCATGCTACAGAGGACAAGGGAAAGAGGAGTGAAACTGAATCCAGACAAGAGCGTCATCTGTGTGACCGAGGTAAGCTACTTTGGTCACAGACTGACACAGGAAGGCATTCGACCAGACCCAGACAAGGTCAAAGCGATCAGAGAAATGGAGCCGCCGAAGAACAAGGCTGAGCTGGAAACGATCCTAGGAATGGTCACATACCTCTCCAAGTTTGCTCCAGGACTGTCTGACGTGAACGTGCCACTGCGCCAACTCGTGAAGGAAAGCAGTGAATTCCAGTGGGACTCTGTGCATGACCAAGCGTTCCAACAGATGAAAGAGCTCATAACCCGTGAGCCAGGCCCCGTCCTCACATACTTCGACCACACCAAACCCGTGAGACTCCAGGTCGACGCCTCAAAAAGCGGACTAGGCGCAGTCTTACTGCAGGACGGTAAGCCAGTCGCGTACGCCTCAAAAGCTCTGAACAAAACCGAAGAGAACTATGCGCGAATAGAAAAAGAGCTGTACACTAGAGCTGCCGCGATTACCGCATTACCGCGGTATCGCGGTTACATCACGCCCACCGCAAGAGTAGGCTGAATACCGCATCACTGCTGTTTTTTTATAATAATAATAAAGTACCCTCCTCTCGTTGGGCTTGCGGCTCTGCAGATATACCCTACTCTTCTATCGAGGTTCCAAGCGACCCTATTGGGTACCAGAAAAGTCACGTGAAACATTGCAGACCACTGATTGGTCAGAAGAGAGACGCGTCACACGTTGGCGCGTCCTGCAGTGTGTTACCACCAATCGGCAAGCGCGTATTAGTTTTTTACGTCCTGAATGTCACCAATTGATCAGAGCTCATCACAACACGGCTAATAACGTTAGCTTTAGCTCCCCGCCGGAGTGGACTACCATCGCTCCTCAGGAGTACTAAACGAGACATAATGATTTTACTGTCTGCAACGAATGTTATAATAAAAGCCCTTCGTTCTATACACTTGTCTGATTGAAAACTTTATTAACAGACCGCAGAATGGGACAACTCAGCACGCTCTGAGCAAAGAAAGGAACTGAGATATGAATTGAGTATTGCTTGCTATGGTCCGGTAAATACGCTGATGTTATTGAACGTGTAACTATATAACGTTAATGCCACAAAACGAATGCCTTTATTATAAAGTAGTAACTTTATAATAATAATAAGAAGAAAGGGTCGGGGGGGTAACCACCCCTGCCCGCGACACCGAGTGAACGGCGCACGACCAGAGGGGAAACTTCGAATCCGTGTTTCACTTTCAATAACGAATGCGTGCTTGCCGAATCCCAAACAATATTCATGCTGCAAAGTCATCCTCTAAAGATAGACATTTAGACTAGAGGCAGGCTATATGCTATAAAGAGTAGACTACTAAAAAAAAATGCATTAATTTTATTTTTTTTTGTGCGTGCGGTAATAACCGTGGCGGTAGGAAATATTTCGCAAATTTGTGCGGTAAGGAAAACATCAATACCGCGGCAGCTCTACTGTACACTGTCCTTTTCGGATGTAAGAGATTCCACCAGTACCTGTATGGCCGACAGGTAGTGGTCGAGTCGGACCACAAGCCACTCGAATCGACCCTCAGAAAATCACTGGCCGCCGCGCCTGCAGCGCATGATACTGCAACTCCAAAGGTATGACATCGTCATCATGCACCGCCCAGGGAAAGACATTCCAGTGGCAGACACCCTGTCGAGAAAGTCTATCACCTACCACGACCGCACACTGAGTGAGGGTATGGACGCACAAGTACACACAGTCCTGAGCACCCTGCCAGTGAGCGACAACAAAATGACTGAGATCAGAGCAGCCACCGCTCAAGACCAACAGCTCATCGCTCTGAGACAGATCTGCGAGTCAGGATGGCCTGAGACACGAAAGACTTGTCCGCCCAGTGTCGCAGACTACTGGAACCACAGAGACCAGATCACAGTGATGGATGACGTCCTCTTTAACACTTTCAATGCCCAAAACGTCATAACACGTTTTATCAGCCCAATGCCTGAATGCCCACAACGTTTATTAGCGTTTAATTTTTTTATTAGCGATCTGAATTCATATTTCATCAACCAAGTCTCCCGTTGGTATGCAGCCCCTGTAGGAGCTCAGATGTGAAAAGGCCGCCCCTATCGTCTCCCAGATGGTAATGCACCCTTTTGGAATGGACTCAATGAAAATGGATGAGAAAAGAAAAATCCGGAATCCACATTTTACTTCTCAGGCATGTAACCCGAGCCGATCGGATTCATTGTGGACCCTCAGAACAGCATGGAATACATATGTATAGTATGTAGCGTTGGATCAATAAAAGCGATCGATTTTTGGAATGGCGATCAGGAATTGGAATGATCTTTTTGGAGAACATCTGATCTGAGGTAAGGAATCTATTTTAAAAGTCTTGGGATAATCAGAGTTGTATTCGCTGAGATCTCAGCGTTCGCCCTATGTGTGTGTGTGTGTGTGGGCGATCGCTTTGAGGAAATCAGAGAATCGATTTTTCACCTCGCCTATATAGCGTGCATACGTACACATATACTATCGATAATCTAGCATTTATTTGAAAACTATTCATAAATAGGCAGAAAAATTACAACGTTTTTGTGTATTCTAGAATATTCCAGTAAAGGGCGATTATCATGGAATATTAATATTTTCCTTAAACGAGGGCTTTTCAAAATGCTATAAAACAAAAAAACAATCCGCTTCGACAATGTTGACTGAAAAATGAGTCATTGATAAGCGACGGGCAGATTAGACACATAGCCATTGTTACAAAGGATCAGATTAAACCGAATATATATATTTATTTATTGATATATATTGCATAGTATTTGTATATCGTTTGATATCCCTTGTATATTCCTTGTACATATACACGGAATATCCCTTTAGCCCAGACCATAATATTCCATTCTCCTATTGGACAGCGGTCCACCGGCGCCAGGGACCGGCCTCCGGAGCCAGGTTCAAAGTCACCGTCAAGATGTGTCTGGACATGCCCGGCCTTGCCCAGGGATACGCGACAGAAATGAGATTGGAACTAGTTTGTTCACCGTGCGTATAAATACGGCGCAGGTGAATATAGAAGCCCCTTACCTCCGTACCCTTACCTTCCTTAGCATGTTACCGATAAGTTGAAGCCTCACCCACGATACAACGTGCGGTGAAGTATGGCCTGTTTGGCCCCAGAATAGAGCATTGAGACCGCGTGCGAATTAGTAACTGAATTGTCAGAGTTTGGCGCTATACCGTCGAGTGCGACATAGTTCTATTAGGTAAATAATAGTCTATTTGTGTATAGTGTATCGTGCGGTTAAAGTTCTACAGTGACCAGCATCTCCAACGCTTTCCCGTATTAGCTAGAGTTCTTATCCAGGCTGGGCCGACCACATGGCGCTTTCACCCGAGGAGACCTAGACGAGAACCGTATGGACATGTACACTGGATTAATCTACCCGACGACTACATAGCCCTTTGCGGCTGGAATATATTTGCTTTGGTCCTGTGATTTATGGAGCGGATAATCGCCGACGCCTGCACGTGTTGGATTTACCCCGCGAGGAGTCAAGTCGAGTCGGCGCTTCAGAGAGCCTGAGGCCGACTAGCTTTCTTCACTGTGGAGCTACAGTCTACAAGAGAACCAAGCTGTATTCGTCTGTGGATCAAGAGGCTACTGCACCGGCTTCTGTACCTGAAGTCTCCCTAGTCATCGTTGACCAGACGTCCTACTACCGACAGATCTTCTACCCCCCCCCGCTGGCTTACAACCAGGGGAACCCCTTCCAGTATCTCCCGCTATATTACTAGTGTACCATAGATATAATTCCCTAAGATTCAGGTTGTATAATTACCTCCTGCGTAACCAGAGAATGGACATTCAATATTGATTTGCCTACGCATACTCCTTTGCCTTACAAGTGCATTCAAAGAATAATGTAAAGTATCCTATGTACCTTTTGCTCCATTAAATACTTGATTATACCTTTGACTGGAACCGATTTCATTGTGGGAAGTGTTCATCATATTCATATATCGTGTACTGTATGGCCAGTAATTAAAGTACATAAAGCGGTAGTGGTTTAATGATACCATACTTATCAATACAGTCAGGGAATTGTACCCCTCAGTTACAATTGGTCCTTCGAGCCGGATGGTAACTAGTGTAATATTAATATAGCGGTATTAATATTGACATGGCCTATGATGAACACTCCACAAAACGGTTCTCCTAAAGTAGATCGCCCGCAGCGTAGACGGCAGACACCTCAGTACTTAGAGGATTACGTTGCCAGTATACTACCTAGCCTTCTACAGACGGTAAACGCGGAAAAAGTAGATAGTAAAATTATGTCCGACCCTATCGCCCAGGTTACCCCGCCAATAGAGGCCCTAGTGGGTTCTAATGTAATTGACCAAGCTCACGGTAGGGACCAGGAGGGACCTGACACGACTTTACCCCCCGCCAAGACCGAAGAAGTAGTCCCCGGAGAGCTCCAGGATAAAGACAGCTCTCCAGGGATGGAACTTTACCCGCTACAAGAAGAAGAGACCCCGGAGATGGATCTCCAGGACTCGCCACAGGAGAACAGATCTCCAACGAGTACTGCCAGGAGCGGATCACCTCAACCAGCGTCATCCCCCAGCGGGGCGGACAAGATGCTGGCACAGGCATTCCTCGCCAGCCTAGCAGCCTCTACAGAGCGCGATCGACTCCAAGCACAGATGCTTAGCGAGCGCGAACATTCTTCCATGGAAAGAGAACGCCTTCAAGCGCAGCAACGGAGCGACGAAGATCGTATACGTCTAGAGATTAGACGCCTTCAGACGGAAGAGAATATGGTAAGAGACCGGGCCGAAGCAGAGCGCGCCGCCGCCGAAGCCCAGCGCGCCGCTGCCGGTGCCCAAAGAGAAGCAGAGCGCGCCGCCGCCGAAGCCCAGCGCGCCGCTGCCGGTGCCCAAAGAGAAGCAGAGCGCGACATCGCTCTCACCAAGCGCGAAGCGGAGCGCGACCGATTACAAGCGCAGATAATGGAGCAGCTGATCGCCAGGGCGACACCCCCTCCCTCCGCACGGGGTTCCAGGGCCTCGTCAAGACACGGGTCAAGGGCACCCTCCCCTACCCGATCAAGCGACCCTGAGCCCGACCACCAGAGAGAGCCTATACCCCCCTCCGAACTCCTTCCCCGACCGGTCCACGCGAGGACCAGCTACAAGGAAGAAACGGTCTACACCGCGGAGAGGCTAAACAGACGACTACAGGATCTAGAGGACCTGCCAGAGCAAGAAGAAGAGGGAGAGGAGGAGAGTCAAGCCCGACAGCAGCACAGAACTCCACAGGACCAGGAGGTCCAGTACAGCCCAGGCTCTACCCCCGCGGCTCTGCGCTACAGACCCCCGACTCAATTCACAGGCGAGCTTGACGCACGACCAGCCCAGAGGAATAGCACCTGGATACGCGGGCCATGGTACCCAGCAGGTACCAGCCCACCAAGAGGCGTAAGAGGAGACTCGCCTAGGAGGCCTCTCTTCCAACGCTCACCGATGTGCCAGCCATCCATGGCATCATACATTGGCACACAGACGTTTCCGGACTTCACCCACGAGAACAGAGCACAGTACACCGAGCTACGAATGTGCTTAGAGACAATGATGTCCGATGTAGCTGACGAACCGTACAAGTATGCTATCCTACTGAAGCACCTCAAGGTGCCCCGAGCGCACAATATAGCGCTGGCCTATGCCACCTCTACTACCCCATACACAGCGGCTCTAGCAGCACTCGACCAAAGATATGGACGCATATGGGATTACGTAATACAAGAGATAAGGCATATTGACCGCCTACCCCCAGCCACAGACAATCGCTCACTAGATGACCTGTCTATCAAGGTACAATCCCTGGTAGGGATGCTGGGGGCGCAAAGAGAAAAGGGTATGCACGAACTGTACGCGAACTCTAATGTCGAGAGGATTTTAGAGAAGCTTCCGCCCGCCCGACAAGAGCGCTTCAGAGAGACCACCGTGATCCTAACGGTCCCGAGCCATCCCTCCTAGACCTAGCCGACTTCCTGGCGAGAGAAGTCAACAGCCTACGGTTGGATACGTTCATGCGGAGCACCCCAAGCTCCAGAGAGGGACCTAGGAGAGCAAACGATGGCCGAAGATTGGTGACCGTCATGCACCAATCAGAACCAGTACCGAGCAGCAAGAACCACAGTACCCCCTCGATGAAAGAGAAGTGGAAGATGGTGTGCCCGTACTGCGAAAAGGAACACTGGTTGTCACAATGTGACACGTTCAAGAAGATGACCGCCGACGAGGTGGGTCAATGGATAAAGTCCAACCGACGCTGTTACCGATGTGCGCGCAGTCACATGGCAGCCGACTGCCGCTTAAAGAAGAGGTGTAGTCGGTGTGACGGAGCCCACCTAGATGTCCTACACGACAGTAACAGAAGAAAGCCTGCACCCTCAAGCAGCACAAAGGCAAGTGTTATGTACATTGACCCCGCCAGCAGCGGGGGCGCCCGAGTGCTCTTAAAGGTGGTCCGCGTAACACTGAGTTACCAAGACAAGGTCATGGACACTTACGCCGTCCTTCACGACGGGTCAGAGAAGACCCTTCTCCTTGCATCCACTGCGGCCCAGCTGGGGCTGCGGGGGAGCGAAAACCAGATGACGATTCGGACAATAAGAAGAGATCTAAAGACGATAAAGGGCGAGAATGTCTCCTTCACTATCGCAGCAAGCGGGCAGCCAGAGAGACGGTATAGGATTACTAATGCTTTCACCAGCCAAGAAATAGGCCTGTCGCAGTATACCTACCCCATCGCCAAGCTGATGCATAAATATGCGCACCTGCGTCAACTACCTATCCCGCTCATAGACGGTGCCACCCCGACCCTGCTGATAGGCTCCGACCATGCAGACCTCATAGTCCCGATAGACCGGGTCCACACAGGGCCCAGAGGCTGTCCTGCAGCAGTCGAGACCCGCCTAGGATGGACATTACAAGGCCCCCTCGCTAAGTCTCTTAACCGAACAGCAGCCACTAGCTGCCTCCACTCCAGAGTGACAGAAGAAGACACCACCCTCCTACAGCATGTCGAGAGGCTATGGACACTAGAGACAATGCCCTTTAAGAACGAAAAGAAAGACATTCGTTCCAAGGAAGACATTTACGCTATAGCACTCCTCGAGCAGGGGACAAAGAGAGTCAAAGTCAACGGAGTGATGAGATACGCAACTCCACTCCTGAGGCGAGAGGGTATGCCTACCTTCCACGCCCCAAAAGAAGCGACGGAGAGGTATCTATTGAACACAGAGCGGCGCCTAGCCAGAGACCCCGCTCAAGAGACGGTGTACCGCGCTGAGATTAACAAGCGAATCACAGCGGGACACATAAAGAAAATTGACTGGCGACGTCGTGCGCTGCTCCGCGCCTCCCTGATCAAAGACGGCTTTGATCTCCGGCAGCGGGCCAGCAGCGACCCCCCAGTATTGCGCAGCCTCAACCCAGAGGACAAGCCCCTGCTGCGGTTCCTATGGAGAGAGAGGATCGGGGATGAGCAACCAGCCATCTATCAATGGGAAGTCCTCCCTTTCGGAACCACATGCAGCCCATGCTGTGCTACGTTTGCACTGCAAAAACACGTCGCAGAGGACCCAGCAGCTGATGAAGAGGTCCGAAAAAGTGTAGAAAATAGTTTCTACGTGGACAACTGTCTGCAAAGCGTCTCGACGCCAGAAGAAGCCGAGGCCCTTCTACTCAAGCTCCGCGCCTCCCTGATCAAAGGCGGCTTTGATCTCAGGCAGTGGGCCAGCAGCGACCCGCAAGTATTGCGCAGCCGCTCCCCCGAGGACAAGGCAGCAAGCAGCGAGACCTGGATGGCGACCATCCCAGGAGAAGCCCAAGAAATGACATTAGGACTAGTCTGGCGCTTCAAAACAGACTCGCTCCATTATAAACACACACCCCTGACCAAGGAGCAGGGAAGGTCGACTGCACTACCGACCACCAGACGGAGTGTATACAGAACACTTGCCAGACAATATGACCCGTTGGGATGTATTCTACCTTACACCACCAGGGCAAAGATGATTGTAAGAGCGTTATGGGACAAGGACCAGGGCTGGGACGACCCCATACCCGAACACCTTGCATCCACATGGAGGTGTTAACATACGCCGCAGCTACTTCCCACCCACAGTGAGGCCGGAGACGTGCCAGATGGACCTGCACGTCTTCAGCGACGCCTCCGAAGTAGCCTACGGTTCGGTGGCCTACTTGCGTGCCCGAGAGGAGGGAGGAGAAATACATACTGCTTTCATCCTGGCCCGCTCAAGAATAGCCCCACGAAAGCAACAATCTATCCCGCGTCTAGAGCTCTGCGCAGCCCTAGCAGGAGCGCAACTCGCCACGTTAATCCAACGTGAACTCACCATTCCGGTGCAAAGAACAATCTTGTGGTCAGACTCCACGACAGTACTCACATGGATCCGGTCTGATTCGTGCAGATACAAGGTCTTCGTGGGAGTCAGAGTCACAGAGATTCAAGATTTAACAGAAGTAGCAAGCTGGAGGTATGTGGACACAAAACACAACCCAGCTGACGTCATCACCCGGGGAATGTCCCTGGATGACCTCACCCGTCACAACCTATACAGTGACGGGCCAGAGTTCCTCAAGCTCCCGGAAGAAGAGTGGCCTACACCCACCCCACGGGAAGCGAGTAAAGAGGAGGCAGAAAACAAGAAATCTATGTTCTGTGGATTGAACACACTCGTCTCCACAGACCCCGACATAGACGATTGCCTCACCCTAGAGAGTGCGCAGCTAAAGACATTCCTGTGGCACCACCCAGAGGTTCAGCTCACTACTGACATTACTGCAGCTGACTACGAAGAAGCGGAACTTCTTCTACTACAACGAGCCCAAAGAGACTCGTTCCCCGATGAGCTAGACTGTCTACAGGGAGCAAAGCCCGTCCCATCAGACAGCAGACTGCTCCACCTAGCCCCCGAGAGCGACGCCCATGGTCTCATCAGAGTGGGTGGTCGTCTGCGGAGAGCTCCAGACTTACCGGATGACGTCAAGTACCCGATAGTCTTAAACAGCCGACACAAGGTCACAGAGCTGATCATAAAGAAATACGACGAGGATGTGCATCACGCCGGGGCAGAGAGTCTTCGCGGAGATCAGACGTCGTTATTGGATACTGCAAGGGAGAGAAGCAGTGCGGCGCTTCCAGCGAACCTGTCTAGACTGTCGTAAGTGGCGAGCGCAGCCCAGTATACCCCG
Source organism: Notolepis coatsorum (assembly GCF_963971535.1). Lineage (NCBI taxonomy): Eukaryota > Metazoa > Chordata > Actinopteri > Aulopiformes > Paralepididae > Notolepis > Notolepis coatsorum. Next base: position 499,209 of record NW_028174886.1, on the reverse strand, counting down.
GATGGCTGACCTACCTCCCTGTCGCCTCCGACTCAGCGACAAGCCTTTTCACTCCACCGGTATGGACTGTTTCGGCCCGCTGTATATAAAGAAAGGAAGAGGCACCGAGAAGCGGTGGGGTATTGTATTCAAATGCATGACCACCCGAGCGATGCATATAGAACTCCTTCCAACCATGAGCACAGACTCATTCCTTATGGCCTTCCGAAGATTCACATCGCGGAAAGGCAAACCGTCTATATTGTTCGTCTGATCACGGGACAAACTTCAAAGGCGGAGAAAGAGAGCTGAGAGAGAGCTTCCAAGCTATGGGCCCAGAACTTAAGACCCACCTCGCTCCATACCAGATTGACTTCCAGTTTAATCCCCCGAACGCACCTCACTTCGGTGGAACTTGGGAACGAGAAGTACGTTCAATAAAGACAGCCCTGTACGCCGTGCTTGGGGCCCAGACCGTGGCGGAAGAAGTCCTAATGACAGTCCTCACGGAGATCGAGGGAGTATTGAACTCAAAGCCCCTCGGTTACGTCTCAAGTGATGTAGCAGATGTCGACCCAGTCACCCCCAACACACTCTTGATGGGGCGGCTGGACCCCGCGCTACCACAGACAATGTACAGGCCTGAAGAAGCGAACGGCCGAAGAATGTGGAGTCAAGTATTGGCTGACAAGTTTTGGAACAGCTTCCTACTCCACTACCTACCGTCTCTACAGACCCGCCAGAAATGGGTGAAAGAGAGAGACAATTTGACAGAAGGAACAGTCGTCATGATTATCGACCAGTCACTACCCCGAGCTATGTGGCCGGCTGGCCGCGTAAGCAAAGTGATCACCGGTGCCGACGGAAAGGTCCGAGCAGCCGAAGTGCTCGTCCAAGGGCGGATCTACACCCGACCCGTGGCGAGGCTAATAGAACTGCCAAGGCTCCCCGATACCATCGATGACGACCATGACCCCATGACTTTGTGAACTGACAGACCCCTCACAACAGACATTGAGTAGTGGACAGTGCGGTTAATCTGTCTCTGCTTAGCTAATTAGGTGGGACTAATTAGGGGGCGGCTGTTACAAAGGATCAGATTAAACCGAATATATATATTTATTTATTGATATATATTGCATAGTATTTGTATATCGTTTGATATCCCTTGTATATTCCTTGTACATATACACGGAATATCCCTTTAGCCCAGACCATAATATTCCATTCTCCTATTGGACAGCGGTCCACCGGCGCCAGGGACCGGCCTCCGGAGCCAGGTTCAAAGTCACCGTCAAGATGTGTCTGGACATGCCCGGCCTTGCCCAGGGATACGCGACAGAAATGAGATTGGAACTAGTTTGTTCACCGTGCGTATAAATACGGCGCAGGTGAATATAGATCTGTGTGCCTTACAGTGTATTGCAAGGTCTGACATTGACCAAACTTGATATGCATGACCTTGGTGGGCTCTAGGTCAACTCCTGAAAAGGGGGTCAATGTCAGACTTTGCAATCAAAAGTTAGGGGGCTAATAACCCTTGCCATAATTTCAGTGCGCCCCCTAACTTTTGATTGCAAGGTCTGACATTGACCCCCTTTTCAGGAGTTGACCTAGAGCCCACCAAGGTCATGCATATCAAATTTGGTCAATGTCAGACCTTGCAATACACTGTAAGGCACTGTAAGGCTACTGTCCTGCCTCACTTCCAGTGATGAAGCTAAGCTATGCTAACGGAGCGTCTATTCCCAAAGCTAAAATGCACGCACAGAGACAAAAAAGGTATGTATCTTCTTGTCTAACTCCAGGGAAGATGTTAAATAAGCTAATTTCCCAAAATGTTGGAGTTCCCCTTTAAGGGTGAGAAGATTATCGTGCCACACACGCTGAGACAGGACATGTTAACATGCATACACACCAGGGCTCGAGACTAACGATGTCCCGTCGTCCCGGGGACGATCAAATATTGATTTGGGACGAACAGAAATCTTTGCTGGGACGCAACCGGGACGGAGAGGATTTTTTTTTTCACAGGAAATGTCAATTGGCCGACTGTCAGTGCGCGCATATATTGCTGTCAAATGGTGAATGTCTCATGCTGACTAAGTTCACTGAAGTCTAAACGTAGCGTGATTTGCCAAATCCAATGACTATCTCCGCCTCCCAACGCAGCGATACGCTAATCCAGCATCAAACTCCTACCCACCTCTCATCAGCCAGTCGCGTTGCAGCAGCGTCACACCCCAAATGAATCTTGCATCGGGAATAAAAACGTGTTAACAGGTGAGGGAAATCTCTCTTACCTAGGCTTTCTCCACTGGTATTTAACCCTGGTTGACACAGTGAATGACAGCTGGTAATTGACAGTCGCACGGCACGAGACCACTGTACAAGAACCGCGGAAAGATCAGAATGTTATAAAAAAAGAAAAAGAAAACGCGCGCTATACTGTGGCATCCTCTCAGTGAAGAGAGCACCGCAAACATGCTGCGTTATTTGAAGAGGATAAACAGACCCAAAATGACCAACAGGGAACTGCATCCAGCAATACTACGAGTCTAAGGTGAGGACACATTTAAATCACAGAAGTGTAATGTTAGTCTATTGGAACTGTATACAGTTATCGACGCGTTCTAGTTATAGCTGCTTATTGCTAGCTAACGTTACTGACTAACGTATCAGACTACCACTGATTAATCCAGTTCACACTATTTTATTCCTATTTTAGTCCTATTGACCTAAATGTTTATTGTTGTTCAATGTGAGCGATACATAGTCTGCTCTGTAGTGCCGAATTTCCCTCGGGATTATTAAAGGATTTCTATTCGATTCTATACTAACACGTAATGTTACTACCATTGCGAGTTAATTGGCATAACGTTACATGTATCTAAACGAACGCGGAGAAATAGACGACAGGCTATAGGCAAACTTCACTTCAGCTACACAATGAATCCATATTCAGTGAGGAGGGCCCGCTGGAATTTAGCAGCAATTATCAATATCGACCAGGAGGACAGCGCGATCTAAGGGACATGTTTCATTACTAGTCAAGTGTCATTACTTTAGTTATCAAAGGTGGAATCTCTGGACGCAATGACATTATATAGTTTAAAGCTAAACTACGTTTTTCTTTCTCGTTAGAAGAGGGATAACTTATTCAGTTAGATTTGATTTGATATTTATTTATCTCTAACATTTTCAACCATAAACACACATTTGTAATAACAAAAAAAACTAAAACGAAATAAAATAAATTTAAATATATTTTCCTATGGAAGGAATAATCAACATGGCTCCAATTAGTTGACTATAACAGCACAGTGACCAAATATCCCTATACTAGCACCTTGTTAAACACTTTTTTTATATTTATTTTTAATCATAATTATTCTTGTGAAATCTTTCCACCATGGGAGCCTTTTGACTAAATCAATTTATTCTCCCCTTCTCTGAATGGTGTTTCTTATGGCAATAACAACTATAGACGACAAAACCAAAGTAAAGAAACTACATTTGATTTTTGGGACGGTTACATTCACTTTGGGACGGTTAAAATTGTATTTCGGGACGGTTCTGGGACGGTGGTGAAAAAAGTTAGTCTGGAGCCCTGATACACACAGGCCACAAGGGTATAGAAAAGTCTAAAGAGATAGGCTCATGTAGCACATCAACAGTATCGTAACTCCAACCCCAAAGAGCCAATGATATCTCACCAGATACCTGACCGACCATGGCAGACCGTCGCCACAGACCTCTTTACATTACATGGAGAGGACTACATAGTCACAGTAGACTATTTTAGCAGGTATATTGAGCAGGGCTCTACGCTAACCTTTTTCCCAAGGAGCACATGTGCTCCTAAATGAAAAAATTTAGGAGCACACAAAGAAATTTAGGAGCACAGTGAAAATATTTCAAGTAAGTTTATTTTTTTTTCAAAAATAAATCTATATTTGTACTGTGCGACGTGCGTGCATGTGCAAACGGGAACGGGACACACATCTGTGCAATAGCACATACCACCAAAGTCACTGGCCCACTGTGTGTGTATCTGCGTGTGCAAACGGGAATGGGACACAGACATTTGAACTATTAAGTTATTAATGCCTACTGTGGCAAAGTTGTAGCCAACAACTGGGCCTAATAAGAAAGGCAGTGACATTGAACAAAAAGGAGACACTGGCATTACCACCAGGGCCATCAGTAGAGGGGACTGTAAGGTGCATTTTCGGTATACTACCTTTGCTAAAACTGTGTTCTCTGTTAAAGGTGGTAACTACTGGAATAGCCTACCAGTTGTGATTAGAGTGCCCCACATACTCCATGTTCAATGAGTATACTCATGTTGTATACTCATGTTGTTTCTTGTTTTTATCGTTGATTGTCACCATGCTTTTACCCTAAGCAGGCTATTTATTTATTGAAAGAGTTTTGCTGTCTCCTGGTGTAAATTAGCTCTTGCTACAACCCTGCATGTTTACATTTTGTATTTTGTACTTGATGTTCATTAACATGTGCTGTCTCTATCAAATAAACTATCAAATCAAACTACTGCTACAAAAGTAACAGTGACTTAACTTTAGCTTTTGCCCCTTTTATGCATACAATGCCTGTTTTGGCTGTGTTGCTCTTCTAGAAAAATAATCCTTTCAGGGTTGCCTATTGAAATACTGTACACCTCCAGTACAGAAACATTGTTTATGAGTTTGCGTGTCAGGTAGACCATTGATTGACGGTCGATTCTGCCAATTACGTAACACTGCTTGCACTCCGGCCGCCCGGCGCTGCAGCTAGACCCTATTGCCCACCTCTGCTGTTGTGTGCGACACAACGACATACGCTACTGCATCAACGTTATGATTAACAAAGCAAGGCATTCGTTTAGTTGCATTAACGTTATATTACTATTGCTATCGCTAAATCTAGGTGTTCTAAAATCTATTGCTATTGGTAAGACTATAATAAAGGTGCTCCCATAGTCGAGCGGACTGTACTCGGACTGGACTCCACGGAGTTCTGCTGCTCGGAAAACGCTTGCTCGTCTTTCAGGAAGTAAACAAACAAAATGAGAGCTTCCGATTGGTCATTTGCTTTATTTCCCATGAAACCAGTCACGTCACTCTACTGTGATTGGACCGTTGGCTTGAGTGCAATGTGGGACTTGTCGTTTTTTAACGATTCTCAGCGGAGAAATAAAAAGAACGACTGAGGCTGTAATATGCATTCGCACAACGTGCGAGTAATTGATTTTTCAGGTTCGCACACACATATTTTTAGGGGCATATGCGAGCAATATGGTCGCACTGTAGAGCCCTGTTGAGGTAGAAAACTACGCAGCACCACTACATCAGCCGTCGTACGAATGCTCAAAGCTCAGTTTGCAAGGCTAGGCATACCAGAGACCGTAGTCAGTGACAATGGCCCATGTTATAGCTCCAGTGAATTTAAGACATTCGCACAGGACTGGGACTTTATCCACGTAACTAGCAGTCCTACTTATGCCCAGAGCAATGGCCTCGCAGAGAAAGGAGTCCAGATTGCAAAGTCACTGCTAGAGAAGGCTAGAGTAGACAATAAGGACCCATACCTGAGTGTTAGAATACAGAAATACACCATTGACAACCTCAAGTCACCCGCACAAATACTCATGAGCACAACTACTCACCCGCACAACTACTCATGAGCCTACGCTCAATCCTCCCCACCACAAGTCAGCAGTTACGACCACAGGGTGTAAACCAGAACACAGTGCGCACCAAGAGAGAACTGTGTCAACAAAGACAGAAGCAGTACTATGATCGGACTGCAAGACCGCTGCCAACTCTGCGAGATGGAGACGCCGTCCGTTTCCAACAGAGTAATGGACATTGGAAGCCCGCCACTGTCATTCAACCAGCAGGCGCTGAAAGGTCCTACCACGTTCATACTGATGAAGGTCAGGAATACAGGCGCAACCGACGTCACCTGTTACAGACAAAAGGGACAGACCGAGGTGGCTTGGGCGGTATGACGGTATTACAATATACCAGGGTATTTCGAGATCCCACCGGTATGATTCTCAATACCGTGACGTCACAGACTGCTATTACACTGACACTGAGTTGATTGTAGAGCACAGCACGTGCCAGCAGAGGGTTACGTGGCTATCGTTCTGGGAGCTAACGTTGATACCTGGATGGTGCTAACTAACTAGCTACCGTTCTGGGAGCTAACGTTGATACCTGGATGGAGCTAACTAACTAGCTACCGTTCTGGGAGCTAACGTTGATACCTGGATGGTGCGGGCTAACTAGCTATCGTTCTGGGAGCTAACGTTGATACCTGGATGGTGCAGGCTAAGTAGCTACCGTTCCAGGAGCTAACGTTGATACCTGGATGGTGCTAACTAACTAGCTACCGGTCTGGGAGCTAACGTTGATACCAGGATGGTGCTAACTAACTAGCTACCGTTCTGGGAGCTAACGTTGATACCTGGATGGTGCTAACTAACTACCGTTCTGGGAGCTAACGTTGATACCTGGATGGTGCGGGCTAACTAGCTACCGTTCCGGGAGCTAACGTTGATACCTGGATGGTGCGGGCTAACTAGCTACCGTTCCGGGAGCTAACGTTGATACCTGGATGGTGCGGGCTAACTAGCTACCGTTCTGGGAGCTAACGTTGATACCTGGATGGTGCTAACTAACTAGCTACCATTCTGGGAGCTAACGTTGATACCTGGATGGTGCGGGCTAACTAGCTACCGTTCTGGGAGCTAACGTTGATACTTGGATGGTGCGGGCTAACTAGCTACCGTTCTGGGAGCTAATGTTGATACCTGGATGGTGCTAACTAACTAGCTACCGTTCTGGGAGCTCACGTTGATACCTGGATGGTGCGGGCTAACTAGCTACCGTTCTGGGAGCCAACGTTGATACCTGGATGGTGCGGGCTAACTAGCTACCGTTCTGGGAGCCAACGTTGATACCTGGTTGTGCGGGCTAACTAGCTACCATTCTGGGAGCTAACGTTGATACCTGGATGGTCGGTCGGGTATCGGTATCGGCCGATAAGTGCCTTGTTGACTGCAATCGGCCTATCGGCCGATAAGCTTGAATGTGCCAATGGCAGTAGCCGATAAATATCCATCAATTTGTGTCGGGTCAAAAGGCAAAACGTGTCGCGACCTGCACAACGCCGCCCCCGGCCCCCGTTCTTTCAACCTAAAAGTGCACTTTCTTCAACCTCGAAGTAAACAAATCACAGAACGGTAGCCAGTTAGTAGGTATCAACGTGAGCTCCCGGGACGGTAGCTAGTTAGCTAGCACCATCCATGTATCAATGTGAGCTCCCGGGACGGTAGCTAGTTAGCTAGCACCATCCATGTATCAACGTGAGCTCCCGGGACGGTAGCTAGTTAGCTAGCACCATCCATGTATCAACGTGAGCTCCCGGGATGGTAGCTAGTTAGCTAGCACCATCCATGTATCAACGTGAGCTCCCGGGACGGTAGCTAGTTAGCTAGCACCATCCATGTATCAATGTGAGCTCCCGGGACGGTAGCTAGTTAGCTAGCACCATCCATGTATCAACGTGAGCTCCCGGGACGGTAGCTAGTTAGCTAGCACCATCCATGTATCAATGTGAGCTCCCGGGACGGTAGCTAGTTAGTTAGCACCATCCAGGCATCAACGTGAGCTCCCGGGACAGTAGCTAGTTAGCTAGCACCATCCATGTATCAATGTGAGCTCCCGGGACAGTAGCTAGTTAGTTAGCACCATCCAGGCATCAACGTGAGCTCCCGGGACGGTAGCTAGTTAGTTAATAACGTTATATAGTTAGTGTTACACGTTCAATAACATCAGCATATTATTTACCCGAAGATAGCAGTAAGCAAGGCATTACTCCGTTCATAGCTCAGTTCCATTCCGTTGCTCATTCCGTACCCAACTACCCATTCTGCAATCTGTTAATAAAGTTTTCAACCAGACAAATGTATAGAAAGGCTTTGTTTTATTATAACATTTGTTGCAGTAAAATCATTATGTCTCATTTGGTCATGCTGTGGAGCGCTGGTCGGCGGGCCGGGCAGCTAACGTATTAGCTACGTTAAGTTTGTTGTGCTCTCGCAAGCAGATCAATGGCGGCATGCCCGAAAGTAGAAAATGAATAAACGCTTGCCGATTGGTGGTAAGAACAGCAGGAGGTGGGTGCTAGCGGTGTGGCGTAATTGGCCGAATCGACTGTCAATCAAAATGGTTCTATTGCATTGGCTGAGAGCTCTGGTTGAGAGAATAGTATCCATCTGCAGGCCGCCAGACGATACTGGGAGAGGGATAGTGCTACATGGCATGGTGGAATTAATACCATAAACATATTTCTTGATGTTTCCTTTTTTTAAGTAAGTAAAGAGGCCTACAAATACAAACATACACATACAAATATACAGTAGTTTCATTAAAAAAAAAGAAAAAAAATACAAATACTTATTTTTTGCCACAAGTATCGGTATCGGTATCGGTATCGGCCGATTGTGTTAGTTGAACAATCGGTATCGGTGGCCAATTTTCATATCGGTGCATCCCTAGTGCTAACTAACTAGCTACCGTTCTGGGAGCTAACGTTGATACCTGGATGGTGCTAATTAACTAGCTACCGTTCCGGGAGCTAACGTTGATACCTGGATGGTGCTAACTAACTAGCTACCGTTCTGGGAGCTAACGTTGATACCTGGATGGTGCTAACTAACTAGCTACCGTTCTGGGAGGTAACGTTGATACCTGGATGGTGCTAACTAACTAGCTATCGTTCTGGGAGCTAACGTTGATACCTGGATGGTGCTGGCTAACTAGCTACCGTTCTGGGAGCTAACGTTGATACCTGGATGGTGCGGGCTAACTAGCTACCGTTCTGGGAGCTAACATTGATACCTGGATGGTGCGGGCTAACTAGCTACCGTTCCGGGAGCTAACGTTGATACCTGGATGGTGCTAACTAACTAGCTACCGTTCCGGGAGCTAACGTTGATACCTGGATGGTGCTAACTAACTAGCTACCGGTCTGGGAGCTAACGTTGATACCTGGATGGTGCTAACTAACTAGCTACCGTTCTGGGAGCTAACGTTGATACCTGGATGGTGCGGGCTAACTAGCTACCGTTCGGGGAGCTAACGTTGATACCTGGATGGTGCTAACTATCTAGCTACCGTTCCGGGAGCTAACGTTGATACCTGGATGGTGCTAACCAACTAGCTACCGGTCTGGGAGCTAATGTTGATACCTGGATGGTGCTAACTAACTAGCTACCGTTCTGGGAGTTAACGTTGATACCTGGATGGTGCGGGCTAACTAGCTACCGTTCCGGGAGCTAACGTTGATACCTGGATGGTGCAGGCTAACTAGCTACCGTTCCGGGAGCTAACGTTGATACCTGGATGGTGCTAAATAACTAGCTACCGTTCCGGGAGCTAATGTTGATACCTGGATGGTGCGGGCTAACTAGCTACCGTTCCGGGAGCTAACGTTGATACCTACTAACTGGCTACCGTTCTGTGATTTGTTTACTTGGTAACACAGGTTGCTAAGGAATTTAGTTTCGAGGTTGAAGAAAGTGCACTTTTAGGTTGAAAGAACGGCCCTAATGTCAACGTGTTTCAATAAGCGTTATGTATGGTGATAACGAGTATATTGTTAGCTTCCCCCTCCCCCGTCATATACTGTATACCGGGGTATTATGTTAGCAAGGTATGACGGTATGAAAAAAATTATACCGCCGGCGCCCAAGCCTACGAGGTACCCAACGAACAATGGCACAGGATGCCAACACACAGCCTCAGCAGCCTGAGATGGCATCAGTGGAATGTCCACCTGAGGACCCAGATGAACATTGTCGGTGCATCACTACCAGATCTGGTTGCATCGTTAAGCCAAGAGTCAAGCTTGACATTTAAGATTCTAAGACTCTACTGAGTGCACCCTGAATCATTACAGCCACGTGAAATTGAAATGCATGTTAAAAAAATTAAATAAAAAAAAGTGAAAAGAAATATAGTAATTATTATAATAATTGACGTGTTTTGAGACTGTTTATACTGATGTTGTTCAAGTACAGATATGTTGCACAGGTGTGTGAATGCAGAACAAGCGGTACAGTATATTGTATGGTAGTGTTCAGGATTCTAAGTTTCCACAGTGAGTTCATCTTAGGAAGGGAGATGTAATATCCTAGGGATATCTGTGTAGCCTATAGCCTACCACAGCACAGCAATGATGCGTACGTGATGACGCAGGGTTCGAAATTAACGGGGGCTTGGGGCAAAATGCCCTCGAAAATTGACCAAATGCCCTAGAAAATCAGTTAAGGGGGGCAAGAAAAGCCCCCGACAGTTTACTACAGTGCGAGCATTTCCCTCGTATTTGCCCCTAATAATATGTGTGTGCGAACTAGGGCTGGGCGATATGGCAAAAAATCATATCACGATAACGATATGATAATGTTATCATATTTCTCGATATCGATAATTATCAAAATTGTTATAAATAAAAAAAAAAATTATATTAGATTATTAAAATATATCGCAATATTTATCGTTATCGTTATATCGCCCAGCCCTAGTGCGAATCGGAAAAATCATTTACTCGCGCAGTGTGCGAGACGAGTGAAGATTACAAAACAGCTCCGCTGTTAATAGTTCAGAAACTACAAGTCCCACATTCCACAAGGCGCATAAACATCCAATCACAGTAGAGTTTCCTGCGGTGGCACGGTACGTTTGTTGCAAGGAGGGAGGGAGGCGGGGACCGCTGCGTGTTACACACAACACGGAGAAATGTCCAAGCGTCTGGCTGCTTCGGTGCGTCGTTAACGTTAATGTCGGAAGAAATTCCACACTAAGCCCTAAATTCAGAGCAGAGCAGTATCCTAATGACTTTTATGCTTCATTCGATAAGGTGTTTTGAAAATTCTGTCAACATACCCCGTGGACTGGACCCGCAAAAACACGTGCGAATATCACTTCAAAAGCCATGTCAGGAACAAGGACTGTGCTTCCCAAAACACACCAGCTCTCTAACGATGATCTCTGGTGATCACAATAGATACAGCTAGAGGGCGAGGCTAATGACTGACACTATTGTGATTTAAATAGCTATGTAACATTACAGTACATAGGACTATAGAGGGAAATGATAGCTTCTTGCTAAATCTGGTGCACCCATCTACAGTATTTGCAAATTATTGTCAGTAGGCTTACACTGTCCTTTATAAATGAAATAAACTAAAGGTGCATAAATTATGCATTACTATATTCCATCACAATATAGCTAGGCTACTGACATTGTGATCACTTGAAATGTGTATTTTTATTTTGTCACAATATTATTTGAAAAATATTGTGTAAAATGTAACTGTATTTCTGAGTTGCAGCACTTAAAAACATTAAATGGACTGTTATATCTCATTAAATTGTGGACATTTATTCATTCCCACTTATTAGACACTACTTCTGATGGTAAAATGGGCGTAAAAGGCAAAATACAGAATTCGGAAATATTAAAACGGAATTTGGGAACAAATAAAATAGAATTTGGAAAATAATAAAAATGGATTTCATATGGCTCTAATACTATCTGTGTGTGTGTGTCTCGCTCTCTCTCCCTCTCTACATCTCCCTCCTGAACCTATTTAATTCAAAAGGAAGACATTGATGGACAGTAGCTATAGTATAAATTAGGGATGCTCGATATTGGCTTTTTTACCGATACCGATATTCCGATATTGTCCAACTCTCAATTTCCGATACCGATATCAACCGATATCAACCGATACCGATATATGCAGGGTTTCTACCCCCCCAAAACTGAATAATTTCAGGTAATTAATAATTTCACTGGATATATATATAACAAATATTGTTATTGTTTTTTTCTTTTTTTAAACCGATACCGATATTTTCCGATATCACATTTTACTGCCGATATCGGCCGATAATATCGGACATCCCTAGTATAAATTATAGCTCAGTTGTAGCTGTAACAGAATAATTGTATTAACTATTAATTAACTATTATTCAATAGCGTTTCAATTATAATGAATTAAATAATTGTATAAAGAATTTTCAATGTTCTGTCATCTAATAATATATTCCATTGCCTTTCCTATCTGTATCAAAGTCAAAATGTTGGTATCATAACAACACTACAACATACAAAAGCAGCTTGACAACCGATATCCTTTGCGTCTAGTAGGCATGGGCCAATTTGTGATTTTGGTGGATGTGCTATTTGCACAGATGTTTAGCCCTTGAATGAATGAATTAATGAAAACTTTATTTAACAGATTGCAGAATGGGTACAATACAGTACGGCTCAATACACACAATTGTTAAGGGGATGCAGACCAGAGAAAGACTTTCGTCTTGTTTACATCAGGGTCCCCCATTTTCAATTCATAGTGTGCACACGCACAGTATAATATGCATGTGATACATAGTTTGTTAATAAACTCTGTGTTACTTGAACAATTTTCACTGTGCTCCTAAATTTCTTTGTGTGCTCCTACATTTTTATTTAGATTTTATTTATTAACATTTTATTTTTGTACCATGACGCTTTTCAAGGTATCGTATCGAAGTTCGAAATTCCAGTATCGTGACAACACTAATTCCAGTCATTTGATATGCAGGCACTGTTTAATGTGTTGTCATTGCTGCCCGGGACGTGAGAATAAACGGTAACCCATAAAGTAGTTGCCCGATTCTATCATTCCTTATTCGACACTAAGAGTGACAATACACGGAATATTCTATACAATCTTCAAATGTATTAGAAAACGAAATAAAGTGCAAAACAATAAAACCTTTATTTACCGGATCTCCTCTCTGGTAAACAAGAATACCCTGAATACTCTGGCAGGAGCACTCATTCAAGGGTACTACGACTATGCTTGCACCTCATGGTACCAAAGCACCTCAAAGGCGCTAAAAACAAGATCACAAAACAAACTGTGTGTGTACTACTTGACCTTACTCCTAGAACCCACCTCACCCCTGCCCACTTTGACTACCTAGGATGGCTTAGAGTAGACGACAGAGTACAGAAACTTGCAATGGGCCTGGTCTACAAGATACACTACACCACTAAGGTACCCATGTACATGTCAAAATACTTCCTAAAGGTCAGTAAATACCACGACCACAACACCAGAGGAAGCTCAACAAATCATGTTAAACCCAGATTCGGCTCAAACAAGGGACTAAACACGTTTCGCAATTATGCCACATCAATGTGGAACGCCCTACCCAAAGCTGTAAAGGAATGTGAATCCCTACCCACATTCAAAACCGCTCTAAAAGAGCACCTACGGGAGGCTGCAATTCGAAACTGGACACCGTAAATGTCCAAACCCCCCCCACCCCCTCCTAATAGACAGTCTCCTCCCCTCCGTATTCTCTCCCCACCGTATGTATATTTCTCTCCCACCCACCCACCCCCTCTTAATGTACAGTCTCCTCCCCACCGTATGTATATATTCTCTTCCCACCGTATGTATATTTCTCTCCCACCCACCCACCCCCTCCTAATGTACAGTCTCCTACCCACCGTATATACAGGGCACGAAATTACCTTTTTGACTCACCGGCCAGTGGCAGGTAGATGGGAAGAATCTACCCGCCAAGCATATTTCTTACCTGCCACATTTTTTTTTATTACATTTTTTTATTTTTATTTTATATAATTTTTTTTTATATAAAATATATATATTATATAATCATACTTGTAGTTGTATTATCTGCGAGACATCGCCACCACGCAACAAGTCAAAATGCTCGCTATCTGCAAACAGCTCCACTGTCTGTGTGTATACTCGAGTAGCCTCCAGCTCCAGTAAGGATTCTCCGGCGCTGCAGCTGGACCCTATACTCTACATTCAGCATCAGCAGCATGCAAGGATTCTCCGGCGCTGCAGCTGGATGCATCTCCGTCTGAGTCGCGTAGTTGATGATGTCACACACAGACTAAGATGTCAACAGAACACACAGAGCCTGGTGGATGCATGAAGCGATATAAATAAACCAATAGCCAATAAATGTGAAGTTATCTTTGAACCCCTGTTGTCAAGCCTCGTTAATATAACCCCTTTCCTCACTAATGGAACTGGTTTTGTGGACTCGCTGACGGTGCTTTGAGCGTTTCCAGGATTAGCAGCTAACGCTAATTAGCTTAGCATAGTTAGCTCCCTACAGTGCAAGCAGGCGCCACGGGCAGTCAGGACAGAAGAGTAGTGGATGCGACATCGGTAAACAAGCCACAAATTAGGCCTGTCGTAAGACCAAAACACACTGCAGTTTTAATTATTTTACATGACTATTTTGTGACCCGCCAAATGGCGGACAGACCTCTCAGTGGCACACGCCAAACCTAAAATCTGGTCGCCAATGGCGGGTGGCGGGCTCTAGTTTCGGGCCCTGCGTATATATATATTCTCTCCCCACCGTATGTATATTTCTCTCCCACCCTCCCACCCCTAATGTACAGTCTCCTCCCCATCATATGTATATACTCTGTCAGGATCTATGGGTAACAGTACAACTGTATATTTGCATATCATATATGTCACAAATGTAACAGTACTATATACCTGTATGTCATGTATGTCGCTATGCCATAAATGTCATGATGTCATGTATATTGTGTATGTCATAAATGTCACTATGAATTGAAAATGGGGGACCCTGATGTAAACAAGACAAACGTCTTTCTCTGGTCTGTATCCCCTTAACAATTGTGTGTATTGAGCCGTACTGTATTGTTGTACCCATTCTGCAATCTGTTAAATAAAGTTTGCATTCATTCATTCATTCACCTTTTGGCATACATTCCATCTATATTCTTACTTACAAATACAAACTTAATTAATATCTAATCCTGTAGTCAGAACAATCACATTCAATGTACAAAAAAAACAATAGTACATATCTTAAATTGAATATGATTATTCATAACCTTAGCTTGAGTTGAGCTCATCTTAGCAACAGAGGTGTAACACTATGAACACAGCTAGCTAGCAGTTAGCCATTATTCACTCGAAACCTTACATACTGTAGCATGTCACTGGCAGTTCACATTCGTTTTTAAACATCTTTAAGAATGTTTTAGATAAGTATTGTATTACCTGTGAATGACGCAGAGATGGCTGCTCTGACTGCGCGGTGCTCATAGATATCTACAGTATAGAACATGGCGGTGCTCTGGACTCTGGAGCCAGACTGTACTGGTTTCCTCCTTCCCTCCTCTATCACTCTCAGGAGCGCAGGAGCGCAGGAGCGCCATCTACTGGCCTGGAAGTCGACTCTGTTCAAGCTGCTGGCGCGCTGCTGTGTATGTGGACTGAACCATGCAATGAAAGAAGGGAGGGGTGCTCATATTGTCAAACAAAGTAACAAGCACCTGTTTGTTTCTTTTGTGACGTTTTTCTTTAATACAGGCAATTATACTTTTGCGTCAACTACATTAACTTACTTTAGGATAATAATAAAACCATATTAATAAAAAGATAATAATAGTGTTCTCTGGGCCCCCCCCCCCCCCAGTGCTGGGCCCTTGGAATCATCCTAATCCCCCCCCCAGCTACGCCCGTGTGTGTGTGTGTGTGTGTGTGTGTGTGTGTGTGTGTGTGTGTGTGTGTGTGTGTGTGTGTGTGTGTGTGTGTGTGTCAGGGGGGGGGGGGGGGGGGCGTTTCGTGTTGAGGGAGCCGTCAGCTCTCAGCTGGAGCTCAGTCTGTCAGAGTTTATCTAAATAGTGTGTGTGTGCATGTGCGTGCGTGTGCGTGTGTGTGTGCGTGTGTGTGTGTGCAGTGGCAGCCGGTGTGAACTACATTTGGGTCGGCGCGGGGGGTGAAGGGGGGGGGGGGCAAGCGGACAGCTGACCAAGCGAATACTAACTCATAACGTTACCCGAGACGTGAGCAATCCGACTCACGGCCCGAACTCACTGCTCACGAACGAACACGGACGGACGGACGGGCGGCTGCCTCTTCACTTCCGCTCCCATGTTAACGGACGATAGTAGGCACACTGGCCGCGAGCGGGAGCGCGCCTCCCGAGTGGCTCGCGAGCGGCAAGCTATTTTTTCGCCTCGATCCTATTTGAGGCGGCGCGCCACGCGCATTGTCACAGAAATACAATTGAATATCTGCATTATTACCACAGATATAGATGTTGTTCAACCAGCTGTGTCTGTATCTGCAAATAAACGCCTTGAATGTTTGTCTGTATGTTTGTTTATACCTATAACTATTACAATGTTGCATAATAATAATAATAATAATAATAATAATAATAATAATAATAATAATAATAATAATAATAATAATAATAATAATAATAATAATAATAAGCTCTTGCTGCTGCTGGGGCTACACGCTGCTCTTTCAGGAGTACAGTCACACTGATCATCATTCTAAAATGACTGACTTCGCATATAGACTAGGCATTTACAGCTGTCCCAATGTAAATATGCCTTCCTCGGTGCGCTTCCGCACGCTCAAGTCGTAGGTCCAGTGTGCCTGACCAGGCGCGCGATCTCACGAGGGAGCCGCACGTGAAATTCGTTCGTGAGCAGTGAGTTCGGGCCGTCACGCTCACGGCAATGAATCGGCTCCTATGAACGAGTCGCTCGTGACCGACACATCACTAGTTACCCCCGTTTCCAACGTTAAGTCGAGTTCATTCATACTACACTAGTACACGTATGATCAATCCAATAATGAACACATATATATATCTTGTCATTTTAAACAAGTTACCATTCATTCATATTCATCCATTATGCGTCACCTGCGGCGAAATTAAATGTTATAGTTCAACAACAACACGCTGTGTTGAGAGAGAGAGAGAGAGAGAGAGAGAGCGAGAGAGAGAGAGATAGCGAGAGAGAGAGAGAGAGAGAGAGAGAGAGAGAGAGAGAGAGAGAGAGAGAGAGAGCGAGAGCGAGAGAGATAGCGAGAGAGAGAGAGAGAGAGAGAGAGCGAGAGAGAGAGAGAGACCGCATTAACTAACTTTGTTTAGTTGAAACGTGGACCAAGAGGGCTTGATAAAGTGTATAATGTCCACTGTCCCACAGTCCCAGACTGTTGATGTATATCCACTGTCCAGACTGCATCCAGCTAGCCAAATAGCTTCTTGTTAGCCAGGTTAGGCACACCAAGTCAAGTCAAGTCAAGTCAAGAGTTTTATTTGTCACGGCATACAAGTATACAATGAAATGCGGGTGGTCTTGCCCGCAACGAATGTGGAACGCCCTACCCAAAGCTGTAAAGGAATGTGGATCACTACCCACTTTCAAAACCTCTCTCAAGGGACACCTACGGGAGACTGCAATTCAACACTGGCCCCTGTAAATATCCTAACCCAACCCCCTCCAATGTACAGTCATTTACCTAGTATGGTTTTGTCAATAGTTCAATGTACAATTTTGTTTGTTTGTACAGTGTCTCCCCCCCCCCCCCCCTCAATGTACAGTATTACTTGTTTATACAGCGTGCCCCCCGCCCCCCCCCCCCCCCCCCCAACCACCTCCAATGTAAATTACCCAGTATGGTTGTCAATATCCCAATGTACCCAACCCCCCCCCACACAACCTCCTCCAATGTACAGTTTCTACGTCAAATGTATATACTCCCTTTTCTTGACTCCTTCTGTATCACAAACAGTACTGTATTTGCAAATCTGGTATGTCATAAATGTATAGATGTAGCAGTACTGACTATCTGTATGTCATGTATGTCATATATGTCCTGATGAATTGAAAATGGGGGACCCTGATGTAAACAAGACGAAAGTCTTTCTCTGGTCTGCATCCCCTTAACAATTGTGTGTATTGAGCTGTACTGTATTGTACCCATTCTACAATCTGTTAATAAAGTTTTCAATCCCCCCAGATCAACCTCCACAGTGGGAGGAATGTGTTCTGCCCTGGGGCTGGTAGATGCTTGGCGTACTCTAAATCCTAAGGGGAGGGACTATACTTTTTTTTCTTCGGTTCACGGTGTATTCTCAAGGCTTGATTATTTTTTTATCTCTAAAGATCTGCTCCCATCTACATTGGCCTGTTCAATTGGCAACATTATAGTGTCAGATCATGCAAGGGTGACCCTTGAGCTGCTCCCCATTGACCGTGCAAAGAGGTCCTCTAGATGGAGATTTAACTCATCTCTATTGCAGGATACAGACTTTAAAGCCATGCTGAAAAATCAGATTGATATGTATATAGAGACAAATGTTCCTTCCGCGCCATCAGCAGGGGTTGCTTGGGAAGCTCTGAAGGCTTTTGTGAGGGGTCACGTAATTCAATATGCATCATATAAGAAAAAGCAGAACGCCAAAAAAATGGGCGATTTAGAAAAAATGATGCTGGTTGCGGAGGGTCAGCTCAAACAAAAAATATCACCAAATAACTTAAGGCTTGTAACTCAATTAAAATATGAGTATAACTGTATCCTTTCACAGAAGGTCGAGTTTGGATTGTTTAGGGCCAGGCAGAATTACTTTGAATCGGGGGACAAAGCCGGGAAGTTGCTGGCCAGGTATATTAAACACAAGGAGTCATCATCCACTATTTCGGCTATTCAGGTACAGGGGGGAGCCGTCGTGACTAAGGCTAGTGATATTAACAATACTTTCAAAGAATACTACATGGGTCTTTACACTTCCTCTTCCAAGGCGACACAGCAGGAAATTCCTTTATTTTTTAGCGGGCTGGATCTCCCTACATTAGACGCGGCTCAACGTGAGTACTTAGATGCCCCAATAACAGAGGATGAAATAGCAGAGGTTATTAGGAAATTGCCGTCCGGTAAAGCGCCGGGGCCTGATGGTCTTACAGCTGAGTTCTTTAAATGCTTCTCAACAGAGTTGACACCTCTACTGCAGAGTATGTATATTGAAGCTTTGGATAGAGGCTATTTACCCCCCACCCTATCACAGGCCTTGATATCTTTAATATTGAAAAAAGATAAGGAACCCTCCGAGTGCAAGAATTATCGTCCAATTTCCCTGATTTCCCAGGATGTAAAAGTGCTTTCCAAAATATTGGCAAACCGTTTGGATGGAGTAATATCCTCCCTGGTGCATCCTGACCAAGTTGGGTTTATTCGCAAAAGAAATTCGTCTGATAACGTCAGACGCCTTATCAATGTAATGTGGGCAGTCAGTAGCGATAATGAACCAACGGCCGCCATCTCACTGGACGCGGAAAAGGCGTTTGACAGCGTAGAATGGGAGTACTTATTTTCAACCCTGGAGGCGTTTGGTTTCGGTCAGACCTTTATAAAATGGGTGAAGTTGTTGTATAACCAACCGGAGGCAGCGGTGCAAACAAATGGGATAATCTCCTCATATTTCAAACTAGGCCGCGGGACACGCCAAGGTTCGCCCCTTTCTCCTTTGCTTTTCTGTTTAGCGCTTGAGCCCCTGGCAGCAGCTATACGTAAGGACCCAAGTTTCCCTGGAGTTACAGTGGGGGGCACGGCCCAAAAACGTATGCTTTATGCAGATGACATTTTGCTTTTTGTTACAGACCCAGGCAATGCTGTACCCGCACTACTCAAGACAATAGATACGTTCTCAAGATTTTCAGGGTATAAGGTTAATTGGTCAAAGTCGGAGGCTCTTCCCCTAACGTCCTACTGCCCCAAATCACTATTTAAAGATGGCTCCTTTCAGTGGCCTGAAAAGGGTATTCGGTATCTAGGGATTCTTTTCCCCAAGCAAGTAAACGACATTGTTAGTGTCAACTTTGACCCACTACTAGGCAAAATCTCAGCGGATGTGGAGAGATGGGCTCCCCTTTTCTTGTCACTATGGGGCAAGGTTAATGTTCTTAAGATGAACTGCATTCCCAGAGTAAACTACCTCCTCCAGTCACTGCCGATAGCAATACCTAGCAAGTATTTTAAACAATTTGATAGAATATGCAACACATTCCTGTGGAACGGTAAAAGACCCAGGATGCGTATTGGTAAACTACAACAGCCTGTGGACAGAGGTGGCCTGGGTCTCCCCAAATTATTACTATATCATTATGCTTACAGTTTCAGACATATGACACAGTGGGCCCTGCCCCCTGAGAGAGCGCCTCCATGGTACATAATGGAGCAGTCGGTATACACACGGCTGCCCCCACTGTCGTATATTACAGCTAAATTACCACCAACTGCCCGAACTCACCCTATTATCTCTCACATACAGGCCGTATGGAAGAAGGTGTCTCGCATCTTTCATATCAACCCCCATTTAAGCCTGTCAGCAGGCTTATGGGCCAACCCAAAATTGTGTATATGCAGATCCCCCTTTATGTGGAAGGAATGGATAGACAAAGGCATCCTCACCCTGGGGGACCTCTATGAAGACGATGCATTAAAATCTTTTGAAAAACTGATTCAACAATATCAGCTGGCCAACAATCAATTTTGGAGATATTTACAATTGAGGCATCTTCTCATAGGTACATTTGGCTCGCCACAGACCCTCCCCCAGGGTACAGACCTGCTGAAAAAGATTTTGGCTATTTCTGGGTTGGGACATGAGGCCTCGGTCTACTATTCCATGTTTATCGACAGGGAGGGCAGTGGGATATCCTCTGCTCTCAAAATAGTCTGGGAAAAGGATCTAGGGGTCACATTTGAGCAAGAGGACTGGGATATAATCTCGGGGATCCCCAAACAGGTGTCCAGGGATATTAGAACAAGGCTAATACAATTCAAGATCTTCCACCGCATTTATTGGACCCCCTCTAAAATGTATAGACTGGGCCTGAAAGAGAACCCAGATTGCTGGAAATGTCACACAGGGGAGGGGGACCTAGTCCATGCACTCTGGTCATGTCCGAAAATCAGAGACTTCTGGAGTAACATACATGACTACATCACAGAGGTCACAGGGACGGAGTATGATTTCTGTTCTGGTTTATATATCCTGGGGGATCCCTGCAGTCTTAGCCATATCGTAAAGCCCCTAGCTGATTGGATACAGACTAGTATAATGATAGGCAAACAGATCATAATGAGAGGCTGGAAGGCACCAGAAGGCCCGTCATTCCGAGAGTGGAGTGGAGAACTGGGTAGGGTAGCTGCCTATGAGAAAATATCCTTTAGTTTAGGAGAGAAAGGAGACAAATATATTAGCAAATGGGGGAAATATTTGCAATTTCACTTACTATAAAAGGAGGAGGGGCACACTTGTCCAAGACAGCGACGATGCACATGTGTAGAGAATACCTGACAAATGCACCATGTTTATGTAGACAAGAATGGCTCTATGTTTGAATGTAGATTTATTTTTTCGTTTGGTGTTTCCTTTCTGTTTTGGTACTACTTCCCATTATATTCTCGGCTTAGTCTAATTTATCTTTCTATTTTTTATTTTTTATTTATTTTTTGTTATGGTAGAATTTTTCATTTGTTTAGGTTTACTTATTCTAATGTCTTTATTTTTTATTTTTATTTTTTTTCTGTCTTCCCCCCCATATGGGGGGTATCAGTGTAACCTAGACGTTAGGGGTCCAGGTGTTTATGTTGTCCTTCAGGACTGACCCATGCTGATGCAAAATATGTCATTCATTGTATTATCCTGAAGTACTGTGTGCAAAAAGAAAAAATATGCAATAAAGTATAAGTCATAAAAAATAAAGTTTTCAATCAATCAATCAATCAAAACGATGTGCAATACAATGCTACAACATATAATAGAATCCAATAAAAAACAACATTGTGCAATAAACGGGTAACATGGTGGGACATCTCGGTATCTGTACATAGTTATTTACAGAGCATTGATTGATTGATTGATTGATTGATTGAAAACTTTATTAACAGATTGCAGAATGGGTACAATACAGTACAGCTCAATACACACAATTGTTAAGGGGATGCAGACCAGAGAAAGACTTTTGTCTTGTTTACATCAGGGTCCCCCATTTTCAATTCATCTGGACATATATGACATACATGACATACAGATAGACTAATCCATCTAACTGGCGCCGCTCTGATGGCTGCCTTTCTGATCGCTCCGACGAGACTGTGCTTTATTTTGTTAATTTTTATAGTATTAGGAGTTTTATTTGCACCAACTGTTGGTGCATTATATGTGTATGACCGTCAGTCAATCATTGACATTGGATTAAGAAAAACTTACTGTTTGGATTGCTCTCTGGATCGGATCGCTGAACAGCAGAAATGGCCCGCCGAGATCCTTTGTTATGCCGGCCATGGCCAAGACGCCAAGAAGCCGCCGCGAAGACGAGGAAAGAGAGCCGGGGTCCGGAACAGACTGAGGTCCAAACGACACAGAACCACATTGCCCAGCATATTGTTGGCCAACGTGCAATCGATAGGAAACAAATTGGACGACATCAGAGCAAGGATCCAATTCCAGAGGGACATTCGGGATTGTAACGTCCTCTGTTTCACAGAAACTTGGCTGAGTCCAGATGTCCCGAATCATGCAATAGAACCGGCAGACCACTTCTTCGTTCTACGCAAAGACCGGACGGCATTAGAGTCATTAAAGAAGAAAGGAGGCGGCATTGCCTTCATGATAAACAAGGAGTGGTGCGATGTAGGCAACACAAAGGAAATGTCTAACCACTGCTCCCCAGACCTGGAGTTTATCACGATAAAATGTCGACCCTTCTTCCTCCCAAGAGAGTTAACGTCCATCATCCTCATCGGAGTGTACATTCCACCACACGCGAACACTGAGGTCGCACTTTCAAAACTTCACGACGAGGTAAACAAACTCCAAGCAGCTAATGTTGACGCTGCCATTTTGGTCTTGGGGGATTTCAACAGCGCGCGTCTTAAAAAGGTGCTGCCGAATTTCTATCAGCATGTGACCTGTCCCACCAGAGGCGAGAACATATTAGACCATGTATACTCGCAATTTAAGAATGGGTACAAGTCACAGGCTCTTAGTCCATTCGGTAAAAGCGATCACGCCGCCATTTTCCTTTTGCCTAAGTACAAACAGAGTCTCAAGCGAACGCCGGTGGTCTCGCGAGAGGTTAAGCGTTGGGCCGTGACGTCAGTGGAGTCACTCCAAGCAGTGCTGGGAAGCACAGAATGGAGTGTATTCCGTGATAACACAGCCAATATCAACGAATACACCGAAACGGTGATTGACTATGTCTGTACTCAGGTAGAAGTAATAATCCCCACCACCAAAATTAATATCTACCCAAATCAAAAGCCCTGGGTAGACAAATCCGTCCGTGAGGCTCTGAAAGTGCGCACATCAGCATACAAC
The DNA here is from genome assembly GCF_963971535.1 of Notolepis coatsorum. NCBI lineage: Eukaryota > Metazoa > Chordata > Actinopteri > Aulopiformes > Paralepididae > Notolepis > Notolepis coatsorum. The sequence continues at coordinate 475,944 of NW_028174886.1, read as the reverse complement.
ACCGGGCTGGTGACAGGCAACATGGAAGAACACAAGATGGCAAGATACAACGTCAGGAGAGCAGTAATAGAGGCAAAACGGCGTTACAGGGATAAAGTTGAACTTCAGTTTGAACAGGCTGACTCTAGAGGCATGTGGCAGGGCCTCAGAACAATGACAGACTACAAAGGAACCCCCCTCAAACTGAACAGTGACATCTCCTTAGCAAATGATCTCAACTCCTTCTATGCGAGGTTTGAGGCTGTGAACAACAACACCAGCCTACAAACCACGGCAATGGGGGGGGGGGGGTCTGCTGATGGAGACTCAGTGTTCAGGGTAACAGAGCATGAGGTGAGACGGATCTTTAAAAAAGTGGATATCAGGAAGGCAGCAGGACCGGACGGCATCCCCGGCCGCGTCCTAAAAGTCTGTGCCGACCAACTGGCCCCGGTATTCACTGACATCTTCAACCTGTCCTTGGAACAGGCCGTCATCCCCACCTGTCTGAAGAAGTCCACCATCATCCCTGTACCCAAAAAATCTACGCCCGCTTGCCTCAACGACTACCGCCCTGTAGCCCTCACCTCCATAGCCATGAAGTGCTTTGAGAAGCTAGTGAAGGGCTACATCTGTTCCTCCCTCCCCATCAACCTGGACCCTCTGCAATTTGCATATCGCCCCAACAGGTCCACGGAGGACGCCATAGCCCATGTGCTGCACACAGCAGCATCACATGTGGACAAGAGGCAGGGGAACTATGTGAGAATGCTGTTCATCGACTACAGCTCAGCATTCAATACCATAGTCCCCTCCAAACTCATAGCCAAGCTCAGGGACCTGGGCTTGAACTATGACCTGTGCCAGTGGGTCCTGGACTTCCTGACGGGCAGACCCCAGGTGGTAAGAGCCGGCAACTGCACCTCCTCATCCATCACGCTCAACATAGGGGCCCCCCAGGGCTGTGTTCTGAGCCCCCTCCTCTACTCCCTGTACACACATGACTGCGTAGCACAGCGGAACAACAACACCATCATCAAATTTGCTGATGACACAGTAGTGGTGGGCCTGATCTCTGCCAACGACGAAAGGGCCTACCTGGAAGAGGTAGAGAACCTGTCACAGTGGTGTCAGGAGAACTGCCTCTCCCTGAACGTCAGCAAAACAAAAGAGATGATTGTGGACTTCAGGAGGTCGGGGGTCAAGGACTACAGCCCCCTCAGCATCGACGGGGCACCAGTTGAGAGAGTGAACAGTTTCAAGTACCTCGGAGCCCACATATCCGAGGACTTGACATGGACCACACACATTGACAGTGTTGTGAAGAAGGCACGACAACGCCTCTACTTCCTCAGGCGCCTAAGGAAGTTCCAAGTCAGTCAGAAGATCCTTAGGAACTTCTACTCATGTACAATAGAGAGCATCCTGACCGGCAACATCACCTCCTGGTTTGGGAATAGCACTGCAAAAGACCGTAGCAGACTACAAAGAGTGACACGTTCAGCCGAACGCACAATTAGAGGGGGGCTTCCCACCCTCCAGAACATTTACAACAAGCGGTGCAAGGGGAAGGCTAAGAGAATTATTAAGGACTCGAGCCACCCGAACAACTGCCTCTTTGAACTGCTGCCGTCAGGCAAGCGATACCGGAGTCTTATGGCGAGCACAGAAAGACTCAGAAGGAGCTTCTATCCCCAGGCCATCAGGCTGCTAAACGAACAATAATCGCTAAACGAACAATAATCACTATGCAACAACCATCAAATGCACACAGCACACACACCCACACGCACACACTCACTCAAACAAACAACACACTGCAGCACCCACTCTCCACACTTTAGATCACACAAACACACTTACACTTTATATTTATTGATAAAGGATTTGCACTACAACTCGTACACCTACTGTGAATTGTACCTAAACTGCACCTCGTCCATTTATGCCTTGCACTATATAGTATTGTATATTAGTACACTGCACAGTATTGTATATTGTATGGTAACTACGTCTACGAACATTGTACATATGTCTAAACTGAACACTGTGACCTCTTTTTTTACTTCTAATTTTTACTATTTTTACTATGTTTTTATTTCATACTTATCTTGTCATGCACAGTCTCTGGAGCGCAACAGTAAGAAGCATTTTGTACAAAAGTATTCTGTACTTCTGTATGACAACTATTAAAGAAACTTGAAACTTGACAGTACTGCTACATCTATACATTTATGACATACCAGATTTGCAAATACAGTACTGTTTGTGATACAGAAGGAGTCAGGAAAAGGGAGTATATACATTTGACGTAGAAACTGTACATTGGAGGAGGTTGGGTGGGGGGGGGGTTGGGTACACTGGGATATTGACAACCATACTGGGTAATCTACATTGGAGGTGGTTGGGGGGGCACACTGTATATACAAGCAAAACTGTACATTGAGGGGGGGGGGGGGGAGACACTGTACAAACAAACAAAATTGTACATTGGACTATTGACAAAACCATACTAGGTAAATGACTGTACATTGGAGGGGGTTGGGTTAGGATATTTACAGGGGCCAGTGTTGAATTGCAGTCTCCCGTAGGTGTCCCTTGAGAGAGGTTTTGAAAGTGGGTAGTGATCCACATTCCTTTACAGCTTTGGGTAGGGCGTTCCACATTGATGTGGCATAATTGCGAAACGTGTTTAGTCCCTTATTTGAGCCGAATCTGGGTTTAACATGATTTGTGGAGCTCCCTCTGGTGTTGTGATCGTGGTATTCACTGACCTTTGGGAAGTATTTTGACATGTACATGGGTACCTTGGTCGTGTAGTGTATCTTGTAGACCAGGCCCATTGCAAGTTGCTGTACTCTGTCGTCTACTCTAAGCCATCCTAGGTTGTCAAAGTGGGCAGGGGTGAGGTGGGTTCTAGGAGTAAGGTCAAGCAGTAGTCTGACCAGTTTGTTTTGAGATGTTTGTAATTTTGTTTTTAGCGCCTTTGAGCGCTAGGACATGCTAGGTCCTTTGGTAGTGCAATATACTGTTACTGTTGCTATACTATTTTTAAAGTGACCTTTCCTTTTTGGCCATAAGTGTGGGCGTGTGCAGCATGAGTGTGTGCCTGCTCATGTTAAAGTGGCTGCTAGTGTGTGAGCGTGCACAGCGTGCATGTCGTGTGTGTGCTCATGTGTGCTTGTGTGTGGAAAGTTCAGTGTTCTGTGGCACTCAGTGTTCATTGTTCAAGGCTCTGATGGCCTGGGGGAAGAAGCTGAGTCGACACACGCACACACACACACACACACACACAGTGGCGGCCGGCCGATAGTGGGAGCTAGAGCGCCGCCCTCCCTGGTTAAAAGAGAGAAGAAGAAAAAAAAAATATATATATATTTTTTTGAGCCCTAGAAATTAAATAAACATGTTTAAAATGAATAATATTTACTCATTTTAAGTATGTTTGTGTTTCCAATGCACAATATAACGTTAATATATCAAAGTACACAAGTACTGTGACGACGAGCTGTGTCTTTGCCCATTTCCGCATCGAACAGCCTGCAAACTACCTGGCGTTCTATCGCCCTGCTCTAAGACAAACTCTAACCTTAACCAACTTTGAAAGAGTGCCTAAGCTTAACCGTCGAAATAACTTGCCTAACCTTAACCAACTTCGAATAGTAACTAAGCCTAACCAGTGTAGAAACTGTCGTCGGCCAATCAGAGAGCGTCTCCGAGAAATGCGGCTAGAGCGTCTCCGAGAAATGCGGCTACGGAAAGAATAGACGCTGCTTGCTTAGATGATATAGATCGCTTGAAAACGCGCCCGGCTTCCATCATATTTCAACGCACAGTGCGTTACATGCGTTGACCTATTTGATTGGCTGCGAGGATACAGCGATGAAACCAGTGCACGCCCTGCTGTGCGCGATATGTCTCGCCCCGGCCTGAGAGGTAGTTACTAGTCACTTCCTGTGAATGAAAAACTATTATTTATATTTGATATATTAATGTTATATTGTGCATTGGAAACACAAACACTTAAAATGAGTAAATATTATTCATTTTAAACATGTTTATTTTATTTCTAGGGCTAAAAAAATATATATATATATTTTCTTCTTCTCTCTTTTAACCAGGGAGGGTGGCGCTCCAGCGCCCACTATCGGCCGGCCGCCACTGTGTGTGTGTGTGTGTGTGTGTGTGTGTGTGTGTGTGTGTGTGTGTGTGTGTGTGTGTGTGTGTGTGTGTGTGTGTGTGTGTGTGTGTGTCAGAGTTGATCTAAATACTCTGATCTAAAATGCTTCTTCCCACAGCAGCTTCTCCTCTTCTGGAGCCTCTCTAGGAGATAAAAGTCGCCGGAAAACTAGTTCACTTAGAAAACAGGCCGCGGTCTCACTGTGTGTTTCCTTCATTGGGACCAGGGGCTGGGAGCTGTGTGTGTCTCCTACGCATGCAGGGTATACTTCAAAGCAGCAGAAGAAGAATAAGAATAAGAATAAGAATAAGAATAAGAATAAGAATAAGAATAAGAATAAGAATAAGAATAAGAATAAGAAGAAGAATAAGAATAAGAAGAAGAAGAAGAAGAAGAAGAAGAAGAAGAAGAAGAAGAAGAAGAAGAAGAAGAAGAAGAAGAAGAAGAAGAAGAAGAAGAAGAAGAAGAAGAAGAAGAAGAAGAAGAAGAATGATCCAACATTTCTTCCTCACTTTGGACATTGTGTGAGTCCTTCCACCATGTCTCCGATTCTGGTGTACATGTTTGAGAATGAGCATTGAAACATGCTGGTCCTTGGAGAGAATGAGTGGAGGTTTAGCTTCCTCTGGTGTTGATCCTCTGCTCAATGTTCCTACAACTCTCAAGAGTCCATCCTCAAACGCTGTATCCAGCCTAGTCACTCCCACATTGTTGGGCAGACAGACCTCCTTGTTAAAAAGTAATTTCAAGAAGTACCTCTCCTGCTGAAGCACTGCTGAACTTTCAAAATTTTCCAGGTGGCTTAGGTCTTCTCTGGACACTTCCTTCTCCTTCACAGCTACTTCTTTGAAGTTGTGTTTGTCCTGATCGGCCAGCATTTATTCCCGTCTGCACGCAGAGATCCTGTTCACTGTAGCAGAGGGAAACTCTGACTCCACAACACCACTGTTTCCATTCAGTGGACCATTAACGACCCATCCCAGCACTGTCCTTATAGCATACGGGCCATTCCTGTGACTGTTGATGACCTCCCAAGGTTCCAATATCTTGGGAGTGTTGGTTCCAATCAACAGGTCGACATTTGCTTTTAGGCGTGGGATGTGTACGTTGGACAAATATGACCATTTAGACAGTTCTTCAGGTGTCACCATGTTCTCAGCCGTGACTGGCATTTTCTTCTGTGTGAGAACTTACGGAAGAACATAAAAGTCATCGCTGTCCAAACCAGCTACCTCCAACCCAGTCAAGGAGTAAGCTGGAACACCCGTCTCTTGCCCCATGGTGCTCAGTAGGAAGGTGGTTCCTCTGCCTGTGATATTCAGCCTCTGCATTAGGCGTTCAGAGCAGAATGTGGCTGAGCTACCAGGGTCTAAGAAGGCGTATGTTTGTACTATGTTTCCGTTTGCTGCTTTCACATTCACAGGGAGAATGGCTAATACACACCGGTCCTTACCGGCCCCTGTATGTCCACATGTTTGCAGTGAAGTTGGTTGCTTTAACTGTTCTGGAGAAGATGGTTGCCTTTTGATGTGAAGCAGGGTGGGGTGAGTTTGACCACAGACTTTGCATACCAAGCGCCTTTCGCAATCTCTGCTCATGTGACCAACACATAAGCATGCAAAGCAAACTCCCTTTTCCCTCAGAAAGTACATTTTCTCCTTGTGCCTCTTCTCCTGCAGTTGTTTGCACTCCTCCAACGAGTGACTGCGAGCACAGCAAAGGCATCCAGCTCTCCTAGCATTCACTGTACCTGGTGTTGGTGATGTCAGCTCCTTGGCTCTCTCAGATATTACTGTGGTGGCGACAATGTTTCTTTTCACTCTGTTGGGATATGATTCAAACCTGGTGAGAGATGTTGTGCCAACCACACCAGAATTTGGATCCTGTATGTCACCAAACAGAGGGTCAGAAAGAAGGCTAACATGTCGCTCCACAAACGTAGCCATATCCTCGAAGTGAGCTCTTTCCTGGGTGTGTTCCATTATGCCATGAGCCGTACTCCTCCATTGCTCCCTCATCTTGAATGGCAATTTTGATATTATGGCCCTCATGTTGACAGGCATGTCCAACTCCTGCATGTACTGAAGCTCCTCCATTGCATTGCAGCAGCCATGCAAGAATAAGGAGTAGGCTTGAAGTGCCTTGACATCCTCAGATTTTATTGTTTGCCATGCCAAGGCCTTTTGCATGTAGGCATTTCCTATTTTGTACTGGTTTCCAAAGTGTTCTTTAAGAAGACCATTTGCCACTGCGTAACCACGCTCAGGAGCCATATGCTGGTAGCTACGCACCAATTCTTGTGGCTGTCCTCTTGTGAACTGCTCCAGATAATACAAAGCATCAGCTTCTGTTGCCTTTTCCTCCACTCCTTGTTCAAATGCTTTGATGAATGTTCTGTATTGGAGAGGGTCACCTTCAAATGTTGGGATATCTCGTGGTGGCAGAGACCTGGAATGCTGTTGCTGCACCAGAGCAGCAGTTATCTCATTTTGCCTCTCCATGATGGTAAGCATGTTTGCAGGTTGGTTTGAATTGATTTGAACATTGTCAGTTGTTCCCATTCTGCTTTCCTGTTCCTTGTGGTTGTGATTATATTGGCGGTTAGCAGCAGTGCTATGCCATTGACCATGTTCCTTTGGTCTCACATCCACAGGCTTGTTTGGTGGTATTGACAATTGTGTCAATTTACTTCGTTGTGTTAATGTCCCAGGTTGATATTCCCTTGCAACAGGATTTAGCTTGTGGTGTTCCCTTTCAAAATAGGAATTCATTGCATTTGAAGGTGCACGAGATGAAGGCTTACTTTCAGAGGAGTGCAACACGGCCAACCTTGCAGTGGTTGCAGCCAATTCAGTGTCCACCTCCAGTTGTTCCTTTTTTCTTTTCAACTTTAGTTCCTGCTCCTTCAACTGATGCTCCTGCTCCTTCAACTGTAGTTCCTGCTCCTCCAAAGCATGTTTTTCTTTTAGAGAATCAGCACGAGCGAGAAGTGCAGCTCTATCGGCTTCAGCTAAAATCCTGGCAGATGACCTGCTACTTGTTTTTGAGTATTTGCTCACAATGTTTGACACACTGTCATTTGGAGCAATACCATCATCAATTAAATGCAAATCACCTTCAGTTGTTTTACCATCATTTTCATCATGTACATTCGTTATACCTTCAATATTTGAAACCCACAGTTTTGCATTTGAAATACACTCATTGATTGACAACATTTTTGCTTTAAACCAGATGTCTTGTTCTTCTTTTTCATCATGTAACGTATAACCCAACAGATTGTCATGTATGCATTTCGCCTCATAACACACCTGACTCAAATCTGTAAGAGCATTCTCTACTTTTTCCTTCTTATTATTTAACATGAAACCAATAATTGCATCTTTTATCTTGGCTGCCATGTTAAATGTATGTTTTCTGCTGGCTTCCAATTTGCCACAATGTTCTGCAACAGCCTTGGCAGTCATTTTAACGACACGTTTCCCAGTGACGTCACCGCTAACAGCGGAGCGCGCTGGGGTCTCCATGGAAACGGTTGATGCCGGTTTGCGCGTCGCCATGTTATTAGATAGTCTGAGTTAAAACGAGACGGCTGGTGACGAGTCGCGCAACATAGTTAATACAAAAAGGTCCGCGTAGTCAAGTGTTATTCCTCTTCAGCAACCATGGATTTATGCTCAACCCCAAGTTATGTGTGCACACAATTTTACATGGCCATGTATTTATATAGCACTATAATCCTACCTCCTTGCGTTGGAATGAATGAATGAATGAATGAAAACTTTATTTAACAGATTGCAGAATGGGTACAATACAGTACGGCTCAATACATACAATTGTTAAGGGGATGCAGACCTGAGAAAGACGTTTGTCTTGTTTCCATCAGGGTCCCCCATTTTCAATTCATATAGACATTTATGACATACACAACATACATGACATTTATGGCATAGGGACATCTAGGTATTTAGTACTGATACATTTGTGACATAACGGTATTCAAATATACAGTACTGTTACCCCTAGATCCTGACAGAGTATATACATATGATTGGGAGGGGACTGTACATTAGGAGGGGGTGGGTGGGTGGGAGGGAAATATACATATGGCGGGGAGGGAATATATACATGCGGTGGTGAGGAGACTGTCTATTAGGAGGTGGTGGGGGTTTTGGGCATTTACGGTGGCCAGTTTCGAATTGCAGCCTCCCGTAGGTGCTCTTTAAGAGCGGTTTTGAATGTGGGCAGGGATTCACATTCCTTTACAGCTTTGGGTAGGGCGTTCCACATTGTTGTGGCATAATTGCGAAACGTGTTTAGTCCCTTGTTTGAGCCGAATCTGGGTTTAACATGATTTGTTGAGCTTCCTCTGGTGTAGTGGTTGTGGTATTCACTGACCTTTGGGAAGTATTTTGACATGTACATGGGCACCCCGGTCGTATAGTGTATCTTGTAGACCAGGCCCATTGCAAGTTGCTGTACTCTGTCGTCTACTCTAAGCCATCCTAGGTTGGCAAAGTGGGCAGGGGTGAGGTGGGTTCTGGGGTTCAGGTCAAGTAGTAGTCTGACCAGTTTGTTTTGTGATGTTTGTAATTTTGTTTTAAGCGCCTTTGAGGTGCTTTGGTACCATGAGGTGCACGCATAGTCATAGTACCCTTGAATGAGTGCTCCTGCCAGAGTCTTCAGGGTATTCTTGTTTACCAGAGAGGAGATCCGGTACAAGAATCTAGTTCGTTGGTTGACTTTTTTTATTACATTGGATGCCATTTTGTCACAGGAAAGATTTGCCTCTAGGATGGAACCCAGGTAGGTAATTTCGTCTTTCCTTGTGACAATATTGTCACCCACTGTAACTGAGAATCCGTCGGTCTTGCTGAGTTTGTTATTTGAACCGAAGAGAATGGACTCTGTTTTGCCCATGTGTAATGATAGTTTGTTATCAGCGAGCCATATGCAGATTTTGCCTAGTTCCGTGCTGAGGGTTTTTTCAACCTGCAATTTGTGGTATCCCCATGGATACCATGCTGTCGCTCACAAATCAGTACTCGCGGTCCAGTACTGTTCCTCAGCCAAACTTCGGATCAGCACCGGTGTGCTCCTCGTCCACGAACGGCTGCAGGCGGATCCGCGATGCAGCAGCTACAGTAGAATCCCTCTTCCTCCACACAACAACAGCAGCAGCTCCTCGCCTTCCTCCGGTGGAGATTCTCCGACGTCCCCTAACGCAGCAAATCTTCCCCAGTCTCCAAGCAAGAGTCCAACTGGTGCGTGGTTTTTGACTATTATTAAAGGAGCTCCCGTCTTATACGGAGCTACTGAGAAATCTTGATCCCGTAGTTAGACTGGCTGACGCGCCGTTATATTCCTGGTCTCATACCAAACAGTCCTTGTCCCAATGACACAATGCAGGCAGCTTACTTGGAAAATGATATTTATTTGCTTCACCGTGCAAACAGAATATCCTTGTTTTTGTTCCTTAAACTGATTAAATGATAATGAATACGATATCTAATTGGATACAAACATTTCGACCTGAGACCTGCGTCGTACGTGCGGTCAAAAACCATTGCCCTTTTCCGGGTCAAAACTCCTCCTCCTACAGGGTTACCTGACGCTTAAATAAAAGAAGCGCCACCTTCTGGTCACATAAATCCACTGCACATTAAGCCATTTTGGCCGTTACAATAATAATAATAATAATAATAATAATAATAATAATAATAATAATAATAATAATAATAATAATAATAATAATAATAATAATAATAATGTAATTAGAGCTGCTGCGGTTATTGCATTACCGCGGTATCGCTGTTACATAACGCCCACCGCAGAGTTTAGCTGAATACCGCATCACCGCTGTTTTTTATAATAATACTCTCAACCAAAGCAACAGAACAATTTTGATTGACAGTTGATTCTGCCAATTACGTCACACCGCTTGCACCCGCCTCTGCTGTTACCACCAATCGGCAAGCGCGTATTAGGTTTTTACTTCCTGATAGTCAGCCATTGATCAGAGCTCACAACACGGCTAATAACGTTAGCTCCCCGCCGGAGTGGACTACCATCGCTCCTCAGGAGTACTAAACGAGGCATAACGATTTTACTGCAACAAATGTTATAATAAAAGCCCTTCGTTCTATACACTTGTCTGATTGAAAACTTTATTAACAGACCGCAGAATGGGCACAACTCGGCACGCTCTGAGCAAAGAAAGGAACTGAGATATGAATTGAGTAATGCTTGCCTTGCTATGGTCCAGTAAATACGCTGATGTTATTGAACGTGTAACTATATAACGTTAATGCCACAAAACGAATGCCTTTGTAATCATAAGTAGTAACGTTATGTTGAATATAGAGGGTGTATGTATGGTTGTAACTGACTGTAATTGCTCTCTACTGCCCTCATGACTGCATGTATATCTGTATCCACTGGAGGGCGCTGTAGGCGGAGTGTCTACTGTCTACACCAGGTTGGGACTATATAAACCTTGGTTCCCTCCTACTGTTCCTTCTTCTCACGTCTGCCCCTCCCGGAGAGGAGATCATATGTGCTGCTGTATTATGAGACGACATTATAAATAAACCGCTGCCAGCAGAGCAAGGCCAAGATAGAATACCATGCCTCTTGTATACATTATTGTCGCCCCATTGCCGAATATGTTAACAGGTTATGGGCCCAGATCTCGCAGGGGCAAAATAATAAAGGTAGTTAGCTTAGCTGACGTGTAGGCCAGAGCAGCACCGGGAGTACCGCGTGGCTAGATACTAGGCCAACGGAGCTTAAGCTACACCAACCACCTACCACCAAGAAAGAGGATGGCGACCAAGGGAAGAAGCAAGTGGCCCACATTTAACGGGAAAGCAGAAGGATATGAGCTCTGGGAAGAGCGCATGCTATGTTGCATGCACGGCGCGGTACTCAAGGCGGTGATCCTGGCGGCCCCCTGCAGGGCCACTAACGGCGGAGGACCAAGCACAAGACGACAAACTAAACGCGGACGCATACTGTGAGTTGGCGCCGCTGCTCGACGATACGAGCTTGGGACTAATATTCCGCGACACGAAGGACAAAGGCCGAGAAAGCCTGGGAGTGTTGAGGGAGCATTACATCGGACGGGGAAGGCCCAGAGTAGTGTCCCTCTACGTAACGTTAACGGCCCTGAAGAAGGGGCACACAGAGACGATGACAGAATACATCATCCGAGCTGAGCAGATCATGACAGCGCTCAAGAGTGCAGGAGAGGCACCAGGAGAGGGGCTAATGATGGCAATGGTGATGAGAGGACTGCCGGAGTTATACAGGCCGTTCGCGCTACTGGTTACCCACGGTTCAACGGACATGACATTGGGGCAGTTCAAAGCCAAGCTGCGGAACTTTGAGGCTTCAGAGGATATCCACCCAGACATCGCGGAAGCGGGGGGCATAGCACTGAAAGCCAGAGCGACACAGAGGGAAAGGGCCAGGCCCACGACGGAGCTGACGTGTTGGCGATGCGGAGAGAACGGGCATCGGAGAGATAACTGCAACAAGACAGTCTGGTGCAACTTCTGCAGATCATCGGGGCACACAGACAAAGAGTGCCGAAAGAAACGAGACCAGAGCGCCCGATACGCACATGGGCAAGATGTCGGCCAGAGACGAGGCAGCGCACATGGACAAGATGGCGGCGACGGACGAGACCGCGACTACAAACAAGATGGTGGCGATGGACGAGATTGCGGCCAAGATGGCGACTGTGGACGAGATGGCGACTACAGACAAGATGGCGGCGACAGAGATCGTGTGACGGGTCGAGATGACGCACGAAGAGCGGCGGGACGAGAACAAAGAAGCAGCCCACAGTAGCACTGTCAACTTGTGAAGCCGAGTACATGGCTCTGGCCATGACGATACAGGAGTGTATTTACCTAGAACAACTGCTCGGAGGGATGGATAACTATGTATATAAGAAAACTGTTGTTTATGAGGACAACCAAGGTACTATTGCCATTGCGAGAGACCCTGTGTGCCGACAGAGGTGTAAGCATATGGACATAAAGTACCATTTCATCAGATCTGTCATCAGAGAAGAAAGAATGACACTGATTTATTGTCCAACAGATGACATGGTAGCAGACGCTATGACGAAACCTGCTTCCAAACTGAAATTGAAAAGATTTGCAGAGGTTATGTTTGGTGTGTAAATATTGAATGCCATACTCTTTTTGATGTTCTGTGTTATTTCCTTTGTAAATTGTTTTGAAGAGTCCATACAGAATGTTAAGCAACCACAAGTGGGAGTGTTGAACATAGAGGGTGTATGTATGGTTGTAACTGACTGTAATTGCTCTCTACTACCCTCATGACTGCATGTATATCTGTATCCACTGGAGGGCGCTGTAGGCGGAGCGTCTACTGTCTACACCAGGTTGGGACTATATAAACCTTGGTTCCCTCCTACTGTTCCTTCTTCTCACGTCTGCCCCTCCCTGAGAGGAGATCATATGTGCTGCTGTATTATGAGACGACGTGATAAATAAACCGCTGCCAGCAGAGCAAGGCCAAGATAGAATACCATGCCTCTTGTATACATTATTGTCGCCCCATTGCCGAATCTGTTAACACGTTATAAGAAGAAGAAGAAAAAGAAAAAGAAAAAGAAAAAGAAAAAGAAAAAGAAAAAGAAAAAGAAAAAGAAAAAGAAAAAGAAAAAGAAAAAGAAAAAGAAAAAGAAAAAGAAAAAGAAAAAGAAAAAGAAAAAGAAAAAGAAGAAAAAGAAAAAGAAAAAGAAAAAGAAGAAGAAGAAGAAGAAGAAGAAGAAGAAGAAGAAGAAGAAGAAGAAGAAGAAGAAGAAGAAGAAGAAGAAGAAGAAGAAGAAGAAGAAGAAGAGAAGAAGAAGAAGAAGAAGAGAAGAAGAAGAAGAAGAAGAAGAAGAAGAAGAAGAAGAAGAAGAAGAAGAAAAAGAAAAAGAAAAAGAAGAAGAAGAAGAAGAAGAAGAAGAAGAAGAAGAAGAAGAAGAAGAGAAGAAGAAGAAGAAGAAGAAGAAGAAGAAGAAGAAGAAGAAGAAGAAGAAGAAGAAGAAGAAGAAGAAGAAGAAGAAGAAGAAGAAGAAGAAGAAGAAGAAGAAGAAGAAGAAGAAGAAGAAGAAGAAGAAGGGTAACCGCCGGGCGCTACTACCACCCCTGCCCGCGACACCGAGTGAACGGTGCACGACCAGAGGGGAGACTTCGAATCCGTGTTTCACTTTCAATAACGAATGCGTTGCTTGCCGAATCCCAAACAATATTCATGCTGCAAAGTCATCCTCTAAAGATAGACATTTAGACTAGAGGCAGGCTATATGCTATAAAGAGTAGACTACAAAAAAAATAAAAAATGTATTCAATAATAATAATAATCGCAGCGGTAGGAAATATTTCGCAAATTTGTGCGGTAAGGAAAACATCAATACCGCGGCAGCTCTAGATGTAATAGAGTTTGAGGTTTGAACACACTAAAATTAAAGTTTTGCTTACTCACGTTTTGTTGACTTGTTGCCAGATGCCTGTTTCTGAGTTCCAGCTGAGAGGTAGGAGCTGGAAAACATAACGGTTCCATAGCCTGCAGTCTTATCTACAGTACAGGTCCAACATTTATAAGAGTCCCATGGAAAATGTGTGTTTTACAGATGTTTTTGTAATCCTTGTATCGGTAATAATTCGTCCAAAATGGCCGACCGCTCATTTATTTGGACGGCGAGTGAGAAATTCTCCAAACAAACAACTTCTTCGTCTTCTTCTCTCCCTTTACCGTAGGAATCAGCCGTCATGTCTGGTGGCTGACTCCCGGTGCACTTTATGCTCTCTAAGAGCCACCGGCACGTATTATGCATATGGTCTGCGATTGCCCACCAGTGGCCCATTTTTGGAAATCTATAGCAGCTAAACTCTCTGTAATATATCAATTCCACTCACTGCAGCAAAATTACTTCTAAACGTTATATCTTTACTACCAACATCCATGCAACAGAAAATAATTATTCTGGCAGGCGTTACAGCAGCTATTGCTATGAGATGGAAAGAACCTGAGAAGCTCACAGTAACTAACTGGTCCCTGACGTTGCTGGATGTTATTTATTTGGAGGTCTCGACTGCTCAAGAGGAGATTTGGCCCGATCCATAGATGTAGGACTTGGCCATAATAATGTAATTTATAGGCCTGATATTCTATATTCTATATTCATATTTCAAATTGGATGTCAAAATTCATTACTGTATCTACAAAACCTCCTGTAAATCATCTGCCCTTCATTAATTTGCTTCGATTTCTTTTGTACACTTGATCCCAAGAAGGTGCTCAATGAGCTCAGTGGCAATTATTCACGTCAGGTCAATGTTAGCATGGTGTTATTCACTGTCAATGATAAAAAAAAATAAAGAAATAATAATTATAATTGATATTCTCCTTTGGTTCATTACAATTTACTCAAGCATAGTAACAGATACAATATTCCTGGTACTAGGAATACATTACCAGAGGTCCATAGATGTCCCAATATACCAAAACCATGCAAATGGGCCTTGTAGAAGTGGAGCAATCTTCCATTTACTTGGGTATGTACTGTACTTGTAGGCAGATTTTCAGAAAATATGGCTAGGGCCCTCTTTTTTTGTGCTCTTTTTGTGCACACGTTATTTTATTTTATTTTCAAACTTACAAAGTGCAGCTTTAAACCTGGTTAATTGTATCTCTTGTTTCATATAACCATAGTTACATGCGTAAACTGCACTCACTCTGTTCTGCTCTGAACACCTACACCCAGGGGGACAGGGCCTCAGCTCTGTTCCTTCTGTCCTCTGAACACCTACACCCAGGGGGACAGGGCCTCAGCTCTGTTCCTTCTGTCCTCTGAACACCTACACCCAGGGGGACAGGGCCTCAGCTCTGTTCCTTCTGTCCTCTGAACACCTACACCCAGGGGGACAGGGCCTCAGCTCTGTTCCTTCTGTCCTCTGAACACCTACACCCAGGGGGACAGGGCCTCAGCTCTGTTCCTTCTGTCCTCTGAACACCTACACCCAGGGGGACAGGGCCTCAGCTCTGTTCCTTCTGTCCTCTGAACACCTACACCCAGGGGGACAGGGCCTCAGCTCTGTTCCTTCTGTCCTGCTCTGAACACCTACACCCAGGGGGACAGGGCCTCAGCTCTGTTCCTTCTGTCCTCTGAACACCTACACCCAGGGGGACAGGGCCTCAGCTCTGTTCCTTCTGTCCTCTGAACACCTACACCCAGGGGGACAGGGCCTCAGCTCTGTTCCTTCTGTCCTGCTCTGAACACCTACACCCAGGGGGACAGGGCCTCAGCTCTGTTCCTTCTGTCCTCTGAACACCTACACCCAGGGGGACAGGGCCTCAGCTCTGTTCCTTCTGTCCTCTGAACACCTACACCCAGGGGGACAGGGCCTCAGCTCTGGTCCTTCTGTCCTCTGAACACCTACACCCAGGGGGACAGGGCCTCAGCTCTGTTCCTTCTGTCCTCTGAACACCTACACCCAGGGGGACAGGGCCTCAGCTCTGTTCCCTTCTGTCCTCTGAACACCTACACCCAGGGGGACAGGGCCTCAGCTCTGTTCCTTCTGTCCTCTGAACACCTACACCCAGGGGGACAGGGCCTCAGCTCTGTTCCTTCTGTCCTCTGAACACCTACACCCAGGGGGACAGGGCCTCAGCTCTGTTCCTTCTGTCCTCTGAACACCTACACCCAGGGGGACAGGGCCTCAGCTCTGTTCCTTCTGTCCTGCTCTGAACACCTACACCCAGGGGGACAGGGCCTCAGCTCTGTTCCTTCTGTCCTCTGAACACCTACACCCAGGGGGACAGGGCCTCAGCTCTGTTCCTTCTGTCCTCTGAACACCTACACCCAGGGGGACAGGGCCTCAGCTCTGTTCCTTCTGTCCTCTGAACACCTACACCCAGGGGGACAGGGCCTCAGCTCTGTTCCTTCTGTCCTCTGAACACCTACACCCAGGGGGACAGGGCCTCAGCTCTGTTCCTTCTGTCCTGCTCTGAACACCTACACCCAGGGGGACAGGGCCTCAGCTCTGTTCCTTCTGTCCTGCTCTGAACACCTACACCCAGGGGGACAGGGCCTCAGCTCTGTTCCTTCTGTCCTGCTCTGAACACCTACACCCAGGGGGACAGGGCCTCAGCTCTGTTCCTTCTGTCCTCTGAACACCTACACCCAGGGGGACAGGGCCTCAGCTCTGTTCCTTCTGTCCTCTGAACACCTACACCCAGGGGGACAGGGCCTCAGCTCTGTTCCTTCTGTCCTCTGAACACCTACACCCAGGGGGACAGGGCCTCAGCTCTGTTCCTTCTGTCCTCTGAACACCTACACCCAGGGGGACAGGGCCTCAGCTCTGTTCCTTCTGTCCTCTGAACACCTACACCCAGGGGGACAGGGCCTCAGCTCTGGTCCTTCTGTCCTGCTCTGAACACCTACACCCAGGGGGACAGGGCCTCAGCTCTGTTCCTTCTGTCCTGCTCTGAACACCTACACCCAGGGGGACAGGGCCTCAGCTCTGTTCCTTCTGTCCTCTGAACACCTACACCCAGGGGGACAGGGCCTCAGCTCTGTTCCTTCTGTCCTCTGAACACCTACACCCAGGGGGACAGGGCCTCAGCTCTGTTCCTTCTGTCCTCTGAACACCTACACCCAGGGGGACAGGGCCTCAGCTCTGTTCCTTCTGTCCTCTGAACACCTACACCCAGGGGGACAGGGCCTCAGCTCTGTTCCTTCTGTCCTCTGAACACCTACACCCAGGGGGACAGGGCCTCAGCTCTGTTCCTTCTGTCCTCTGAACACCTACACCCAGGGGGACAGGGCCTCAGCTCTGGTCCTTCTGTCCTCTGAACACCTGCACCCAGGGGGACAGGGCCTCAGCTCTGTTCCTTCTGTCCTCTGAACACCTACACCCAGGGGGACAGGGCCTCAGCTCTGTTCCTTCTGTCCTCTGAACACCTACACCCAGGGGGACAGGGCCTCAGCTCTGTTCCTTCTGTCCTGCTCTGAACACCTACACCCAGGGGGACAGGGCCTCAGCTCTGTTCCTTCTGTCCTCTGAACACCTACACCCAGGGGGACAGGGCCTCAGCTCTGTTCCTTCTGTCCTCTGAACACCTACACCCAGGGGGACAGGGCCTCAGCTCTGTTCCTTCTGTCCTCTGAACACCTACACCCAGGGGGACAGGGCCTCAGCTCTGTTCCTTCTGTCCTCTGAACACCTACACCCAGGGGGACAGGGCCTCAGCTCTGTTCCTTCTGTCCTCTGAACACCTACACCCAGGGGGACAGGGCCTCAGCTCTGTTCCTTCTGTCCTCTGAACACCTACACCCAGGGGGACAGGGCCTCAGCTCTGTTCCTTCTGTCCTCTGAACACCTACACCCAGGGGGACAGGGCCTCAGCTCTGTTCCCTTCTGTCCTCTGAACACCTACACCCAGGGGGACAGGGCCTCAGCTCTGTTCCTTCTGTCCTCTGAACACCTACACCCAGGGGGACAGGGCCTCAGCTCTGTTCCTTCTGTCCTCTGAACACCTACACCCAGGGGGACAGGGCCTCAGCTCTGTTCCTTCTGTCCTCTGAACACCTACACCCAGGGGGACAGGGCCTCAGCTCTGTTCCTTCTGTCCTCTGAACACCTACACCCAGGGGGACAGGGCCTCAGCTCTGTTCCTTCTGTCCTCTGAACACCTACACCCAGGGGGACAGGGCCTCAGCTCTGTTCCTTCTGTCCTCTGAACACCTACACCCAGGGGGACAGGGCCTCAGCTCTGTTCCTTCTGTCCTCTGAACACCTACACCCAGGGGGACAGGGCCTCAGCTCTGTTCCTTCTGTCCTCTGAACACCTACACCCAGGGGGACAGGGCCTCAGCTCTGTTCCTTCTGTCCTGCTCTGAACACCTACACCCAGGGGGACAGGGCCTCAGCTCTGGTCCTTCTGTCCTCTGAACACCTACACCCAGGGGGACAGGGCCTCAGCTCTGTTCCTTCTGTCCTCTGAACACCTACACCCAGGGGGACAGGGCCTCAGCTCTGTTCCTTCTGTCCTCTGAACACCTACACCCAGGGGGACAGGGCCTCAGCTCTGTTCCTTCTGTCCTCTGAACACCTACACCCAGGGGGACAGGGCCTCAGCTCTGTTCCTTCTGTCCTCTGAACACCTACACCCAGGGGGACAGGGCCTCAGCTCTGTTCCTTCTGTCCTCTGAACACCTACACCCAGGGGGACAGGGCCTCAGCTCTGTTCCTTCTGTCCTGCTCTGAACACCTACACCCAGGGGGACAGGGCCTCAGCTCTGTTCCTTCTGTCCTCTGAACACCTACACCCAGGGGGACAGGGCCTCAGCTCTGTTCCTTCTGTCCTCTGAACACCTACACCCAGGGGGACAGGGCCTCAGCTCTGTTCCTTCTGTCCTCTGAACACCTACACCCAGGGGGACAGGGCCTCAGCTCTGTTCCTTCTGTCCTCTGAACACCTACACCCAGGGGGACAGGGCCTCAGCTCTGTTCCTTCTGTCCTGCTCTGAACACCTACACCCAGGGGGACAGGGCCTCAGCTCTGTTCCTTCTGTCCTGCTCTGAACACCTACACCCAGGGGGACAGGGCCTCAGCTCTGTTCCTTCTGTCCTCTGAACACCTACACCCAGGGGGACAGGGCCTCAGCTCTGTTCCTTCTGTCCTGCTCTGAACACCTGCACCCAGGGGGACAGGGCCTCAGCTCTGTTCCTTCTGTCCTCTGAACACCTACACCCAGGGGGACAGGGCCTCAGCTCTGTTCCTTCTGTCCTCTGAACACCTACACCCAGGGGGACAGGGCCTCAGCTCTGTTCCTTCTGTCCTCTGAACACCTACACCCAGGGGGACAGGGCCTCAGCTCTGTTCCTTCTGTCCTGCTCTGAACACCTACACCCAGGGGGACAGGGCCTCAGCTCTGTTCCTTCTGTCCTCTGAACACCTACACCCAGGGGGACAGGGCCTCAGCTCTGTTCCTTCTGTCCTCTGAACACCTACACCCAGGGGGACAGGGCCTCAGCTCTGTTCCTTCTGTCCTCTGAACACCTACACCCAGGGGGACAGGGCCTCAGCTCTGTTCCTTCTGTCCTCTGAACACCTACACCCAGGGGGACAGGGCCTCAGCTCTGTTCCTTCTGTCCTCTGAACACCTACACCCAGGGGGACAGGGCCTCAGCTCTGTTCCTTCTGTCCTCTGAACACCTACACCCAGGGGGACAGGGCCTCAGCTCTGTTCCTTCTGTCCTCTGAACACCTACACCCAGGGGGACAGGGCCTCAGCTCTGTTCCTTCTGTCCTCTGAACACCTACACCCAGGGGGACAGGGCCTCAGCTCTGTTCCTTCTGTCCTCTGAACACCTACACCCAGGGGGACAGGGCCTCAGCTCTGTTCCTTCTGTCCTCTGAACACCTACACCCAGGGGGACAGGGCCTCAGCTCTGTTCCTTCTGTCCTCTGAACACCTACACCCAGGGGGACAGGGCCTCAGCTCTGTTCCTTCTGTCCTCTAAACACCTACACCCAGGGGGACAGGGCCTCAGCTCTGGTCCTTCTGTCCTCTGAACACCTGCACCCAGGGGGACAGGGCCTCAGCTCTGTTCCTTCTGTCCTCTGAACACCTACACCCAGGGGGACAGGGCCTCAGCTCTGTTCCTTCTGTCCTCTGAACACCTACACCCAGGGGGACAGGGCCTCAGCTCTGTTCCTTCTGTCCTGCTCTGAACACCTACACCCAGGGGGACAGGGCCTCAGCTCTGTTCCTTCTGTCCTCTGAACACCTACACCCAGGGGGACAGGGCCTCAGCTCTGTTCCTTCTGTCCTCTGAACACCTACACCCAGGGGGACAGGGCCTCAGCTCTGGTCCTTCTGTCCTGCTCTGAACACCTACACCCAGGGGGACAGGGCCTCAGCTCTGTTCCTTCTGTCCTCTGAACACCTACACCCAGGGGGACAGGGCCTCAGCTCTGGTCCTTCTGTCCTGCTCTGAACACCTACACCCAGGGGGACAGGGCCTCAGCTCTGTTCCTTCTGTCCTCTGAACACCTACACCCAGGGGGACAGGGCCTCAGCTCTGTTCCTTCTGTCCTCTGAACACCTACACCCAGGGGGACAGGGCCTCAGCTCTGTTCCTTCTGTCCTCTGAACACCTACACCCAGGGGGACAGGGCCTCAGCTCTGTTCCTTCTGTCCTCTGAACACCTACACCCAGGGGGACAGGGCCTCAGCTCTGTTCCTTCTGTCCTGCTCTGAACACCTACACCCAGGGGGACAGGGCCTCAGCTCTGTTCCTTCTGTCCTCTGAACACCTACACCCAGGGGGACAGGGCCTCAGCTCTGTTCCTTCTGTCCTCTGAACACCTACACCCAGGGGGACAGGGCCTCAGCTCTGTTCCTTCTGTCCTCTGAACACCTACACCCAGGGGGACAGGGCCTCAGCTCTGTTCCTTCTGTCCTGCTCTGAACACCTACACCCAGGGGGACAGGGCCTCAGCTCTGTTCCTTCTGTCCTCTGAACACCTACACCCAGGGGGACAGGGCCTCAGCTCTGTTCCTTCTGTCCTCTGAACACCTACACCCAGGGGGACAGGGCCTCAGCTCTGTTCCTTCTGTGCTCTGAACACCTACACCCAGGGGGACAGGGCCTCAGCTCTGTTCCTTCTGTCCTCTGAACACCTACACCCAGGGGGACAGGGCCTCAGCTCTGTTCCTTCTGTCCTGCTCTGAACACCTACACCCAGGGGGACAGGGCCTCAGCTCTGTTCCTTCTGTCCTCTGAACACCTGCACCCAGGGGGACAGGGCCTCAGCTCTGTTCCTTCTGTCCTCTGAACACCTACACCCAGGGGGACAGGGCCTCAGCTCTGTTCCTTCTGTCCTCTGAACACCTACACCCAGGGGGACAGGGCCTCAGCTCTGTTCCTTCTGTCCTCTGAACACCTACACCCAGGGGGACAGGGCCTCAGCTCTGTTCCCTTCTGTCCTCTGAACACCTACACCCAGGGGGACAGGGCCTCAGCTCTGTTCCTTCTGTCCTCTGAACACCTACACCCAGGGGGACAGGGCCTCAGCTCTGTTCCTTCTGTCCTCTGAACACCTGCACCCAGGGGGACAGGGCCTCAGCTCTGTTCCTTCTGTCCTCTGAACACCTACACCCAGGGGGACAGGGCCTCAGCTCTGTTCCTTCTGTCCTCTGAACACCTACACCCAGGGGGACAGGGCCTCAGCTCTGTTCCTTCTGTCCTGCTCTGAACACCTACACCCAGGGGGACAGGGCCTCAGCTCTGTTCCTTCTGTCCTCTGAACACCTGCACCCAGGGGGACAGGGCCTCAGCTCTGTTCCTTCTGTTCTGCTCTGAACACCTACACCCAGGGGGACAGGGCCTCAGCTCTGGTCCTTCTGTCCTCTGAACACCTACACCCAGGGGGACAGGGCCTCAGCTCTGTTCCTTCTGTCCTCTGAACACCTACACCCAGGGGGACAGGGCCTCAGCTCTGTTCCTTCTGTCCTCTGAACACCTACACCCAGGGGGACAGGGCCTCAGCTCTGTTCCTTCTGTCCTCTGAACACCTACACCCAGGGGGACAGGGCCTCAGCTCTGTTCCTTCTGTCCTCTGAACACCTACACCCAGGGGGACAGGGCCTCAGCTCTGTTCCTTCTGTCCTCTGAACACCTACACCCAGGGGGACAGGGCCTCAGCTCTGTTCCTTCTGTCCTCTGAACACCTACACCCAGGGGGACAGGGCCTCAGCTCTGTTCCTTCTGTCCTCTGAACACCTACACCCAGGGGGACAGGGCCTCAGCTCTGTTCCTTCTGTCCTCTGAACACCTACACCCAGGGGGACAGGGCCTCAGCTCTGGTCCTTCTGTCCTCTGAACACCTACACCCAGGGGGACAGGGCCTCAGCTCTGTTCCCTTCTGTCCTCTGAACACCTACACCCAGGGGGACAGGGCCTCAGCTCTGTTCCTTCTGTCCTGCTCTGAACACCTACACCCAGGGGGACAGGGCCTCAGCTCTGTTCCTTCTGTCCTCTGAACACCTACACCCAGGGGGACAGGGCCTCAGCTCTGTTCCTTCTGTCCTCTGAACACCTACACCCAGGGGGACAGGGCCTCAGCTCTGTTCCTTCTGTGCTCTGAACACCTACACCCAGGGGGACAGGGCCTCAGCTCTGTTCCTTCTGTCCTCTGAACACCTACACCCAGGGGGACAGGGCCTCAGCTCTGTTCCTTCTGTCCTCTGAACACCTACACCCAGGGGGACAGGGCCTCAGCTCTGTTCCTTCTGTCCTGCTCTGAACACCTACACCCAGGGGGACAGGGCCTCAGCTCTGTTCCTTCTGTCCTCTGAACACCTACACCCAGGGGGACAGGGCCTCAGCTCTGTTCCTTCTGTCCTCTGAACACCTACACCCAGGGGGACAGGGCCTCAGCTCTGTTCCTTCTGTCCTCTGAACACCTGCACCCAGGGGGACAGGGCCTCAGCTCTGTTCCTTCTGTCCTGCTCTGAACACCTGCACCCAGGGGGACACTTGAGCTGAACACTTACAGTTTATATCCTAAGGATCTGGTAGAATATGACATGTATAATGTTAAACTACAATGATCTGGTAGAATATGACATGTATAATGTTAAGCTACAAGCAGCTGGTAGAATATGACATGTATAATGGTAAACTACATGGATCTGGTAGAATATGACATGTATAATGTTAAACTACATGGATCTGGTAGAATATGACATGTATAATGTTAAGCTACAAGCAGCTGGTAGAATATGACATGTATAATGGTAAACTACATGGATCTGGTAGAATATGACATGTATAATGTTAAGCTACAAGGATCTGGTAGAATATGACATGTATAATGGTAAGCTACAATGATCTGGTAGAATATGACATGTATAATGTTAAACTACATGGATATGGTAGAATATGACATGTATAATGTTAAGCTACAAGGATCTGGTAGAATATGACATGTATAATGTTAAGCTACAAGCAGCTGGTAGAATATGACATGTATAATGTTAAACTACAATGATCTGGTAGAATATGACATGTATACTGTTAAGCTACAATGATCTGGTAGAATATGACATGTATAATGTTAAGCTACAAGCAGCTGGTAGAATATGACATGTATAATGTTACGCTACAAGCAGCTGGTAGAATATGACATGTATAATGTTAAACTACATGGATCTGGTAGAATATGATATGTATAATGTTAAGCTACAAGGATCTGGTAGAATATGATATGTATAATGTTAAGCTACATGGATCTGGTAGAATATGACATGTATAATGTTAAGCTACAAGCAGCTGGTAGAATATGACATGTATAATGTTAAGCTACATGGATCTGGTAGAATATGACATGTATAATGTTAAGCTACAAGGATCTGGTAGAATATGACATGTATAATGTTAAGCTACAAGGATCTGGTAGAATATGACATGTATAATGTTAAGCTACAAGCAGCTGGTAGAATATGACATGTATAATGTTAAGCTACATGGATCTGGTAGAATATGACATATATAATGTTAAGCTACATGGATCTGGTAGAATATGACATGTATGATGTTAAGCTACAATGATCTGGTAGAATATGATATGTATAATGTTAAGCTACAAGCAGCTGGTAGAATATGACATGTATAATGTTAAGCTACAAGGATCTGGTAGAATATGACATGTATAATGTTAAACTACATGGATATGGTAGAATATGATATGTATAATGTTAAGCTACAAGGATCTGGTAGAATATGACATGTATAATGTTAAGCTACAAGGATCTGGTAGAATATGACATGTATAATGTTAAGCTACAAGCAGCTGGTAGAATATGACATGTATAATGTTAAGCTACATGGATCTGGTACAATATGACATGTATAATGTTAAGCTACATGGATCTGGTAGAATATGACATGTATAATGTTAAGCTACAAGGATCTGGTAGAATATGACATGTATAATGTTAAGCTACAATGATCTGGTAGAATATGATATGTATAATGTTAAGCTAAAAGCAGCTGGTAGAATATGACATGTATAATGTTAAACTACATGGATCTGGTAGAATATGACATGTATAATGTTAAACTACAAGCAGCTGGTAGAATATGACATGTATAATGTTAAGCTACATGGATCTGGTAGAATATGACATGTAAAATGTTAAGCTACATGGATCTGGTAGAATATGACATGTATAATGTTAAGCTACAAGGATCTGGTAGAATATGACATGTATAATGTTAAGCTACATGGATCTGGTAGAATATGACATGTATAATGTTAAGCTACAAGGATCTGGTAGAATATGACATGTATAATGTTAAGCTACAAGCAGCTGGTAGAATATGACATGTATAATTTTAAGCTACATGGATCTGGTAGAATATGACATGTATAATGTTAAGCTACATGGATCTGGTAGAATATGACATGTATAATGTTAAGCTACAATGATCTGGTAGAATATGATATGTATAATGTTAAGCTACAAGCAGCTGGTAGAATATGACATGTATAATGTTAAGCTACAAGGATCTGGTAGAATATGACATGTATAATGTTAAACTACATGGATCTGGTAGAATATGATATGTATAATGTTAAGCTACAAGGATCTGGTAGAATATGACATGTATAATGTTAAGCTACAATGATCTGGTAGAATATGACATGTATAATGTTAAACTACATGGATCTGGTAGAATATGATATGTATAATGTTAAGCTACAAGCAGCTGGTAGAATATGATATGTATAATGTTAAGCTACAAGCAGCTGGTAGAATATGATATGTATAATGTTAAACTACATGGATCTGGTAGTATATGACATGTATAATGTTAAGCTACAAGCAGCTGGTAGAATATGACATGTATAATGTTAAGCTACATGGATCTGGTAGAATATGACATGTATAATGTTAAGCTACATGGATCTGGTAGAATATGACATGTATAATGTTAAGCTACAAGGATCTGGTAGAATATGTTATGACATGTATAATGTTAAGCTACATGGATCTGGTAGAATATGACATGTATAATGTTAAGCTACAAGGATCTGGTAGAATATGACATGTATAATGTTAAGCTACAAGGATCTGGTAGAATATGACATGTATAATGTTAAGCTACAAGGATCTGGTAGAATATGACATGTATAATGTTAAACTACATGGATCTGGTGAAATTGGAGGTTATCCCTTCCCTTGGAATGTTTTAAACGTATGATTTCAGACCACCTGTAAGGCTGTAACTGTTTTTAGCTGATCTTTTTAAATGATTTTAAACGTTTTTTATTTTTACTCTGGTGTTTACATTTCTGTGAATATTGTTTGTATTATGTACTGTTTACATTTTGTACAATCGTCGTTTCTGTAAATGAGGGAAACCTCAGAGGCTTACGATTTTAAATAAAGGTTGAAATGAAAAAATAAATGGACAGTGCGGGATAATAATAATAATAAATCAAATTTATATAGCGCCTTTCATAGAACCCAAGGTCGCTTTACAATCAGGACAAAAAATAGGGCAAGGAAAGTAGGGGGGGAGGGGGAAGAGGGGATGAGGGAAAGTAGGGGATAATGGACCTAATTTAATCTAAAACTAACTGATGGGGAAAGCCTTGGTGAAGAGGTGTGTTTTTAGAGCGGATTTGAAGGTGTCCAGGGTTGGGGCGTTGCGGATTTCGGGGGGGAGAGAGTTCCAGAGGGTAGGGGACGCCACGCTGAAGGCTCTGTCCCCAAAAGTCCGTAACCTGGTGCGAGGGATGGAGAGGAGACCTAGATCAGAGGATCGTAGGTTCCGGGATGGAGTGTACTGGTGGAGGAGATCAGACAGGTACCGGGGGGCGAGGGCATGGAGGGATTTGTAGGTGAGGAGCAGGAGTTTGAAGGTGATGCGGAACCTGACTGGAAGCCAGTGGAGATGGATGAGGGTGGGGGTGATGTGCTGCCAGGGCTTGGTGTGAGTGAGAACCCTGGCAGCTGAGTTCTGGACATACTGGAGCCTGTCCAGGGCTTTGCTGGGTACCCCGAACAATGCGTGGATGCGTGGATTCTATGCACAATATTGTACATGATACACTGCCGTGGAAAATGATTCCAAAAAGAGCATCTGCATCACCAACCCTGAAAGCGTGAAACAAAGGAACATTCAAAGAAAATACCGGGAAAAGATTGAGGCGGTACGTTCCAGATGTGACTGTGTAGAGCAACTACATCAACCAACTTTTGCCTACACCATTGATTGATTGATTGATTGATTGATTGATTGAAAACTGTATTAACAGATTGCAGAATGGGTACAATACAGTACAGCTCAATACATACAATTGTTAAGGGGATGCAGACCAGAGAAAGACTTTCGTCTTGTTTACATCAGGGTCCCCCATTTTCAATTCATCAGGACATAATGACATATATGACATACAGATATTCAGTACTGCTACATCTATACATTTATGACATACCAGATTTGCAAATACAGTACCGTTTGTGATACAGAAGGAGTCAAGAAAAGGGAGTATATACATTTGACGTAGAAACTGTACATTGGAGGAGGTTGGGTGGGGTTGTGTGGGGGGGGGGGTTGGGTACATTGGGATATTGTCAACCATACTGGGTAATTTACATTGGAGGTGGTTGGGAGGGGGGGGAGAAACACTGTATAAACAAGCAAAACTGTACATTGAGGGGGGGGGGGGAGACACTGTACAAACAAGCAAAATTGTACATTGGACTATTGACAAAACCATACTGGTAAATGACTGTACATTGGAGGGGGTTGGGTTAGGACATTTACAGGGGCCAGTTTTGAATTGCAGTCTCCCGTAGGTGTCCCTTGAGAGTGGTTTTGAAAGTGGGTAGTGATCCACATTCCTTTACAGCTTTGGGTAGGGCGTTCCACATTGATGTGGCATAATTGCGAAACGTGTTTAGTCCCTTATTTGAGCCGAATCTGGGTTTAACATGATTTGTGGCGCTCCCTCTGGTGTTGTGATCGTGGTATTCACTGACCTTTGGGAAGTATTTTGACATGTACATGGGTACCTTGGTCGTGTAGTGTATCTTGTAGACCAAGTTCATATCCCATAGAAAATCATTGTGTTCATTGTCCAGGCAGGGAAGAAAAAGACGTGCTCCATGTTACTGTCGTGGACCAAAGACATCACCAACCACTTCTGGCATTGCTGGAGGACAGCAGATGACTTCAAGCAGTTCTACAGATGCGGCCCTTAGGAGAACTCTCTACCACGCTGACGGGATTCATTTGGAAGCAGATTGCTGTTCTGTTATGTGCCACCGGGAGGCGCAAAGTCTCGAAATATTTAATAGCTGTCTGTAGAAACACTGGCAATCACCAATGATTTCTTCCAAATGAAGCCGTTAAAAACACACAGACACCAATACAAACATAATATAGTCGTATTTATTATTATAATTATAAGTATTCTAGAAATGTATATATAGTCATATCTGTCATGATGTTAGTGTTTGTAAAGATGTTGAAATCCCTCATGCCATTCTATCATCCATAACTATGATCAGAGTGAATGGTCCTGATTTATTGATGTCCTTAAAATTCATGAAAGATTTGTAAAAAAAAAAAAAAAAAAAAAAAAAATTACTCTTTTTACAGATGAATCCTTCCACAATCATATTCTGATGGATGAATGGAAACGCTTCTCATTCTCCCCACAAATCATGTTGGCTGTCTTCCATTACAATCATCATTCAGCCAAGAGAAGAGCTGAGGGCTGATTCAGTATGTTGTATTATCATTATCATGTGCATCTTAGTCAATTCACTTTAGGTGCTGACTCGAGCAATGAGAAATGAACAACGCTTCTTTCTCTCGTGCAAAAGAGGTCAAAGAGTTATAGCCTACTAGGCCTGTCCCCGACTAAGGATTTGTATAGTCGACTTTGATAGTCGACTACCCCCCCCCCCCCCCCGATGCAAAAACTAAATATATATATATATTTTGTATCATTCCATTTGGGCTGTGGGGGGTGCTTAATGTCTGAAGGAGTCGACTGAAGGCTTCTTGTCCTCTGCGAAAGCATGCAATTGGTCCACTGATGGATACATCTTGATATTTGTCTAGTCTAGTGTGTTCATTAGATGGGTGAAATCCTCTTTCAGTGCCTCTGTGCCTGTTTTCTTAGGCAGTTAGCCACGCTTCTAGGCCTCACTTTTAGACCTCTTTGCTTTTGGAAAGAATTATAAAAAATATACATGAACAAAATATATACTTTTTTCTTTTTTTTTGCATTCGACTAAGAGGTTGGCAGTCGACTACGGCTCCTTTCGATCGATTAGTCGACTATTCGAGGTCAGCCCTATAGCATACACACGCTCAAGGTTGTTCTCTCAGGTGGCCCTGTCCCAACCCAGGAACCGTTGCAGACGCAAGTCAGCAGAAGTGAGTTGGCTTACCATATTGTAGCTTGAGAATGAAGAGGTAACATCGTTTTATGCAAAAGACAGTTTGAAATAAATAATATAGAGATGTTAAATTCTGAGTTTAGACTTTTATGCCTGGTTCCACATACAATCTAAAATACAGTGTGGCGGCCGGCGGGTGGCATTAATGAGAAAGGAGGAGGGGCCTCAATGAGTCAGGTTCCGTTATAGGGGGCTACCTGCGGGAGGAACGTGAGTTGGAATTGTTTGTTGCGGCCGGTGCAGTGAGGTAGGTGCACACCTCACTCCGGGATGCAGGAACGAGCATTACACGCTAAGGTAGGCAGTGGTAGTATTATGGTTTAGGAATAGCGGGTTTTAATATGTGCTGGGCAATATGTGTGACATGGAGTGTTTGTTCCAGATCACTTGCCTGGTTCCCAGCGGGATTGAAGGTAGTCGGTAGGATAGGACCAGCGACGGACCAGGTATTTTAATGTAGCACTTTGTTTTAGCATGTAATGTTGTCTAATAATTATGTGTGTTATTGTTTTAATAATAAAGTGTTTTAATACTGTTATGTTTGTTTCCCGGCAGAGCACCAGTGGTCCAGCTGCTCTTGTCGTGAAACACGTTTTTAGTTATTGTTTGGTAGTTATATAATTATGTCTAATCCGCCCGGGCCAGTGGGCCGGTAGACGGGCAAAAATAATTGGGTCTTGCCCTTGGGGCGGATTAGTTTTCTTTATCTACGTTTGTTTGTTTATTTGTGTGTCCGTTTCCCCCCCCCCACCATAACACCAACCCATGTACCAGGTACCTCTCTCAGACATGAATACGGGCAGGCCTAGTGTGCCATATTGTTATGGTTTGTAACCGACCCCAATCGCACAACACAAGACAGGTATGAGAGTAAGCCAAAACAGGGCAAATATTTATTATTGAACAAAAAGCCGCACAGTCCCTTTAAGGGAGAACACAAAAACACTAGAGTCAAGGAAATATGGAAAATGCGGCACTGTGCCTTTAAGAGGCGAACAGGCTAAGGGACTAAGGCTAAGGGCCAGGGCTAAGGGCCAGGGCTAAGTGACAGGGCCAGGACCAGGGGCACTGGAGAGGGGGACAGGGACAGAGGCCCGGAGAGGCGGGCTGGAGACAGGGACAGAGAACAGGGTTAAGGCCTTGGACAGGGCGAGGGCCAGAGCTGCTTACAGGGATGAGGACAGGGTTCCGACGGCGGAGGCCTGGCACGGGAACAGGGGCCCGACGGCGGAGGCCTGGCACGGGGCCAGGGGCCTGGCGGCGGAGGCCTGGCACGGGGACAGAGGCCCAACAGCGGGGGCCGGGCACGGAGACAGGGGCCCGACGGCGGAGGCCTGTCACGGGGACAGGGGCCCGACGGCGGAGGCCTGGTACGGAGACAGGGGCCCGACAGCGGAGGCCGGGGGGAAGAGGCGCCATCCTCCCGTGGAAATAGGGATCGATGACGCGCCGGCTTGACGTCTGGAGTGGGAACACTGGAAAACCTCCCGTAGAGAATTAGAGAGCGAAGACGGTGTCCCACTCCAGGCACGGAGATCCTCTTCCTCCTCCTCGCGGGTGCTGCAGACGGGCAGCGCAGAACAAAGGGGTCCCAGGGGACCGGGGCGAAGAGACGCCATCCTCCCGTGGAAATAGGGAGCGATGCGCGCCGTCTTGACGTCTGGAGTGGGAACACCACTCCAGGCCTGGCACGGAGATCCTCCTCGGATGCTGCAGACGGGCAGCGCAGAACACAGGGGTCCCAGGGGACCGGGGCGAAGAGACGCATCCTCCCGTGGAAATAGGGGGCGATGCGCGCCGGCTTGACGTCTGGAGTGGGAACACTGGAAAACCTCCCGTAGAGAATTAGAGAGCGAAGACGGTGTCCCACTCCAGGCAAACGGCGACAGGTGGTGATGGCTGGCACGTCGTCTCACGCCGGAGACGTGGCAGGAGATGGTAACGTACAGGATGGTAACCGTACAGAACTCCATGAACACAGAGTGAACATAGATACAGAGCGACCCGACCAGGACTGGAAGGGAGGTCCAGGTATATAAAGCCCTCAGGGGCGCTAATCACAAACTATGACAGCTGCGTGATGGTAATTGAACAAGAAAGTCCAAGGGTGGGGGCTGGTGAAGAGTAGAGGAGAGTAAATCATCGCAAGGGTGGGGGCTGGTGAAGGAGAGTAGAAGGCAGGGAAAAGTTCTCACAAGGGTGGGGGCTGGTGAGGTGAGGAGACAGGGAAAAAAGGTCCAGGGAACAGGCGAATCCTCACACATATTATATGGATGCCGTGGTTATGCACACATGTGCCAATGTTTGATAAAGTTGAATCACCGAGTGGTATGATATCCGTTTACTTCATTGTGAGAAGTTTGATATCTCTTTTTATATGGTATTTATTGATGTGTGATAAAGTTTCCTTCATTGTGTGAAGTGCTATTTATTGACAATTGATATCGTATGAAGTGCTATTTATTGACAATTGATATCGTATGAAATGCTATTTATTGACAATTGATATTGCTCTCCTTCATTGTGTGAAGTATCACCAGGTTGCCGTGAATCAAACCCTGCCCGGTCAAGGCTGATTGGGGTTCCTGACATGAGGTTGAAGTGGGCTTATACTAATTTTGTCCACCCCTTTTTATGTAATAAATATTATTGTTAAATTAACCTACACTCTTGTGTCTTTCTTAAAGCTAGGAACTTAGCAGGTGTAACATTTGGCATAGTCAGTAGTCCTAGCTAAGTAAGCATTCATCTTTTCATGGGGGAAGCATGTTTTTTCCTTATTTTTTGAGCATGTGAAACGGCAAGAGCAGCGGTGGGCCAGGGCCACGCAGCAGAGAGGATCCAGGGCCATTGTGGTCTTCTCAGCAGTTCTCATAGGCCATGGAGCCAGCATCCATGGAGCCAGCAGCGATGGCGCAGCGCATACAGGAGTTGGAGCAGGAGTTGCAGAGACTGCATCCATACGTTCAACCAGGAGCTTCGAGCAGCACTGGGGACAATGTGGAGCCAGCTGCAGAGGCTCAAGGGGGAACACGGTTGGTGTACATCCAGCAGAGTGAAAAGGTACCCAAATTCTCGGGCAATCTGGATAACGCAGACTCTCCTACCCTGGAAGAATGGATTGAACTGATTGAGAACCATATCCAGTTAAAATCGTCTGAAAAAGAAAAAGCTAATTGTGTCTATAACCATTTAGAAGGGGCGGCCCGGGTAGAGGTTAAATATCTTCCCAAACAAGAGAGAGAGACTGTTGGTGGAATAATTCAGATATTGAGAGAAGTGTATGGATGTTCACACTCTCTAATCTCTCTTCAGCGCAGGTTTTTTAACCACAAACAACGTGAGGGGGAGTCATTGTTGGACTATTCCCATGCCCTTATGTCCCAAATGCATCAGATTGTTCAAACAGACGTACAGGCTAAGCCTAAGTCCCAAAGAGACCTGCGTGACCAATTTTGTGAGGGGGTCAAGGACCATGGTTTGAGTATAAGATTACGAGACTAAATTTGTGTGAACCCTAATTGGAAAATTAGGGATGTACGGAGGGAGGCTGTTGAGTGGACAGCGCAGTGTGAAAAACGGTCATTTAAAAAGGATAATCACTCCCCTCCATTTTCTAATGAAGTCCAGGCACAAGTGTCCTGCGAGCCAATTGAAAATAAATCAAGTTATTCTAAACTGAAAGCCCTCATTGAGGCTCAACAGAGACAATTGGATGTGCTAATGAAAGCATTGCAGCCCTTCAAACAGGAAGGTGGGGCTCAACCTCCATCTAGATTTAGAAGAGCTCCTGATGGAAAGCCTATATGTTTTCGGTGTGATCAGAGGGGCCATATAGCATGTTACTGCACTGCAGCTCTCCCAAAAACATCCCAGCCCAAAAAGGGACCAGGCCAAGCAGAGGGACGAGAGCCTACTACTACCGAGCAAAGTCATATAAACCCTGAGACTAAGCTTAATTCAGAACGAAATCCATCTGTTATGTCGACACTTGTGAGTGAATGTCCAGTAGTGGAGGTTAAGATGGGGGAAATTGTGGTTCCATCATTATTGGATACTGGGTCCATGGTCACAACGATGACTGAGAGTTTTTTTAAAGAACATTTTGGTCACCTCACCGATGCTCAGTTAAGTGAGTGTGCATGGTTAGATCTTCGGGCAGGAAATGGTCTAGAGCTGCCATACCTGGGTTATTTGGAGTTGGACATCACGCTTTTGGGAACATTTATCACAGGCAGGGGTGTCCTGGTAGTAAGAGATGCAGATGACCCTCAAATGCAGCATAAAAAAAGGTTAACCCCGGGAGTACTGGGTATGAATGTAATCAAAGGGTTTTATCAGGAGTTGTTTGTACAGTCTGGCTCCAGTCTTTTTGAGGATCCTAGAGTAACAGAGGCCCCGGAATGGAGACAAGCCCTTAGACACTGCCAAGTGGAGGAGACCATGGCCAATTCCCCTGAGCCCTTCAGAGTCAGAGTGAGAGGTAAGCAGCCATTTTGTGTAGCTGCCGGTACATTAATAATGGTCCCTGTAACATGTCCTAAGGTCCATTCACAGCAGCACATGGAATTATTGGTGGAGCCATTACGGCCAGGATGTGGGGGTACTTCCAGAAGGGCTGTTAGTTTCACCTGCCCTAGTGACAGCTGAAGCAGGGATGCCATATGTACCAATCACTAATCTGGGCTACTCTGATGTTTGGCTAACCCCACGCAGGGTCATCGCTACGGTGAGCATGGTAACTGTAGTATCAGAACCAGCTCCTCAGGTTGAGTTTCGCAGGGATGTGATTAACAATGAGTGCACAGCATCTGTGTCCCTTCCGGGAGCTGAAGCTAGAGGGGGGGCTGACTGGGTTTTGCCTTCTTTTGAGGGATTAGATGCATCTGAGCAACAACAAGCGGCAGCTTTGATTAATAAATATAACAGTCTGTTTGCAAAAAGTGAAGCTGATTTGGGCTGTACCAATCTGATTCAGCATGAGATCCCCCTGCTAGATGATGCTCCTGTACGGCAGCCGTACCGTCGCATCATCCCGTCTCAATATGACATGGTGAGGGCCCACATAAAACAACTGCTGGACAGCCAGATCATCAGAGAGAGTTGTAGCCCTTATGCATCACCCATTGTCATGGTACAAAAGAAAGATGGCGGAAACCGAATGTGTGTAGACTATCGTCGCCTCAATGCTAAGACTAGGAAATATGCGTTCCCTTTGCCACGGATTGAGGAGTCATTAGATGGACTGGTGGGAGCTAAATGGTTTTCAACTCTGGACTTAGCCAGTGGCTACAACCAAGTGGAGGTTGTGGAAAAGGATAGGGCAAAGACAGCATTCTGTACTCCATTCGGTCTATTCGAATTTAATAGGATGCCATTTGGATTGTGCAATGCTCCTAGCACTTTTCAACGCCTTATGGAGCGCATGTTCGGAGATTGCCGTTATCAGTCTGTTTTACTGTACCTTGATGACGTGATTGTGTTCTCTTCCTCTGTTCAGCAGCACATAGAGAGGCTGGAGGAAGTTTTCTCTCGGCTACAGAAGCAGGGGCTCAAGGTAAAGGGTTCTAAATGCCATTTCTTTCAGAGGCAAGTGAAATATCTGGGCCATGTAGTTTCGGCTGAGGGAGTGGCAACAGACCCGGACAAGGTAGCAATTGTGAAGGAGTGGTGGACCCCCACTAATCTGGCCGAGCTCAAATCTTTCCTGGGGTTTGCTAGTTACTATCGGCGCTTTATAGCTGGGTTTGCAAAGATGGCTGCTCCTTTAAATCATGCAGCAGCACAATTGTCCCCAGGCATAAAAAAGGGTAAGACTCCCAGGAAGCCACTGGCCCCGGTCTGGACACCAGAGTGTGAAGAGAATTTTGGCCAGATAAAAACGGCGCTGATCTCTGCACCAGTGTTGGCCTATGCAGATTTTCATAAGCCATTTGTATTACAGATTGATGCTAGTCATGCGGGGTTGGGGGCAGTACTTTGCCAGGAACATGGAGGGAAGCTCAGGCCTGTCGCTTATGCTAGTAGGGCACTTAAACCTACAGAAAAGAACATGCAGAACTATAGCTCTATGAAACTAGAGTTTCTTGCTCTTAAGTGGGCAGTGTCGGAGAAATTCAGAGGGTATCTGTTAGGGGGTTCCTGCACTGTATATACAGATAACAACCCACTTACCCACCTAGACACAGCTAAACTTGGTGCAGTAGAGCAATGATGGGCAGGCGAGCTGGCTCCATTTAACCTTACCTTAAAATATCGTCCTGGGACTAGGAATGGTAATGCGGATGCCTTGTCTCGCCGGTACAGGGAGGCCAGTACGACTGAGGCCTCGGAGGAGGAAGATGTTTGGGAGGAAGGGCTCTTTGGCATCCAGTCTGACATTTCTGTGCTTCCAGGTTGTTCCAAGGAGAGCCGTGTTGCAAGAACAAGATCCAGTTATTGGACCACTGTTGGCCTGTTGGAGAAAAGCCAGGCCACCCGATGCAAAGGAGAGGGAGAGGTTTGGCCAGGGTACCAAGGAGCTTGCACGCCAATGGGGGCGCCTGAGAGAGGAAGGGACAGTGATGTATCGACAGTGTAAATCTCCTGATGGTGGTAAGGAGATCTATCAGCTTGTACTACCACAGTGTTTACATAAAGATGTGCTCACTCAGCTGCATGATAATCATGGGCATCAGGGGGTGGAGCGGACGTTGCAACTTGCGCGTTCGCGGTGTTACTGGCCAAATATGTACAGGGATGTCGAGAAATAGTGTCTACAGTGTGGGAGATGTGTGTTGGCTAAAGCTGTACAGCCAAAAATTAAACCAGTTATGGGCAGTCTACAGGCTTCTAGGCCACATGAAATCCTGGCTATAGATTTCACCATGTTGGAACTAGCTTCAAATGGAAGAGAAAATGTGCTGGTCTTAACAGATGTGTTTTCCAAATACACCCAGGCCATTCCCACTAAAGATCAGCGGGCCAGTACCGTAGCTGATGTTCTGGTTAAACAGTGGTTTCATTTATTTGGTCCTCCTGAACGTATCCATTCAGATCAGGGGAGAAACTTTGAGAGTGGGTTGGTCAGGCAGTTATGCAAGGTCTACAAGATTCGCAAGTCTCGTACTACCCCTTACCATCCTCAGGGAAATGGTCAGTGTGAGAGATAT
This sequence comes from Notolepis coatsorum, assembly GCF_963971535.1. NCBI lineage: Eukaryota > Metazoa > Chordata > Actinopteri > Aulopiformes > Paralepididae > Notolepis > Notolepis coatsorum. The sequence goes on along the minus strand of NW_028174886.1, from coordinate 440,111 downwards.
AATCGCACATTACATGATTTGTTGCACACACTGCCCCCAGACCAGAAGAGATATTGGCCGCGGCACCTTCCTCAGTTAACCTATGCATATAACATCACCGTGCATCAGTCCACTGGCATGACTCCCTACTTTTTAATGTTTGGCCGGGAGCCCCGACTCCCTGTGGATTTTTTGCTAGGGGAGGGGTTAGAGGAGGCGGAGCAGGGTCTAGAGGACTGGGTAAAGGAGCACCAGGAGTCACTGGAGGGAGTGTATAGCCATGTACGACAGCGCCTGGCTACAAGGAGGGAGTACAGAGATAAGAAACAGGAAGAGCAAGTGAGAGATCCATTTATAGGGGAGGGAGACCTTGTATATGTCCGTAACCATGGGGTGAAGGGTCGTAACAAGATTCAGGATGTCTGGGAACCGACCCCTTACCGGGTGGTACAGTGCCCCGCAGAACGTGGTGTAGTCTACTCCATCACCCCTGCAGTTCAGGATGGTCCGGTGCGGCATGTCCACCGGACTGAGATGAGAGGTATGCCCATAGGTGGGTTGAGGCCTGATACAGGCCATGATTTGGGGGAAGAGCAGGGGGCTGGAGGAGACAATGGGGTGGAGGACACAGATGTTACATTGACAGAAGGACGGCCGGTGGAGTCGTATAGTGAGGGGTCAATGTCAGAATCCAAGCTTTGTCCAGAGGATGATGTGTTGGAAGGAGGGGATGGTGACTTGGAGACAGATTTCCCAGTGGTGGTGGAAGGCCTCAGGAAGTCTAATAGGAGTACTGCAGGCAAACACGATAATCCGTTTAGACTCCCTAAATCTGCAGTTTAAGGTTTTCCCCAAGTAGTAGATTGTATTGGTATATCGTCGGGACGCCGATACATTTGGAGGGGGTGTATGTGGCGGGTGGCATTAATGAGAAAGGAGGAGGGGCCTCAATGAGTCAGGTTCCCTTATAGGGGGCTACCTGCGGGAGGAACGTTAGTTGGAATTGTTTGTTGCGGCCGGTGCAGTGAGGTAGGTGCACACCTCACTCCGGAATGCAGGAACAAGCATTACACGCTAAGGTAGGCAGTGGTAGTATTATGGTATAGGAATAGCGGGTTTTAATATGGGCTGGGCAATATGTGTGACATGGAGTGTTTGTTCCAGATCATTTGCCTGGTTCCCAGCGGGATTGAAGGTAGTCGGTAGGATAATAGGACTACCGACGGACCAGGTATTTTAAATGTAGCACTTTGTTTTAGCATGTAATGTTGTCTAATAATTATGGGTGTTATTGTTATTGTTTTAATAATAAAGTGTTTTAACACTTTGACTGCCGGGACACGTCTTTTCACGTCTTTGCTGGCCATGCTAAAGTTGCCGGGGGACGCTGTACAGCGTCCTTATATCAATATTTCAAAAATCTGCGATCGGATTCATATTCCCCCTCCGCTGGCCTGAGATCCACCAGCAGGACCCACTGAGCTCTCTGGCGGTTCAGGAGCGCCATCTGGTGGCCGATCGGCGCAATCGCCACACAGGATGTTGAATAGAGGTTGTCATGACGACCGTAGTACTTCCGGGCGCTCGCTATGGTTCATGGGACTCTGGCTCGTCACGCTACACGGTGATCGATTGGCAATAACTCGATAAACAACATGATTTGGACGTATATACCATTATACAAGCTGGAGATGGACCGGGTAAAAATATATCCCATAATGATAAAATTTCTACTCGACGATGCGCGGAGACTGGGGTGAGTTTTAGCGTGTAACGTTACCGTCTTAGATACTAACTGCTATTATCAACATTTGACCCACATTAGATGATTGGTATAACGCTGCCCACGGAATTATAAACGCCTCCTCGCCCATCCGGTCAACATCAGATGACGTGTAGTAACTTCTAGAAGTACGTCTAGTTGGAATTTTTTATATCGCGCTGATTGCCATCAAACTGTATTTCATCATCAATATAATGCATTTGGGGCTATATATCACGTTCTGGAGAAAGCTGCAGAAAGAGATGAAAACATACTTATACATTAGACCATACTTTACTATGAATATGTGAATGAAAAAGTTTAACGTTGCTACACAATGAACAATACATATAGGACTTTGAATGGGCCCTAATAATGGCAATGTAGCAATAGAATTTAAAAAGTTATAGCCCTGCAAAGAAGGGGACTTTCTCCATAGACAAATAGCGCTGGCAATCTATGGTATATCATTAATTTAACCCAAGGCAACCAAAGTGTTAATACTGTTGTGTTTGTTTCCCGGCAGAGCACCAGTGGTCCAGCTGCTCTTGTCGTGAAACACGTTTTTAGTTATTGTTTGGTAGTTACATAATTATGTCTAATCCGCCCGTATGAAATGCTATTTATTGACAATTGATATCGCTCTCCTTCATTGTGTGAAGTATCACCAGGTTGCCGTGAATCAAACCCTGCCCGGTCAAGGCTGATTGGGGTTCCTGACATGAGGTTGAAGTGGGCTTATAGTAATTTTGTCCACCCCTTTTATGTAATAAATATTATTGTTAAATTAACCTACACTCTTGTGTCTTTCTTAAAGCTAGGAACTTAGCGGGTGTAACAACAGTAATTTTTTTTGCCAAGTAATCTCTGTCCTTGAAATTCAGTCATTCAAACCTTTATTTATTCTTGAAAAGACAATTGAGGTCACCCTCATGTTCAATGTCGTCGAGACTTTACAGACATTTCAATGCACATATTTTTACAATAATAAATATTAATAACTATCTATATATTACTTTTCACACATGGACCAGAGTGCACCACAGCAATTAAAAATTACTGTCCCGTCATGTAATAATTGCAGTCAGACATGTAATTGTGATATTCTTTCTAAAGGTGGAGCCCTGCTAGACCATCAGCAAGGTCAGACATTTGTACAATACTATGTACATGTTTGTTTACACTCAAGCGTGTAAATCAGACATTATAAACTGAATGTGCGGACAGCAGCTACTTTTAGGTTTCACTTTCACATAGTTTTGGGAAGGAGCGAAAGTAGGCTCGAAAGATGACACGTTAAACAATTATGTCATCAGCTTGTGACTGCAACTTGTTCCTGTTCGCGGATGACTCAGCCCTGCTGGTCTCTGACAAGAACAAGTTACAGGTTGAAAAAACCCTCAGCTCAGAACTCGGCAGAATCTGCACCTGGCTCGCTGATAACAAACTATCATTACACCTGGGTAAAACAGAGTCCATTCTCTTTGGATCAAATAACAAACTCAGCAAGACCGACGGCTTCTCAGTTACAGTGGGTGACAATCAGGTAGTTACATTATCCCCCATGTTTGAACAAGGTAGTTACATTATCCCCCATGTTTAAACAAGGTAGTTACATTATCCCCCATGTTTGAACAAGGTAGTTGTACATTATCCCCCATGTTTGAACAGGGTAGTTGTACATTATCCCCCATGTTTGAACAAGGTAGTTACATTATCCCCCATGTTTGAACAGGGTAGTTGTACATTATCCCCCATGTTTGAACAAGGTAGTTACATTATCCCCCATGTTTAAACAAGGTAGTTACATTATCCCCCATGTTTAAACAAGGTAGTTACATTATCCCCCATGTTTGAACAAGGTAGTTGTACATTATCCCCCATGTTTGAACAAGGTAGTTGTACATTATCCCCCATGTTTAAACAAGGTAGTTACATTATCCCCCATGTTTGAACAAGGTAGTTACATTATCCCCCATGTTTGAACAAGGTAGTTGTACATTATCCCCCATGTTTGAACAAGGTAGTTGTACATTATCCCCCATGTTTGAACAAGGTAGTTGTACATTATCCCCCATGTTTGAACAAGGTAGTTACATTATCCCCCATGTTTGAACAAGGTAGTTACATTATCCCCCATGTTTAAACAAGGTAGTTACATTATCCCCCATGTTTGAACAAGGTAGTTGTACATTATCCCCCATGTTTGAACAAGGTAGTTACATTATCCCCCATGTTTAAACAAGGTAGTTACATTATCCCCCATGTTTAAACAAGGTAGTTACATTATCCCCCATGTTTGAACAAGGTAGTTGTACATTATCCCCCATGTTTAAACAAGGTAGTTACATTATCCCCCATGTTTGAACAAGGTAGTTACATTATCCCCCATGTTTGAACAAGGTAGTTGTACATTATCCCCCATGTTTGAACAAGGTAGTTGTACATTATCCCCCATGTTTGAACAAGGTAGTTGTACATTATCGCCCATGTTTGAACAAGGTAGTTACATTATCCCCCATGTTTAAACAAGGTAGTTACATTATCCCCCATGTTTGAACAAGGTAGTTACATTATCCCCCATGTTTGAACAAGGTAGTTGTACATTATCCCCCATGTTTGAACAAGGTAGTTGTACATTATCCCCCATGTTTGAACAAGGTAGTTGTACATTATCGCCCATGTTTAAACAAGGTAGTTACATTATCCCCCATGTTTGAACAAGGTAGTTGTACATTATCCCCCATGTTTGAACAAGGTAGTTACATTATCCCCCATGTTTGAACAAGGTAGTTACATTATCCCCATGTTTGAACAAGGTAGTTGTACATTATCCCCCATGTTTGAACAAGGTAGTTACATTATCCCCATGTTTGAACAAGGTAGTTGTACATTATCCCCCATGTTTAAACAAGGTAGTTACATTATCCCCCATGTTTGAACAAGGTAGTTGTACATTATCCCCCATGTTTGAACAAGGTAGTTGTACATTATCCCCCATGTTTGAACAAGGTAGTTGTACATTATCCCCCATGTTTGAACAAGGTAGTTGTACATTATCCCCCATGTTTGAACAAGGTAGTTGTACATTATCCCCCATGTTTGAACAAGGTAGTTACATTATCCCCATGTTTGAACAAGGTAGTTGTACATTATCCCCCATGTTTGAACAAGGTAGTTGTACATTATCCCCCATGTTTGAACAAGGTAGTTGTACATTATCCCCCATGTTTGAACAAGGTAGTTGTACATTATCCCCCATGTTTGAACAAGGTAGTTGTACATTATCCCCCATGTTTAAACAAGGTAGTTACATTATCCCCCATGTTTGAACAAGGTAGTTGTACATTATCCCCCATGTTTGAACAAGGTAGTTGTACATTATCCCCCATGTTTGAACAAGGTAGTTGTACATTATCCCCCATGTTTGAACAAGGTAGTTGTACATTATCCCCCATGTTTGAACAAGGTAGTTGTACATTATCCCCCATAGGGCAGCTTTCATGAGAAAGAGGAAAAGAACAAAACCACTGGAGAAGAAATGATCAGATATCAGTGAGACGCTTTGACATTTTATTTGACACACAAACAAGTAAATAAAATACATCTGATGAAAAAAAACGTCTTCTTATACATTCATGCTCCTGGGTCATCGACTGAGGAGGTGGAGGTAGTCTATTTTATTTATGTATTATTAACCTTTATTTACCCAGGGTAGGTTCGCTGAGCACGGATGCTCTTTGTCAGGAACGCCATGCTTCAGATTCACACAGTTCCATTCACACCTGGGAGCTGCCCAGTACAACCACAGTCTGACACCTGGGAGCTGCCCAGTACAACCACAGTCTGACACCTGGGAGCTGCCCAGTACAACCACAGTCTGACACCTGGGAGCTGCCCAGTACAACCACAGTCTGACACCTGGGAGCTGCCCAGTACAACCACAGTCTGACACCTGGGAGCTGCCCAGTACAACCACAGTCTGACACCTGGGAGCTGCCCAGTACAACCACAGTCTGACACCTGGGAGCTGCCCAGTACAACCACAGTCTGACACCTGGGAGCTGCCCAGTACAACCACAGTCTGACACCTGGGAGCTGCCCAGTACAACCACAGTCTGCCACCTGGGAGCTGCCCAGTACAACCACAGTCTGCCACCTGGGAGCTGCCCAGTACAACCACAGTCTGCCACCTGGGAGCTGCCCAGTACAACCACAGTCTGACACCTGGGAGCTGCCCAGTACAACCACAGTCTGACACCTGGGAGCTGCCCAGTACAACCACAGTCTGACACCTGGGAGCTGCCCAGTACAACCACAGTCTGACACCTGGGAGCTGCCCAGTACAACCACAGTCTGACACCTGGGAGCTGCCCAGTACAACCACAGTCTGACACCTGGGAGCTGCCCAGTACAACCACAGTCTGACACCTGGGAGCTGCCCAGTACAACCACAGTCTGACACCTGGGAGCTGCCCAGTACAACCACAGTCTGACACCTGGGAGCTGCCCAGTACAACCACAGTCTGCCACCTGGGAGCTGCCCAGTACAACCACAGTCTGCCACCTGGGAGCTTCTGCCCAGTACAACCACAGTCTGCCACCTGGGAGCTGCTGCCCAGTACAACCACAGTCTGACACCTGGGAGCTGCCCAGTACAACCACAGTCTGACACCTGGGAGCCGCCCAGTACAACCACAGTCTGACACCTGGGAGCTGCCCAGTACAACCACAGTCTGACACCTGGGAGCTGCCCAGTACAACCACAGTCTGACACCTGGGAGCTGCCCAGTACAACCACAGTCTGACACCTGGGAGCTGCCCAGTACAACCACAGTCTGACACCTGGGAGCTGCCCAGTACAACCACAGTCTGACACCTGGGAGCCGCCCAGTACAACCACAGTCTGACACCTGGGAGCTGCCCAGTACAACCACAGTCTGCCACCGTTGGGCCACTGAGCAACTCCACTGGAGCAGTTATGGGTTAAGTGCCTTGCTCAAGGACACTTCAGCGGTTGGTGTTAAGGGGGTAGGAGAGAGTTATTAATTCACTTCCCCAGCCCAGATTTTTTTTCCTGCCGGTCCGGGGGATCGAACCAGCGACCTTCCGGTCACAAACCCGCTTCTCTGCCCTGTCTATGCCCCGGGGTCCTCCCTCCACCGCTGCCCTGTCTATGCCCCGGGGTCCCCCACCGCTGCCCTGTCTATGCCCCGGGGTCCTCCCTCCACCGCTGCCCTGTCTATGCCCCGGGGTCCTCCACCGCTGCCCTGTCTATGCCCCGGGGTCCTCCCCCCACCGCTGCCCTGTCTATGCCCCGGGGTCCTCCCTCCACCGCTGCCCTGTCTATGCCCCGGGGTCCTCCACCGCTGCCCTGTCTATGCCCCGGGGTCCCCCACCGCTGCCCTGTCTATGCCCCGGGGTCCCCCACCGCTGCCCTGTCTATGCCCCGGGGTCCTCCCCCCACCGCTGCCCTGTCTATGCCCCGGGGTCCCCCACCGCTGCCCTGTCTATGCCCCGGGGTCCTCCCTCCACCGCTGCCCTGTCTATGCCCCGGGGTCCCCCACCGCTGCCCTGTCTATGCCCCGGGGTCCTCCCCCACCGCTGCCCTGTCTATGCCCCGGGGTCCTCCCTCCACCGCTGCCCTGTCTATGCCCCGGGGTCCCCCACCGCTGCCCTGTCTATGCCCCGGGGTCCTCCACTGACCCGTAGGTCTGCTGGAGGTAGTCTATGACAGCCGCTGTGCTGGACAGGGAGTTGAAGACCTTCCTCTCCGGCTGGGAGCTGACCCTCTCCAGCATGTAGGTGAGGTGCTGGTGGAAGCAGGTGAAGGGGGTGCCCTGCTCCAGGGCCAGGTCCACCCAGTCCCACAGGCACCGCAGCGGGGTCTCCTCGTACCCCGAGAACATGGCGGGGTTGGTCAGCAGGCCCCGCGCCACCATCACGCCTGACGGGGAGACAGAGGCGAGAAATAGCAACGAATGAATCGTTTATTTCAAACAATAAATATATTTTAAGATCAATAAATATAATCAAGAAATAACTATGTAAAAATTAAAATAAATACTAAGATCTGATGATGATTTTAGTATTAAGTTTTATTTTTACATAGTTATTTCTCGATTATTTGCTGTGAAAAGATAAATAATAGAGTAAGTAAAAAAAAAAAACAGTCTCTTGTCCAAAAAGGAATAGGAAGAAGCAATATATAAACCCTTAAAAAAATTTCAAACAGTGATCAAGTTCATATATAAATCATAAATAGTTATTTTACAAACAGAAAAAAAACTAACAAATAAAAACAAGACAAGTCAATAATTTCAATATGACAATACTTGTATTCACACATTTAAGCTACTGTATGTGCATTTGATTTATTGCATACTTAAAGGGGCTATAGATAACATTTGTATGTAGAGAAAATGATTGATTCCTGAATTGATAATTTAAAAAAAATTGTCTGGTCCAAAATGACTGTTGTTTACATGTTGCATGCATGTAGCCCCTCCCTACTTTCCATTTCCCCTTCAAAGGCCCAATCAGTGATCCATAACGGGCACAAGCCCCGCCCCCACGGAGCGTTTGATACAGGGACACCAACCCTAACAACAGGTCAATATGATTTAATTGTATTTTCTATTCTGTGGCTGTAAAATGTTAGCTTACAATTAGTAACGTTTCTTCTCTTAGTACTTACTCATTATGGGATGTTTTAATTCGAAGCAGTGTCTCTATGACACTAACTCACTCATTCAGTAATTCAACAAGAGTTGAAGACCTCTCCACTGAGACGGCCGTCATAGCAGACACAGAGGCTCTTAACTTAACCCTTTCACTGCCACCCGACAGAAGGTTAACCCTTTACTATCACACTACCGACGGGTAGGTTAACCTGCTGTCGTGTGGCAGTGAAAGGGTTAACCTTCTGTGTATTGTCGCAGTGAAAGGGTTAACCGTTTGGTAGTGTGGCAGTGAAAGGGTTAACACGAGCGAAAGGCCTCTCTCTCTTCTGTCCCGATTCTCCTGGACGGTCAGAAGCCTTCGACACAGTCAACCATCAGATCCTCCTCGCATCTCCCGCAGGAATGGGAGTTGTAGGCTCTGCGCTGGCACGGCCAGGGCCGGACTGGGGAAATAATTCATACCGGGAGATATAGCGCGAAATATAGCCCCAATCAGGCCACTTTTTAAGCGGGGGGTCTGGGGGTCCCCCACCCGGAATTTTTTTGTTACAAAGACTTAATTTCCTGCATTCTGGTGAATTTTAGTGCATGTGAATCACAAACTAATGAGCCAACAATTGCTTAGTACAATGTACAATGGACCTCAAATAAAACTGTTGTGGCACTAGCAATGCTACTCTCTCCACCTTCAAAAAGAAAAAAGCAAGAGCACAACATATTTTTTCTATTTACTATTATAATACAGTTAACCACTCTCTCCTGTAAGGGCCTTTCTTTTTCTTTGTTTTATCCCTCTCTCCTCCACCCTTTCTCTTTCTTCCACTGTCCATCTTGACATCAACGTTAATTGACTTTCGCTCTACTGTATCTCTCCGGGTCCCTCACTACCTGGCTCACTGCCTGGCTGTTATTCTGCATCCGAGTGCCGTCTGCCATTCCATTCGCCGCCTCCGCTGTCAATCAGTTGTATCGCCTGGTCCCGCCTCCACCAATCACAAGCGGCAGCACGGCTCCATTGTGTGTGTGTGCGTCAGCGTGAGGGAGAGAGTCAGATAGTTCTCCAACTCTGTTGCAGACAGTGAAATCCTGGTTGTTCCCCACCCACCTAGGTTATCTAACTATCACGCCGCGCCGCCGCCACAACTAGAAACAATGGCCTGGCAAAAAAAAGAAAAAAAATTATTATTATAAAAAAAATTAAATACATTTTTTTTATATAAATTTTTTTTTATTAATCTGTGCAGGCCAGGCCACCGGGAAAACTCCTGGTGCTCCCGATGGCCAGTCCGGGCCTGGGCACGGCTGTCATCCTACCTCGACGACTGCACCTACCAAGTACCATGGTGAAAGGCACATTTCTGCCTGGATGACAACCAATCACCTCAAACTGAACCGAAGCAAAACAGTTATTTCACCCGTCAGTCGAATCCTCCCCCGCTGGCCGACCTTTCCATCACAGTGGTCGAATGTAGCCGTGGCTTCATCCCCGACCGCCACGAACCTAGTAGGTGTGGTCCTCGATGACTGGCTGAACTACTCTGCTCATATCACCTCAACAGTCATGTCTCGCCTCGACTACTGCCATGCACCACCACCAAGCCACTTCAACTCATACAGAACGCAGTGTTGCCCCACTTCTTAGAGAGCTGCACTGGCTCCACATTAGGGCTGAACGATTAATCGATTTTAAATCGAAATCGTAATTTGAAATGATGTAATTAGCAAATCGCAAAAGAAAAAGAAATCGCAATTTTTTCTTTTTTTACTTTTAACCAGGAAGTCCCATTGAGATACAAGATCTCCTTTGCAAGTTGTTGTTATTGTTGTAGGAACGGTTTGGGAGACGGAGGTAAGGGGTTTTAGATTGTGTGTTGTGAAGTTTAGACTTCAGAGAGGGAGAGTAAAGTACAGAAAAAAAGGTACCGTTGGGTACCAGTATCGATTCCCAGGTAAAAATAAACATTTTCAGGCTCGGTGTCCCGAACAGACCCACCGCGTAGGCCAGATGCAAGCCGCATTTTACAATAAACCTCTGTGGGGCTGCTTTTAAAAAAAAAAAATTATTATAATCGCAAATTTAATCGCAATATCTGTCCGAAAAATCGCAATTAAATTATTTCCCAAAATCGTGCAGCCCTACTCCACATCGCTGCACGAATCCGCTTCAAGGCCCTCGACCTGGCATATCTCGCAGCGAAGGGAACAGGCTCCCGCCTACCTCTGGTCAATGGTTTCTAACTACACACCATCAAGACCCCTCCGCTCTACATCCTCTGGCCGCCTCAGACCCACTCCTCCTATCCAAGCTCCGGGAGGGTCATCAAAGAGAAGCCGCCTATTCTCGGTCCTTGCTCCACAATGGTGGAACGAACTTCCCACCACAGTTAGGACAGCCGAAACCCGGACAATTTTCCGCCGTCGACTAAAAAGACACCTCTTCGAACAATATCTGAAAAGAAAATATTAAAACTTCTTACTGTCTTTTTACTATTATACTATTGTACCCTACTACTATGCTACTATACTTATACTACTACTTATCATGCTCATTATGTCTTTACTAATATAACTCAACTCAACTAAACTTAACTAAAAACTCAAACTCGATACTATTTGATGAACACTGCCAGAGAGCTACCTCTCTTGCCGATGCTAAATGACTAAATGTAAATGTCAACAACTCACTCATTCAGTAACTCAATAACTCACTCACTCATGGTTAGTCTCTCTGTCCCTAGTGGCAGCTCACAGGAAATGCGCTTTGTGTAAAGTGAATCACATCTATGACACTGTGTCCTTGTTTTTTTTTAGGTGACCTCAAAGACCTATTTAACTTGTTGAAAAGGAATACAATATGGGACCTTTCAATTTCCATAACAGTAATAGTTGTAAACTAACTTACCGTCAACACCAGTAAGCTGGTGGATAGACTCTACATCACGGAGGTATTTGACGTCACCGTTGGCGATAACGGGAACCGATACGCTGTCTTTGATGGTTTTTATGGCGTCGTAATGGACCGGCTGGTGGCGCTCTTCAGCCGTGCGGCCGTGGACTGTGATCCACGATACACCGGCCGACACGGCCTTCTGGCACAGGTCCACTGTCCGCCCGAGGTCCTTGTGAATTCTGAGTGTTTCATGAAAAGCAAGCCACGAAGACAATAGACAGTTCATTAGTGCCTTGCAAAAGCAAACTTACCACCTGAGAGTCTAAGAACACGGTGAAACAAGAATGCAGTGCATGGTTATCTGGTAATCACTAACTAGCATGGTTCTATAGTAATCACTAACTAGCATGGTTCTATAGTAATCACTAACTAGCATGGTTCTATGGTAATCACTAACTAGCATGGTTCTATGGTAATCACTAACTAGCATGGTTCTATGGTAATCACTAACTAGCATGGTTCTATAGTAATCACTAACTAGCATGGTTCTATGGTAATCACTAACTAGCATGGTTCTATGGTAATCACTAACTAGCATGGTTCTATGGTAATCACTAACTAGCATGGTTCTATAGTAATCACTAACTAGCATGGTTCTATAGTAATTACTAACTAGCATGGTTCTATGGTAATCACTAACTAGCATGGTTCTATGGTAATCACTAACTAGCATGGTTCTATGGTAATCACTAACTAGCATGGTTCTATGGTAATCACCAACTAGCATGGTTCTATAGTAATCACTAACTAGCATGGTTCTATGGTAATCACTAACTAGCATGGTTCTATGGTAATCACTAACTAGCATGGTTCTATAGTAATCACTAACTAGCATGGTTCTATGGTAATCACTAACTAGCATGGTTCTATGGTAATCACTAACTAGCATGGTTCTATGGTAATCACTAACTAGCATGGTTCTATGGTAATCACTAACTAGCATGGTTCTATGGTAATCACTAACTAGCATGGTTCTATGGTAATCACTAACTAGCATGGTTCTATGGTAATCACTAACTAGCATGGTTCTATAGTAATCACTAACTAGCATGGTTCTATGGTAATCACTAACTAGCATGGTTCTATGGTAATTACTAACTAGCATGGTTCTATGTAGGGATGTCCGATATTATCGGCCGATAGGCATAAAAATGTGATATCGGAAAATATCGGTATCGGTTTTCAAAAAAGAATTGCAAACAACATGGTATGGTTGATTGACACCATCACTGATACATTCAAATGGACATGTGGAAAATACCCCCCAGCCCTTCTCCTCCACCCACGTACCTTATTTTAATGGAGGTCGTGTAGTTAGGGTTGTCCACTTGGTTTCTGACTTGTCTGACCATGTCTTTGACCAGCTCGGGCTTGTTGATGAGACACGCGCCATACCCCTCGGACACTGCCCACCTGAACACACACAGCAGAACTCATTCAAGCACCAGATAAAACAGGACCAGGTGAGCCTAGTTAAAGGATAACTCCACTTTTTTTTTTAAATTAGCTTATTTAACATCTTCCCTGGAGTTAGACAAGAAGATGCATACCTTTTTTGTCTCTGTGCGTGCATTTTAGCTTTGGGAATAGACTCTCCGTTAGCATAGCTTAGCTTCATCACTGGAAGTGGGGGAGGACAGTAGCCTTACAGTGCCTTACAGTGTATTGCAAGGTCTGACATTGACCAAACTTGATATGCATGACCTTGGTGGGCTCTAGGTCAACTCCTGAAAAGGGGGTCAATGTCAGACCTTGCAATCAAAAGTTAGGGGCGCACTGAAATTATGGCAAGGGTTATTAGCCCCCTAACTTTTGATTGCAAAGTCTGACATTGACCCCCTTTTCAGGAGTTGACCTAGAGCCCACCAAGGTCATGCATATCAAGTTTGGTCAATGTCAGACCTTGCAATACACTGTAAGGCACTGTAAGGCTACTGTCCTCCCCCACTTCCAGTGATGAAGCTAAGCTATGCTAACGGAGCGTCTATTCCCAAAGCTAAAATGCACGCACAGAGACAAAAAAGGTATGCATCTTCTTGTCTAACTCCAGGGAAGATGTTAAATAAGCTAATTTAAAAAAAAAGTGGAGTTATCCTTTAAGCTGGACCCGGCCTCAGATCACACACTTACATATTTCACATCAGTCAAATGACATTGTAGGCTGGCCCTCATACTGAATTCCTAATGGGCTAGGATGAATATTTTAATTTCAACCTTTAATTAAAATCGTAAGCTTCTGAGGTTTCCCCTCATTTACAGAAACGACGATTGTACAAATGTAAACAGTTCATAATAAAAGCAATATTCAAAAAGAGTAAAAAAAAATCAAAAATAATCAGCTAAAACAGTTACAGGTAAACATACCAAGGGAAGGGAGAACCTCCGACTTCCAAAGGGGTCATGAATGTGCACCACATTAGAATGAAAGCTATTGGGAGTTGCGTTCATATGAAAACGCGAAAGCGGCAGTCAGGGTAAAAAACGAAACTCTATAACAGCATATAGGTATGATATTTCATTCTATAACAGCATATAGGTATGATATTTCATTCTATAACAGCATATAGGTATGATATTTCATTCTATAACAGCATATAGGTATGATATTTCATTCTATAACAGCATATAGGTGTGATATTTCATTCTATAACAGGCAAGGGGATCAATAACGGGATACCGTATCGTATCTTATGTTGGCATTTCCCTTTGTAATTAGGCCTTCCTTTTCCAATTTCCAAAATAGACGAGGTAATCTCCCTAAAACAGACCTTTGAAATGACAGATATGCTGTGTGGTTATAGGTGGTCACTTGTGGTCAGTCACTCATACATGGACATGTGTACGTATGAGCAGGTCATGCAGGTGCTGGTAGTGATGCTGTTCTCTGCATCTAAATCGTCACCTCAAACAGCATCATCCACGTGATCTTGCTTTCACTTGCAAAATATGAACAGCTTTATGGAATACATTAACCTAGACAAGTTAGCGTGACACCTGCCGGTGCCATCTGAAAATGTCGTCTGTGGGGGCGCCCGAGTGGCGCACCGCACACAGCACTACGGTGCAACACGGCCGACCCGGGTTCGACTCCCGGACCCGGTGATCTCTGCCGAATGTCTTCCCGGTCTATCTCCCATTCCTCCTCTCTCTCTCTCTCTCTCTCTCTCTCTCTCTCTCTCTCTCTACCGGACTGATCGGTAGCTACAGTAGAATCAATAAACACATAACTTGTCCGAAAGGACAAGTAACATTTGAAAATGTCGTCTGTGTTTTGACGTGACATAGACTAAATGTGGCAAATGGCATTATGGTAGCAGAGTGCCGGTAGCAGGGTGATCTCCAGAGCTCACTGTGACAGGACATGCAGCTACTCACTTCATAATGATTACAAGCAGTAGGAGGACGCTATTGTTCACATTGAGACTTTTTACAATTACAACAAGTTACATTTAAGACTTTTTAAGACCTTTTTAATACCACTTAGAGCCAAATGTAATACCAATTTCACGACCATACTAGGAAAAGGAAAAAATAAACACAGCGACACTGAACTGGCGACTGCACTGCATTCTTGCACGTTCCATATAAGCTTTCGCCAGACGCACCAAGCTCCTGGTAGCCGCGCAAAAAACAAACAACTTGAATACAAAAACATTTAATATATTTATTATTCAGTGATTCCCGCAGAAATGAAATATACTTAGGGGGAACGACTGTGGGCGGGGGGGCTCCCCCCAAAGTATAATTTATGGGTGGCTCCCCCCAAAGTATAATTTATGGGTGGCTCCCCCCAAAGTATAATTTATGGGTGGCTCCCCCCAAAGTATAATTTATGGGTGGCTCCCCCCAAAGTATAATTTATGGGTGGCTCCCCCCAAAGTATAATTTATGGGTGGCTCCCCCTAAAGTATAATTTATGGGTGGCTCCCCCCAAAGTATAATTTATGGGTGGCTCCCCCCAAAGTATAATTTATGGTTTTTAAAGTTTTTTTTACTCACTCATTGCCACCAATGCAAATGAGTGCTCACCGAGTAAAAACAAAAGAAAAACACACATGCAGCGAGAATCACTGATATTATTTATTCTCCTGACAGCTGGGCTGCCCACACAAAAATGTAATACCTGTGCAAATTACATTTAAGACACCCGTTAGGCCTTAAATTGAGAATTCAATACTAGGGATGCCCCAATCACGTTTTTTGCCACCGATACCGATCACCGATCGTCTTGAGCCATATCGGCCGATACCGATATCGATCGTTTTTGATACATTTTTCTTTTTTATATAATTATTATTTTTTTATAAAATATATATATTATATAATTATACTTGTAGTTGTATTATCTGCGAGACATCGCCACCACGCAACAAGTCAAAATGCTCGCTATCTCCACTGTCTGTGTGTATACTCTGCTTTGATCAAATCACATTCAGCATGCCCTCAGCAGGGTATATCTGTAGCTACTACTAGCCGGCTAGATAACGTTAAGGCAACGCCTCAGTGAACTATTTAGTTTAATGGGACGTTTCGTTTTGAACAGTGAGCTGATAGTTTTAATTAATTGATCTGATGTCAGTGGATCATGTATCAGAAACATTGTACACTGGTCTCTGTCTCTATGTAGACACAGGGCCCCGTGAAACAGTACTGGCAGAAACATTGTACACTGGTCTCTGTCTCTATGTAGACACAGGGCCCCGTGAAACAGTACTGGCAGAAACATTGTACACTGGTCTCTGTCTCTATGTAGACACAGGGCCCCGTGAAACAGTACTGGACACAGGTGGAAGATCATGTATCAGAAGCATGCAAAAACCCACACACACACCAGCACACACACACACACACACACACACAAGCACACACCACACAGACATTCATGCATACACACAGAAAAGACATACACACACCCCCCCCTTTTTTTGGAGAGTGTCAGCTAGACATGCAAACTCATGTCTCTCACTTTAGCACACACACACACCGACACACACACACTCACACACACACACACCAACACACATGCACACACACAAATTATATGCCGTTGAGGGCCATTCTGATAAAGAGAGCGGAGGAATATTGAAAACAGCCCCTCCTTCTACTCCGCTTCCCATCTAAGATCCTTTGTCCTCAAACTATGACATGACAGCTATCAATCATTAAGCCAGGAGGAAGGGTGGAGACGAGAAATGTATAAATGATGTGACGATGTATTGACGAGACCACCACTTGGCACTGGCTCGCTCTGTGTGCGGAGGTGCGTGGTCCGGTTTGTGGTCTACTTGTGCTGTGACGGTTCAGTAAAACTCTGCAGACTGCCATCTGACTCTGTCTCGTCTCTCTGTTCACCTCGCCGACATTCAATAAAAGAACTTAGGTTACATGAGGGTATTTCCTTTCAGAGCTAACGTGAGCTAAGAGAGCTAACGTGAGCTAACATGAGCTATCATGCACGTCTACTAGACTATTGCTGGAGCATTTGTTGATATCAGGAGCTATCAGTAGCTAGCCGGCTAGATACCATTAACAATGCCTCATGTATTAAACTAAAAGTGAATAGTTGACTGGGTCATTCTGTTTAAACAGTAACGGTAGCTAACGTTAGCTCACGGAGCTCGCATGCACTAGGTTAGAGCAGACTAGATAGAATAGATAGATAGATCTTTATTTGTCATTGTTGGTACAACGAAAAAAATTTAGGAACATCACCACTGGCATACAAACATAAGATATAGCATGTGCAAAATAATAATGTCAATAATAATAGTAATATAGTAATAAAGTATCAATGTCCCAATGTCCTCAATATAACATACCATCATTGTCCCAAGTTCAAGTTCTTTAATAGTTGTCATACAGAAGTACAGAATACTTTCATACAAAATGCTTCTTACTGTTACGCTCCAGAGACTGTGCTAGACAAGATAGTATCAAATAACATAATAACATAATATAGCATGAATTTAGAAGAAGAAAATGAGGTCACAGTGTTCGGTATAGACATATGTACAATGTTCTGAGTTACCATATAATATACAATACACAATACTATGCAGTGTACTAATGTACAGTACTATCTAGTGCAAAGCAGAAATGGGATGAGGTACAATTTTAGGTACAATTTACAGTAAGGTGTACGAGTTGTAGTGCAATCCTTCATCCATAAATATAAAGTGTGGGGAGTGGGTGCTACAGTGTGTTTGTTTAAAGTGGGTGTGTGCTATAAAGTGTGTGGAGTGGGTGCTACAGTGTGTTTGTTTAAAGTGAGTGTGTGCGTGTGGATGTGTGTGCTATGTGCGTTTGGTGGTTGTTGTTGTGTAGTGTTCATTCATTGTTCGTTTAGCAGCCTGATGGCCTGGGGATAGAAGCTACTTCTGAGTCTTTCTGTGCTCGCCTTGAGACTCCGGTATCGCTTGCCTGACCGCAACAGTTCAAAGAGGCAGTTGTTCGGGTGACTGGAGTCTTTAATGATTCTCTTAGCCTTGCCCTTGCAACGCTTGTAGTAAATGTTCTGGAGGGTGGGGAGCCCCCCTCCAATTGTGCGTTCGGCTGAACGTGTCACTCTTTGTAGTCTGCTTCGGTCTTTTGCAGTGCTATTCCCAAACCAGGAGGTGATGTTGCCGGTCAAGATGCTCTCTATTGTACATGAGTAGAAGTTCTTAAGGATCTTCTGGCTGACTTGGAACTTCCTTAGGCGCCTGAGGAAGTAGAGGCGTTGTCGTGCCTTCTTCACCACACTGTTAATGTGTGTGGACCATGTCAAGTCCTCGGATATGTAGGCTCCGAGGTACTTGAAGCTGTTGACTCTCTCAACCGGTGCCCCGTCGATGCTGAGGGGGCTGTAGTCCTTGACCCCCGACCTCCTGAAGTCCACAATCATCTCCTTTGTTTTGCTGACGTTCAGGGAGAGGCTGTTTTCCTGGCACCATCCCGCCAGGACCTTGACCTCTTCCAGGTAGGCCCTCTCGTCGTTGGCAGAGATCAGGCCCACCACCACTGTGTCGTCAGCAAATTTGACGATTGTATTGCTACTCCGCTGAGCCACACAGTCGTGTGTGTACAGGGAGTAGAGGAGGGGACTCAGAACACAGCCCTGGGGGGCCCCTATGTTGAGGGTGATGGATGAGGAGGTGCAGTTGCCTGCTCTCACCACCTGGGGTCTGCCAGTCAGGAAGTCCAAGACCCACTGGCAGAGGTCATAGCCCAAGCCCAGGTCCCTGAGCTTGGCTATGAGTATGGAGGGGACTATGGTATTGAATGCCGAGCTGTAGTCGATGAATAGCATTCTCACATAGTTCCCCTGCCTCTTGTCCAGGTGTGATGCTGCTGTGTGCAGCACATGGGATATGGCGTCCTCCGTGGACCTGTTGGGGCGGTATGCAAATTGCAGGGGGTCCATGTTGATGGGGAGGGAGGAGCAGATGTAGCCCTTTACTAGCTTCTCAAAGCACTTCATGGCTATGGAGGTGAGAGCTACAGGGCGGTAGTCGTTGAGGCAAGCAGGCTTGGATTTTTTGGGTACAGGGATAATAGTGGATTTCTTCAGGCAGGTGGGGATGACAGCCTGTTCTAAGGACAGGTTAAATATGTCAGTGAATACTGGGGCCAGTTGGTCGGCACAGACTTTTAGGACGCGGCCGGGGATGCCGTCCGGACCTGCTGCCTTCCTGATTTTCACTTTTTTAAAGGTCCGCCTCACCTCATGCTCTGTTACCCTGAACACTGCGCCTCCATCAGCAGCCGACCCCCCCCCCCCCATTGCCGAGGCTTGTGAGCTGGTGTTGTTATTACCAGCATCAAACCTCGCATAGAAGGTATTGAGGTCGTTTGCTAAGGAGATGTCACTGTTCAGTTTGAGGGAGGCGCCTTTGTAGTCTGTCATCGTTTTGAGCCCCTGCCACATAGCTCTAGAGTCAGCTTGTTCAAACTGGAGTTCAATTTTATCCCTGTAGCGCCGTTTGGCCTCTGACACTGTCCTCCTTACGTTGTGTCGCGCCACCTTGTGGTCATTCATGTTGCCTGCCACTAGGCCGTCATTGTATGCTTTGGTGCGCTCTCTCAGAGCTTCACGGACGGATTTGTCTACCCAGGGTTTTTGATTTGGGTAAACTTTCATTTTGGTAGTGGGGATTGTTTCTTTCACCCTAGTACAAACATAGTCCAGCACTGTCTCCGTGTAGGCATTAATGTTATCTGTGTCGCGGAACACAATCCAGTCTGTGTGGTGAAACACTGACCGGATCGTCTCTTCTGACGTCAGATCCCATTTCTGCACCTCTCGCGAGACTACGGGAGTACTTTTAATTCTCTGTTTGTACTTTGGTGAAAGAAAAATTGACGCGTGATCTGATTTACCAAAGCCACTATCAGAATGAGCCTTGTAGCCACCTTTAAATTGCGTGTAACAGTGATCTAGGATGTTACCGCCTCTGGTGTTGCAAGTCACATGCTGATAGAAGTCAGGCAATACCTTTCTCAGATTGGCGCTATTGAAATCTCCCAGTACTAAAATGGCGGCGTTAACGTTAGCCACTTGTATTCTATTTACCTCGTCGTGTAGTCTGGAGAGCGCAACCTTGTTGCTGGCTTGCGGTGGAATATACACTCCGATCAGGACGATCGCCGTTAACTCCCTCGGGAGGAAGAAAGGACGACACTTGATGGTTATATATTCCAGTTCTGGGGAGCAGTGGTTGGATAATTCCTTCACGTTCGTTGGATCACTCCAATTTTTGTTAAACATGAAGGCAATACCTCCTCCACGTTGTTTACCGGACTCTGATGACCGATCCTTGCGATGGATAAAGAAGTGATCCGCTGGTTGAATTGCGTGATCTGGAACCTCCGGTGTGAGCCATGTTTCGGTGAAGCAAAGGACATTGCAGTCCCTAACGTCTCTTTGATATTGAATCCTTGCTCGGATGTCATCCAGTTTATTGTCTATTGATTGTACATTGGCTAGCAATATACTGGGCAGTGGTGTACGGTGGCGTCTGGATCTCAGCCTGTTACGGATCCCAGCCCTCTTTCCTCGTCGTCTTTTCCTGGGCTCTGGGAACAAAGGGTCTGGTCCTAATCTCCGGAGAATTTCTTCAGGCCATTGATGCGGTTCGGAAAGCTGATCCAGCGAGTAATCCAGTTGGTAAGTTTCCCGTAATCCAATGTCTATGAGTGACTGACGGTCATATACATTAAATGCACCAACAGTTGGTACGCACAAAACTCTAAAAACTATAAATATTAACAAAAGTAAACACAGTCTCGACGGAGCGAACAGAGAGGCAGCCGGTCGGAGCGGCGCCATCATCAAGCGGCGCCATCACCAAGCTTGTTTACACAGGGAAGGAGGAGGAGGAGACGGAGCGTCTGAGACAGAACTCAGCGAGTGAGATCTCCGCTAAGAATTGGATCATGTTCTTCGATCGGTTTTGACGATCGGCGAAAATAAAGCATTATCACCGATCACATATTTATACTGATTATCGGCCGATAACGATCGGGGCATCCCTATTCAATACTAAGTACGTTTTAACTAGAGCTGGGCCGTTAACGGCGTTAACGTGCTGCGTTAACGCTATACTAGTATCGCGCGATAATATAATTAACGCATTAATCTAAAAAAAAAAGGATTTTTTTTTACCCAGGGTAGGTTCGCTGAGCACAGATGCTCTTTTTCAGGAACGCCCTGCTTCACATTCACACAGTTCCATTCACACCTGGGAGCTGCCCAGTACAACCACAGTCTGACACCATTGGCCACTGAGCAACTCCACTGGAGCAGTTGATTCAAGCCATGTCACATAGTTCAAGTTTGAAATGATTCTTTCTGTTTTGCTCCTGAGAGTGCTAGATACTGTACTGTACTGGTAATATTATTTATCTGTGTTAACTTCTGAATAAAACAACTTATTAAACACAAGTACATCTTATTGAACATTATTTTGATATTTCATTACCAATTATCATAGCAAAACAGCTTTTTCAAACAGTCTGTAATGCATTTTGGAAACGGGAGATGGGCTCATGGTGTAATGGGCCACCTGGCCTGAGAAACATAAGGAGGAAAGAAAAAGTAAGGACTTACTTCTGGTCATTATTTGGGTAGAACACACATATTTTGAATGCCTTCGGCAGTTTTTTTGTTTTTGTTTTGGGCCATTAAATCCAGGATTGCAGATAGATTAATCTAGATTAAAAAAATGTATCTATGCCCACCTCTAGTTTTAACCCTTTCACTGCCACACTACATCAGGTTAACCCTTTACCATCACACTACCAAACCCTTTCACCGCGACAATACACAAAAGGTTAACCCTTTCACTGCCACACAACAGCAGGTTAACCCGTTCACTGCCACACTACAGAATATTAACCCTTTCACTGCCACACTACAGAAGGTTAACCCTTTCACTACCACACTGTGTGATAGTAAAAAGGGTTAACCTTCTGTAGTGTGACAGTGAAAGGGTTACCCCGCAGATACCGTGACAAAGGATTTGGACCCTGGGGGCCGAGATGATCTACTGTCCACTAGTCACACCTCTGGGGACAGCCACAGTTGAGGTCCACTCCGTCGGAGAAGGGTGCCACCACACAGGCTGCGTCAGCCAGCAGCTGGGCGTCGCTGGAGGCAAACTGCACTATCAGGGGCCGGTCGGCTGGAGGCACAGAGAGAGAGAGAGAGAGAGACACTATCAGGGGCCGGTCGGCTGAAGGCACAGAGAGAGAGAGAGAGAGAGACACTATCAGGGGCCGGTCGGCTGGAGGCACAGAGAGAGAGAGAGACACTATCAGGGGCTGGTCGGCTGGAGGCACAGAGAGAGAGAGAGAGAGAGAGAGACACTATCAGGGGCCGGTCGGCTGGAGGCACAGAGAGAGAGAGAGACACTATCAGGGGCCGGTCGGCTGAAGGCACAGAGAGAGAGAGAGACACTATCAGGGGCCGGTCGGCTGGAGGCACAGAGAGAGAGAGAGAGAGAGACACTATCAGGGGCCGGTCGGCTGAAGGCACAGAGAGAGAGAGAGACACTATCAGGGGCCGGTCGGCTGGAGGCACAGAGAGAGAGAGAGACACTATCAGGGGCCGGTCGGCTGGAGGCACAGAGAGAGAGAGAGAGACACTATCAGGGGCCGGTCGGCTGGAGGCACAGAGAGAGAGAGAGAGACACTATCAGGGGCCGGTCGGCTGGAGGCACAGAGAGAGAGAGAGACACTATCAGGGGCCGGTCGGCTGGAGGCACAGAGAGAGAGAGAGACACTATCAGGGGCCGGTCGGCTGGAGGCACAGAGAGAGAGAGAGACACTATCAGGGGCCGGTCGGCTGGAGGCACAGAGAGAGAGAGAGACACTATCAGGGGCCGGTCGGCTGAAGGCACAGAGAGAGAGAGAGAGACACTATCAGGGGCCGGTCGGCTGGAGGCACAGAGAGAGAGAGACACTATCAGGGGCCGGTCGGCTGAAGGCACAGAGAGAGAGAGAGACACTATCAGGGGCCGGTCGGCTGAAGGCACAGAGAGAGAGAGAGAGAGAGAGACACTATCAGGGGCCGGTCGGCTGGAGGCACAGAGAGAGAGAGAGACACTATCAGGGGCCGGTCGGCTGAAGGCACAGAGAGAGAGAGAGAGAGACTATCAGGGGCCGGTCGGCTGGAGGCACAGAGAGAGAGAGAGACACTATCAGGGGCCGGTCGGCTGGAGGCACAGAGAGAGAGAGAGAGACTATCAGGGGCCGGTCGGCTGGAGGCACAGAGAGAGAGAGAGAGAGAGAGAGAGACACTATCAGGGGCCGGTCGGCTGGAGGCACAGAGAGAGAGAGAGAGACACTATCAGGGGCCGGTCGGCTGGAGGCACAGAGAGAGAGAGAGACACTATCAGGGGCCGGTCGGCTGGAGGCACAGAGAGAGAGAGAGAGACACTATCAGGGGCCGGTCGGCTGAAGGCACAGAGAGAGAGAGAGACACTATCAGGGGCCGGTCGGCTGAAGGCACAGAGAGAGAGAGAGACACTATCAGGGGCCGGTCGGCTGGAGGCACAGAGAGAGAGAGAGAGACACTATCAGGGGCCGGTCGGCTGAAGGCACAGAGAGAGAGAGAGACACTATCAGGGGCCGGTCGGCTGGAGGCACAGAGAGAGAGAGAGAGACTATCAGGGGCCGGTCGGCTGGAGGCACAGAGAGAGAGAGAGACACTATCAGGGGCCGGTCGGCTGGAGGCACAGAGAGAGAGAGAGACACTATCAGGGGCCGGTCGGCTGGAGGCACAGAGAGAGAGAGAGAGACTATCAGGGGCCGGTCGGCTGGAGGCACAGAGAGAGAGAGAGAGAGAGAGAGAGACACTATCAGGGGCCGGTCGGCTGAAGGCACAGAGAGAGAGAGAGACACTATCAGGGGCCGGTCGGCTGGAGGCACAGAGAGAGAGAGAGACACTATCAGGGGCCGGTCGGCTGGAGGCACAGAGAGAGAGAGAGACACTATCAGGGGCCGGTCGGCTGGAGGCACAGAGAGAGAGAGAGAGACTATCAGGGGCCGGTCGGCTGGAGGCACAGAGAGAGAGAGAGAGACACTATCAGGGGCCGGTCGGCTGGAGGCACAGAGAGAGAGAGAGACACTATCAGGGGCCGGTCGGCTGAAGGCACAGAGAGAGAGAGAGAGAGAGAGAGACACTATCAGGGGCCGGTCGGCTGGAGGCACAGAGAGAGAGAGAGAGACTATCAGGGGCCGGTCGGCTGGAGGCACAGAGAGAGAGAGAGAGACACTATCAGGGGCCGGTCGGCTGGAGGCACAGAGAGAGAGAGAGAGAGACACTATCAGGGGCCGGTCGGCTGAAGGTACAGAGAGAGAGAGAGAGACACTATCAGGGGCCGGTCGGCTGGAGGCACAGAGAGAGAGAGAGAGACACTATCAGGGGCCGGTCGGCTGGAGGCACAGAGAGAGAGAGAGACACTATCAGGGGCCGGTCGGCTGGAGGCACAGAGAGAGAGAGAGACACTATCAGGGGCCGGTCGGCTGAAGGCACAGAGAGAGAGAGAGAGAGAGACACTATCAGGGGCCGGTCGGCTGGAGGCACAGAGAGAGAGAGAGAGACACTATCAGGGGCCGGTCGGCTGGAGGCACAGAGAGAGAGAGAGAGACACTATCAGGGGCCGGTCGGCTGGAGGCACAGAGAGAGAGAGAGACACTATCAGGGGCCGGTCGGCTGGAGGCACAGAGAGAGAGAGAGAGACACTATCAGGGGCCGGTCGGCTGGAGGCACAGAGAGAGAGAGAGAGACACTATCAGGGGCCGGTCGGCTGGAGGCACAGAGAGAGAGAGAGAGAGAGACACTATCAGGGGCCGGTCGGCTGGAGGCACAGAGAGAGAGAGAGAGACACTATCAGGGGCCGGTCAGCTGGAGGCACAGAGAGAGAGAGAGACACTATCAGGGGCCGGTCGGCTGAAGGCACAGAGAGAGAGAGAGAGACTATCAGGGGCCGGTCGGCTGGAGGCACAGAGAGAGAGAGAGAGACACTATCAGGGGCCGGTCGGCTGGAGGCACAGAGAGAGAGAGAGACACTATCAGGGGCCGGTCGGCTGAAGGCACAGAGAGAGAGAGAGACACTATCAGGGGCCGGTCGGCTGGAGGCACAGAGAGAGAGAGAGACACTATCAGGGGCCGGTCGGCTGGAGGCACAGAGAGAGAGAGAGAGAGAGACACTATCAGGGGCCGGTCGGCTGGAGGCACAGAGAGAGAGAGAGAGAGACTATCAGGGGCCGGTCGGCTGAAGGCACAGAGAGAGAGAGAGACACTATCAGGGGCCGGTCGGCTGGAGGCACAGAGAGAGAGAGAGAGAGACTATCAGGGGCCGGTCGGCTGAAGGCACAGAGAGAGAGAGAGACACTATCAGGGGCCGGTCGGCTGGAGGCACAGAGAGAGAGAGAGAGACACTATCAGGGGCCGGTCGGCTGAAGGCACAGAGAGAGAGAGAGAGACACTATCAGGGGCCGGTCGGCTGAAGGCACAGAGAGAGAGAGAGACACTATCAGGGGCCGGTCGGCTGGAGGCACAGAGAGAGAGAGAGACACTATCAGGGGCCGGTCGGCTGGAGGCACAGAGAGAGAGAGAGAGAGAGACACTATCAGGGGCCGGTCGGCTGGAGGCACAGAGAGAGAGAGAGAGACACTATCAGGGGCCGGTCGGCTGGAGGCACAGAGAGAGAGAGAGAGACACTATCAGGGGCCGGTCGGCTGGAGGCACAGAGAGAGAGAGAGAGAGACTATCAGGGGCCGGTCGGCTGGAGGCACAGAGAGAGAGAGAGAGAGAGAGAGACACTATCAGGGGCCGGTCGGCTGAAGGCACAGAGAGAGAGAGAGAGACACTATCAGGGGCCGGTCGGCTGGAGGCACAGAGAGAGAGAGAGAGAGAGAGAGACACTATCAGGGGCCGGTCGGCTGGAGGCACAGAGAGAGAGAGAGACACTATCAGGGGCCGGTCGGCTGAAGGCACAGAGAGAGAGAGAGAGACACTATCAGGGGCCGGTCGGCTGGAGGCACAGAGAGAGAGAGAGACACTATCAGGGGCCGGTCGGCTGGAGGCACAGAGAGAGAGAGAGACACTATCAGGGGCCGGTCGGCTGGAGGCACAGAGAGAGAGAGAGAGACACTATCAGGGGCCGGTCGGCTGGAGGCACAGAGAGAGAGAGAGACACTATCAGGGGCCGGTCGGCTGAAGGCACAGAGAGAGAGAGAGAGACTATCAGGGGCCGGTCGGCTGAAGGCACAGAGAGAGAGAGAGACACTATCAGGGGCCGATCGGCTGAAGGCACAGAGAGAGAGAGAGACACTATCAGGGGCCGGTCGGCTGAAGGCACAGAGAGAGAGAGAGACACTATCAGGGGCCGGTCGGCTGGAGGCACAGAGAGAGAGAGAGACACTATCAGGGGCCGGTCGGCTGAAGGCACAGAGAGAGAGAGAGAGACACTATCAGGGGCCGGTCGGCTGAAGGCACAGAGAGAGAGAGAGAGAGAGACTATCAGGGGCCGGTCGGCTGGAGGCACAGAGAGAGAGAGACACTATCAGGGGCCGGTCGGCTGGAGGCACAGAGAGAGAGAGAGAGACACTATCAGGGGCCGGTCGGCTGGAGGCACAGAGAGAGAGAGAGACACTATCAGGGGCCGGTCGGCTGGAGGCACAGAGAGAGAGAGAGAGAGACTATCAGGGGCCGGTCGGCTGGAGGCACAGAGAGAGAGAGAGAGAGAGACACTATCAGGGGCCGGTCGGCTGGAGGCACAGAGAGAGAGAGAGAGAGACACTATCAGGGGCCGGTCGGCTGGAGGCACAGAGAGAGAGAGAGACACTATCAGGGGCCGGTCGGCTGAAGGCACAGAGAGAGAGAGAGAGACACTATCAGGGGCCGGTCGGCTGAAGGCACAGAGAGAGAGAGAGACACTATCAGGGGCCGGTCGGCTGGAGGCACAGAGAGAGAGAGAGACACTATCAGGGGCCGGTCGGCTGGAGGCACAGAGAGAGAGAGAGAGACACTATCAGGGGCCGGTCGGCTGGAGGCACAGAGAGAGAGAGAGACACTATCAGGGGCCGGTCGGCTGGAGGCACAGAGAGAGAGAGAGACACTATCAGGGGCCGGTCGGCTGAAGGCACAGAGAGAGAGAGAGAGAGAGACACTATCAGGGGCCGGTCGGCTGGAGGCACAGAGAGAGAGAGAGACACTATCAGGGGCCGGTCGGCTGGAGGCACAGAGAGAGAGAGAGAGACTATCAGGGGCCGGTCGGCTGGAGGCACAGAGAGAGAGAGAGAGACACTATCAGGGGCCGGTCGGCTGAAGGCACAGAGAGAGAGAGAGAGACACTATCAGGGGCCGGTCGGCTGGAGGCACAGAGAGAGAGAGAGACACTATCAGGGGCCGGTCGGCTGGAGGCACAGAGAGAGAGAGAGAGACACTATCAGGGGCCGGTCGGCTGGAGGCACAGAGAGAGAGAGAGACACTATCAGGGGCCGGTCGGCTGGAGGCACAGAGAGAGAGAGAGACACTATCAGGGGCCGGTCGGCTGAAGGCACAGAGAGAGAGAGAGAGACACTATCAGGGGCCGGTCGGCTGGAGGCACAGAGAGAGAGAGAGAGAGAGACACTATCAGGGGCCGGTCGGCTGGAGGCACAGAGAGAGAGAGAGACACTATCAGGGGCCGGTCGGCTGGAGGCACAGAGAGAGAGAGAGACACTATCAGGGGCCGGTCGGCTGGAGGCACAGAGAGAGAGAGAGAGACTATCAGGGGCCGGTCGGCTGGAGGCACAGAGAGAGAGAGAGACACTATCAGGGGCCGGTCGGCTGAAGGCACAGAGAGAGGGAGAGAGAGAGACACTATCAGGGGCCGGCCGGCCGCCAATGCCCAGCGCGAAGCAGCGCGCGACGCCGCCCATGCCCAGCGCGAGACAGAGCGCGACCGGCTGCAGGCGCAGCTGATGGACAAATTGATCACCATGGCGACACCCCCTCACTCCGCACGGAGCTCCCAGAGATCATCACGACAAGGGTCTAGGGCACATTCCCCTACCCGACCAAGCAACCCGGGACCCCGCCAACAGGAGGATCCTGTCCACGTCTCCGAACCCCCTCCCCGGCCGGTCCATACGAGACCCAGCAACCGGGAAGAACCGGACCACGCCGAGAGACTGAACAGAAGACTCCAGGACCTAGCAGAGGAAGAGGAGGAGGAACAGGAGGAATGTCAAGCCGACCAGCAGCAACGTACTCTGGACCAGGAGGTCCAGTACAGCCCCGACCAGCAGCAACGTACTCTGGACCAGGAGGCCCAGTACAGCCCCGACCAGCAGCAACGTACTCTGGACCAGGAGGTCCAGTACAGCCCAGAAGTCAGCCCCGAGGCCCTGCGCTACAAACCCCCGACTCAACTCACGGGTGAGTTTGACGCACCGCCAGCCCCGAGGAACAGCACCTGGGTACCCGACCTTCGGTACCCACCAAGTACCAGCCCAAGACGACACGCACAGGGAGACTCGCCCAGGAGGCCTCTCCCCCAACGCTCACCGATGTGCCAGCCATCCATGGCATCGTACCTTGGCACACCGACGTTCCCGGACTTCACACACGAGAACAGAGCACAGTACACAGAGCTACGAATGTGCTTAGAGACAATGATGTCCGATGTACCGGATGAAACGTACAAGTATGCTATCCTACTCAAGCACCTGAAGGTGCCCAGAGCGCACAATATAGCGCTGGCATATTCCAACTCTACTACCCCATACACCACGGCTCTAGTAGCCCTCGACCAACGTTATGGACGCATATGGGACTACGTGATACAGGAGATAAGAGACATTGACCGTCTCCCCCCAGCCAGAGACAACAGAGCATTAGATGACCTGTCTATCAAGGTACAATCCCTGGTAGGGATGCTGGGGGCGCAAAAGGAAAAGGGTATGCATGAACTGTACGCTAACTCTAATGTAGAGAGGATACTAGAGAAGCTCCCTCCCGCCCGACAAGAGCGCTTCAGGCGGCAGAGAGACCACCGTGACCCCAACGGCCCAGAGGCATCCCTCCTAGACCCATCTGAGTTCCTCGCCAGAGAGGTCAGTAGCCTACGACTGGACACGTTCGTATGGAGTGGATCAAGCCCAAGACCAGGACCTCGGGGATCAAATGATAACCGCCGGTCGGTGACCGTTATGCACCAAGCCGAATCAGTACCGCAGCACAAGAACCACAACACCCCCTCGACAAAAGAGGACCAGTGGAAGATTGAGTGCCAGTACTGTGAGGGAGAACATCGGCTGTACCAATGCGACACTTTCGGGAAGCTGACCACGGATGATGTGAGTCAGTGGATCAAGGACCACCGCCGCTGCTTCCGCTGCACGCGCAGCCACCTGGCAGCTGAGTGCCGCTTGAAGAAGAAGTGCAGCAGGTGCGGTGGCACCCACTTGGAGGTCCTGCATGACATCAACAAGCGTCAGCCAGGACAACAGAGTGGGCCCGTCGCGGTAATGTACCATGCCGAGGCGGTGGCACCAGTACCAAAGATCCACCAGACCGCTCCCTGGTGTCCCGACTGCTACAGCAGACACTGGGAGTCACGGTGCTACTCGCACCATATAGATTCTGTGTCACCACAGACAGGTGACAACCCCCCGGCAAAGGAGGTATGGAAGATCGACTGTACGTACTGCCGCGGAGGACACTGGCTGGACCAGTGCGACGTGTTCCCGGAACTGACCATCGCCGAAATGGAGCAGTGGATTGCGTCTGACCCCCCACAAGCCGGTCACCGCCGATCCTTGTGCGAGGATAACATGAGAAGAATAGCCCGACGAGGCAACCGACCAACAGGAGTACTCCACATTGACCAGCATAGCGGGACCTATACCGCTTATCGACGGCGCCACACCGACCCTGCTCATCGGCTCCGACCACGCGGACCTCATTCTCCCAATTGAGGCGGCCCACATCGGACCCAAAGGATGCCCAGTCGCGGTTCAGACCCGACTGGGATGGACGCTCCAGGGCCCCCTCTACGGACTTGACAGTCAACCCACGTCTACACGCTGCCTACACACAAAGGCGAGCGACACCGGCCACTCCCTTGTACAGCCCGTTGAGAGGCTATTGACATTAAGCGAGAGGCCTGTGAGAGAACCGTGGGCACCAGAGGGAGTTCGGAACTCCACCCCCCTCAGCTGCGCTCCAGACGTAGCTGACCTCGAACCCAGCACCCCAAGCGACTCCTTGACGGGGCGGCCAGAACCGGCCCCTCCTCAGACGGGGTACAGAGCAAACAAGAGAAACAGACGGAGGAGGAGGAGGCACAGCCAAGCACAGATCAAAGCAGTCTCAGGCCCGCTTCCTCCTAAGCCCCCCTTCATCCCGTCCAGTCGTCATGACCATAGACCAGTCACTACCCCGAGCTGCGTGGCCGGCCGGCCGCGTAAGCAAAGTGATCACTGGTGCCGACGGAAAGGTCAAAGCGGCAGAAGTGCTCGTCCAAGGGCGGACATACAACCGACCCGTGGCGAGGCTGATAAGTGGCCAAGGCTCCCCGACTCGCTTAATGACGACCATGACCCCCTGACTTTGTGAACTGCCTACCCTCACAACAGACATAGAGTAGTGGACAGTGCGGTTAATCTGTCTCTGCTTATCTAATTAGGTGGGACTAATTAGGAGGCAGCTGTTACAAAGGGTCAGATTAAACCGAATATATGTATTTATTGATTGATATATATTGCATAGGATTTTTTTTTTTTTGAACTTTCTTTTATTTTGTGTCATAATGAACATCACATTGCAATAATCATACAGTATAATATACTTGATCACATATTCAATGACATTTGTTACTCAGGCTCTTCCCAGGCTCTTTCAAAGTATTCAGCGTAATCAAAATAAGCTGTATAATCCGAGTACGCCTCTTAAACAACCCAGTGGGGAGGGATTTTTACAATATATATATATTTTTTTTAGGATTTTTTGTAGGATAAGAAACGAAAAAATAAATAGAAAAATAAATTTAGCAAAAGGAAAAAAAAAGAACAACAAAAAAAGAAAAAGAAAAAAAGAGAGAGAGGGCGTCAGACTCATGCTAGTGTATCTCCAGGTACAAGGTTACAAGTGACCATCTCTGCATAAACATATCTTTTTTCAGTTGCAATTGTGCAGTCATTTCTTCCATTGTATACATCTGTCTCAGTCTCTTGGTCCATTGTTTGATTGTCGGTGGTTGATTTTGTAGCCATGCCATAGTTATCATTTTCCTTGCTATTAACAGTATCACTCTCAAGATGTATAACGTATCTCCATAGTATGTGCCTTTCGGTATACATCCCAAGATATAGTACGATGGATTCAGAGGTAAGTCAAGATCTAGAATGGTTTTAATCTCATTTTTGATATTCACCCAAAATGTCTGCACCCTTGGACAGTCCCAGAAAATATGTGTATGATCTCCGATCAATCCACATCCTCTCCAACATAGTGGTGAGGACCCACCAGCAAATCCGGAGAGAACTTGAGGAGTCCTAAAGTACCTGACCTTGACCTTCCAGTCAAACTCCTTCCACATTGGACTTGGATTGCTTGAATGGCTGTCCTCCCATTCTTCATTTTCTATGATCACATTAGCTTCCAACTCCCATTTTTCTTTAATATAGGTGGTGTCTCCTGGATCGTCTAGTTGTAACATGTTGTAAATATTGGATATCTGCTTTCTTTCCATCAAGTTTTTTTCTATTGTGTTAATAAAGTACCGCTCCACATTTGTTGGTGGTCTCTTAATTGCTTCCCACTCACTGTGAGTCATTACATAGTGTCTTATTTGAAAGTATCTAAACATGTCTTTCGAAGGTAGATCAAAACATTGCTGTAGCTGTGCAAACGATTTAAAACAGTCTCCTTCCATTAATTGATTGATAGTAACCAGGCCCAAATCCGCCCATTTTTTAAAACCCCCATCCTCCATAGCTGGCCGGAATTCTGTATTGTCTGCTATTGGCATGGCCCTAGATATTGATCGTGGACCTCCCCCCTTTTTCCTTACACTTTCCCATACCTTTAATGTATTTGTAATCCATTTGTTACCAATCTTAATTTTTTTCCAGTATGCTTTCCCCAGGAATATTATGGATCTGAGAGGGGTCTTTGGAATTGAGTTTTGCTCAATCTGTACCCATCCTGAATCTAGGTCCTTTTGTATCCAATGCACAA
This sequence comes from Notolepis coatsorum, assembly GCF_963971535.1. Lineage (NCBI taxonomy): Eukaryota > Metazoa > Chordata > Actinopteri > Aulopiformes > Paralepididae > Notolepis > Notolepis coatsorum. The sequence continues at coordinate 408,024 of NW_028174886.1, read as the reverse complement.
GTATGCGTAATTGAGCTGCCCAGTAGTAGTTTCTTAGGTTTGGTAGACCAAGACCACCCTTGTTCTTTGGCAAACATAGTGTTTTAAGCCTTACTCTAGGTTTTTTCCTCTGCCAGATACATTTGGATAGGAGTTTATCTAACCTTTTAAAGGTAGTGGCAGGTATTGGTATAGGTAGAGACTGGAAGAGAAAAATAAGTCTAGGTAGCACATTCATTCGAATTGATTCTATTCTTCCCACTAGGGAGAGAGGTAAAATGTCCCATCTGGCCATGTCTGATTTGATTTGTACAATCAACTTTTCGTAGTTTGCTTGATATAACTGATTGCTGCTGGGAGTCAAAATGATTCCTAAATACCTGAATCCGTCTCTAGCCCAATGGAAGGGTGCTATACTATTCAGATGTGTTGGCCATGTTCCCACTATCATCATGGCTTCTGATTTGGTCTCATTTATCTTATAACCCGACAGTTCGCCGTAATTTCTTAAATCCATCATTATGTTTGGAATTGATTCTAAAGGGTTTTTGATATAAAGTAAAATGTCATCAGCAAACGAGATCTTGTGTGTAATGCCTTTTTGGTCATCTATTCCCTGTATCTGAGGGTTTGATCTAATCATCTCCGCTAGTGGCTCTATGCCAATCGCGAATAGTACCGGAGACAAAACGTCTCCTTGGCGTGTCCCTCTCTGTATCTCAAAGAAGTGAGAGCAGTGACCATTCACCCTTACTCTAGACTTAGGATTTTTATATAAACATTTTATCCAATCTATAAATGTGTTATTGAATCCCATACCTTTCAATGTTAGTTCAAGGTACAGCCAATCAACTCTATCAAATGCCTTCTCGGCATCTAAGCCGAGAAGCATTGATGGTTCTTTTCGAGATCCAGCCACTGTTTGCAGATTTAAAGTTCTTCTGATGTTGTTAGCACATGCATAGGATTTGTATATCGTCTGATATCCCTTGTGTATTCTTTGTACATATACACGGAATATCCCTTTAACCTAGTACAGACCATAATATTTCGTTCTCCTATTGGAAGCGATCCCCTAGGCGCCAACGGCCATACCCCCAATGCAGAGTTCAAAGTCACCGCGAAGACATGTCTGTACATGCCCGGCTTTGCCCAGGAATACGAGACAGGAATAAGGCTGGTACTAGTTTGTTCGCCTAACATATAAATATGGCGCAGGTGAATACAGAAGTAGTTCGAGTTACCCAAGTGAAGCCTCACCCACGATACAACGTGCGGTGAAGTAGGGCCCGTTTGGCCCCAAATAGAGCATTGAGATACAGCAGTAGTATTGTCTTATCCTAATACGTTCGTTCAACGTATCGTTCGTTCCTTACTAGGAAAGCCTTCATCACGAGTCAACGACCAAGTGAAGCGAGCAACCGTGCATCTAAATTAGGGGTGCACCGAAAATTCGGCCACCGAAAGTTTTCGGCCGAAAATTGCCAAAAATGGCCTTTCGGCTTTCGGCCGAAAGAGTTTTTTCACCGAAAATATATCACCGAAACAGAAGCAACCTAACGCGTGTTGTTGTGATGATGTCATCAAAACGCGGATTCATTACATGCGCGCTGTGAGCTCTTCAGTCCTGCGTGATACTCCTCTTGGGACTCGGGAGCAATGCATCTCCTCGGGAGTCGCGCTGTTTCTACAGTATGTAAACTCTGCGCGCAACAAGTCCAATAAATGCGTCTTTAACATACTTTATCCTTATTTACTATGTATATCACTGAGTGATCTAATATGCATATTATTCAGAGCGAGAGGGGGAGGGATTGTTTCTCTCACATTGACGCTGTCTGTCCTGCGTGATACTCCTCTTGGGACTCGGGAGCAATGCATCTCCTCGGGAGTCGCGCTGTTTCTACAGTATGTAAACTCTGCGCGCAACAAGTCCAATAAATGCGTCTTTAACATACTTTATCCTTATTTACTATATATATCACTTGAGTGATCTAATATGCATATTATTCAGAGCAAGAGGGGGAGGGATTGTTTCTCTCACATTGACGCTGTCTACTGTGCCAAAGTCATCTGGGGACTAGAAAGGTGTGCTCAGTAGAGCACAGATGTCCGCCTCTCTCTCTCTGATTGATTGATTGATTGATTGAAAACTTTATTAACAGATTGCAATGGGATTGAATGGGTACAATACAGTACAGCTCAATACACACAATTGTTAAGGGGATGCAGACCAGAGAAAGACTTTCGTCTTGTTTACATCAGGGTCCCCCATTTTCAATTCATCAGGACATATATGACATACATGACATACAGATAGACAGTACTGCTACATCTATACATTTATGACATACCAGATTTGCAAATACAGTACTGTTTGTGATACAAAAAGACCCATAATAGTGATTATTTATTATTTAAGTTAAGTTTAGCCATAATCATATATTTTTCCATAATCAGGTAGCTGAACAACATTGGTAAAAAAAAATTCTATTCTATGAATCATTTTCGGCCTTTCGGCTTTCGGTTTTCGGCCAACTGTTTCCTATTTTCGGTATCGGTTTCCCATTCGGTGCATCCCTAATCTAAATAGAGCACTTATAACCGCGTGCGAATAGGATAGTAAAGTGTCAGAGCTTAGTGGAATAACGTCAAGTTCGACCTAGTTAATGTGAAGTACCGCGCACCGGAGAATCTACACCGGTGAATGCAGAGCCCCTTTCCGGCTGGATTATTATTATTATTGCTTTGGTCCTGTGGCTATTGGAGCGGAGGAGAATCGTCTACACCCCACTACTGTGTGGGATTTACCCGTGAGGAACATCACTCGAGCCCATCTCTTGGAGAGGCTGGCCGGCTTTCACCTATGCTGCACGCATACTGGGATTACAGCTGCTGCCTTCGTCTGCTGATCCAGGGAGTAATATACCGCCTCCCATAGCAGGAGCTTATTGAGTCCCCGTTGATCCAGACTTTGCATTCGAACATTTCCTCCCCCTGCTGGCTTACAACCGGTGGGAACCCTACTAGTATCTCCCGCTGCCTACCAGTGTACCATAGATATAATTCCTAAGATTCAGGTTGTATTATTATCTCCTGCGTAATATGAGAATGGACATACGTTATTGATTTGCCTACGCACATTCCTTTGCCTTATAAGCGCATCCAAAGTAAAGTATATTATGTACTATCATTGCTGCTAATAAATACTTAAATCCAGTTTTGTGTGGAACCGAGTCATTGTGGGAAGTGTTCATCATAAGATACCTGTGTACTGTATGGCCAGTAGTAATGTACATAAGACGGTAGTGGTTTAATGATACCATACTTATTAATACAGTCAGGGAATTGTACCCCTCAGTTACACTTACGATGTGTCAGAATTGTTTTATGTGTAGTGCGTTCATCTCTATGTAACTGTTGCTATGTTTTACTTCTGTGAAGCACTTTGTGATTTTATCTGTGAAAGGTGCTATACAAATAAAGTTTACTTACTTACTTATTGAATTATTTATGTTGACGAAATTGACAAGTTATATTCATTAACACTATGATCGCCGGGGACGAGTTAAGACGCCATTCCTAGCCATGCTCATTCTGCCGAAGACGCCGTAACTCGTCTTTGATGTCAATATTTCTAAAATCTGTCATCGAAATCATATTTCCTTTCCGGAGCCCTGAGATGTACTGGTGAGCTCCACTCAACTGTCTAACGGTTCGAGAGCGCCATCTGGTGGCCGATTGGCAGATCGGCCAAGAGGGAGGGGCGCGCCAAACAGGAAGTGCTCATCCATATGTGCTCCGGGCACTCGCGATCGGTAGCCGGACTCCATCTCAACACACTGGATGATCAATCGCTCGCCCTAACTCAATAAACAACGTTATTTGGACGTATATAGTATTATACAACCTGGAAATGGTTCATCAGGATCAACATCCCATAATCGAAAACGGTCTACTCCACGCTGATCGTCCAACGGCGCGAGGAACATACGGTAAGATTCAGCGTTATTTTCTAACGTATTCCATATAAACTGCTATGATGAACATATGACCCACTCTGGATGAATCATCTAACGCTGCCTACGGAATTATAAACGATCCCCCGCCCATCCGGTCATCATCAGATCATACGTAGATCATTCTAGAAGTACGTCCAGTTGAAATTTTTCATCTCGCGCCGATCGCTACCAAACTGTATTTCATCATCAATATAATGCATTTAGGGCTATAAATCACGTTCTGAAGAAAGCTGCAGAAAACGATAAAAACACTTATACTTTAGACCATATTTTAGTATGAATATGTGAATGAAAAAGTTTAACGTTGCTACACCCTGAACAATACATATAGGACATTGAATGGGCCATAATAATGGCAATGTAGCAATAGAATTTAAAAAGTTATAGCCCTGCAAAGAAGGGGAACTTCTCCATAGACAAATAGAGCTGGCGAGGGATGGTAAATTATGAATTTAACCCATGGCGATTAAAGTGTTAAAGGATTTTTTTTTAATTATTATTTATGATTGTCATAAAATATGACGACAGACATTCTAAGCTTCATTCGAAAACTTCGATAGAAGCTTCAAATGTAAACAAAATTACATTTGGTACAGCGCTACAGGAACAGATACCAGGATGCCCACAGCATTCCACAGCAGCACCATCGCATGGAAAATCCCAGCTGTGAAATCATGGAAAATTAGTTTAACCTCTTAAACCCGATCGGCCCGGTATAAGATGAATTTCACGTCATGGAATAGATCAATCCAGTCCGTGTTAAGTAATGTTGCGTTTCTTTTTCAAAATGTAACCAAGAGTAAAGACCCTAACCCTATCAAAAAAGGGTATATTTTCAGCACTACGTTTGTTTAACAATGATTTTATTTAAGTGTTATTAGCGAGCCTTGCACCGGAAAACAGATGATATAGAAGATGAAAACAAAACCAGATTTAGATGATTTTGAGAAAAAAGAAAGAAAATTTTTTTAAAAGTCACGCTATGATGGGAAATGATTCGTGGTGCTTTGGATAGTTTGTCGGTTACGGCCAGTTCCAGATCTCTGATACATCATACTGTAGATGGCAGCCTGAATAGACTATTACGAAGGCACCCATGGCCTCGGAGCCACAGGGGGGAGGTCGCCTCGGAGCCACAGGGGGGAGGTCGTCTCGGAGCCACAGGGGGAAGGTCGTCTCGGAGCCTCAGGGGGGAGGTCGTCTCGGAGCCCCAGGGGGAAGGTCGTCTCGGAGCCTCAGGGGGAAGGTCGTCTCAGAGCCACAGGGGGAAGGCCGTCTCGGAGCCACAGGGGGAAGGTCGTCTCAGAGCCACAGGGGGAAGGTCTCCTCGGAGCCACAGGGGGAAGGTCGTCTCAGAGCCACAGGGGGAAGGCCGTCTCGGAGCCACAGGGGGAAGGTCGTCTCAGAGCCACAGGGGGAAGGCCGTCTCGGAGCCACAGGGGGAAGGTCGTCTCGGAGCCACAGGGGGGAGGTCGTCTCGGAGCCACAGGGGGGAGGTCGTCTCGGAGCCCCAGGGGGAAGGTCGCCTCGGAGCCACAGGGGGAAGGTCGTCTCGGAGCCCCAGGGGGAAGGTCGTCTCGGAGCCCCAGGGGGAAGGTCGTCTCGGAGCCACAGGGGGGAGGTCGTCTCGGAGCCCCAGGGGGAAGGTCGCCTCGGAGCCACAGGGGGAAGGTCGTCTCGGAGCCTCAGGGGGAAGGCCGTCTCGGAGCCTCAGGGGGAAGGTCGTCTCGGAGCCACAGGGGGAAGGTCGTCTCGGAGCCACAGGGGGAGGTCACCTCGGAGCCCCAGGGGGAAGGTCGTCTCGGAGCCCCAGGGGGGAGGTCGCCTCGGAGCCTCAGGGGGAAGGTCGCCTCGGAGCCACAGGGGGAGGTCGTCTCGGAGCCCCAGGGGGAAGGTCGCCTCGGAGCCACAGGGGGAGGTCGCCTCGGAGCCCCAGGGGGGAGGTCGCCTCGGAGCCTCAGGGGAAGGTCGCCTCGGAGCCCCAGGGGGGAGGTCGTCTCGGAGCCACAGGGGGAGGTCGTCTCGGAGCCACAGGGGGAGGTCGTCTCGGAGCCACAGGGGGAGGTCGTCTCGGAGCCACAGGGGGAGGTCGTCTCGGAGCCCCAGGGGGGAGGTCGCCTCGGAGCCCCAGGGGGAGGTCACCTCGGAGCCCCAGGGGGAGGTCGCCTCGGAGCCCCAGGGGGGAGGTCGCCTCGGAGCCCCAGGGGGGGAGGTCGCCTCGGAGCCCCAGGGGGAAGGTCACCTCGGAGCCCCAGGGGGAAGGCCGTCTCGGAGCCACAGGGGGGAGGTCGCCTCGGAGCCCCAGGGGGAGGTCGCCTCGGAGCCCCAGGGGGAAGGTCGCCTCAGAGCCCCAGGGGGAAGGTCTCCTCGGAGCCCCAGGGGGGAGGTCGCCTCGGAGCCACAGGGGGGAGGTCGCCTCGGAGCCACAGGGGGAAGGTCGCCTCGGAGCCTCAGGGGGAAGGTCGTCTCAGAGCCCCAGGGGGAGGTCGCCTCGGAGCCACAGGGGGGAGGTCACCTCGGAGCCACAGGGGGGAGGTCGCCTCGGAGCCCCAGGGGGAGGTCGCCTCGGAGCCCCAGGGGGAAGGTCACCTCGGAGCCCCAGGGGGAGGTCGCCTCGGAGCCCCAGGGGGAAGGTCACCTCGGAGCCCCAGGGGGGAGGTCGCCTCGGAGCCACAGGGGGGAGGTCTCCTCAGAGCCACAGGGGGGAGGTCACCTCGGAGCCACAGGGGGGAGGTCACCTCGGAGCCCCAGGGGGAAGGTCACCTCGGAGCCACAGGGGGGAGGTCTCCTCAGAGCCACAGGGGGGAGGTTGCCTCGGAGCCCCAGGGGGGAGGTCGCCTCGGAGCCCCAGGGGGGAGGTCACCTCGGAGCCCCAGGGGGAAGGTCGTCTCGGAGCCCCAGGGGGAAGGTCGCCTCGGAGCCCCAGGGGGAAGGTCGTCTCGGAGCCCCAGGGGGAAGGTCGCCTCGGAGCCACAGGGGGAGGTCTCCTCAGAGCCACAGGGGGAAGGTCACCTCGGAGCCCCAGGGGGGAGGTCGCCTCGGAGCCCCAGGGGGAGGTCGCCTCGGAGCCTCAGGGGGAAGGTCTCCTCGGAGCCCCAGGGGGAAGGTCTCCTCGGAGCCTCAGGGGGAAGGTCTCCTCGGAGCCACAGGGGGAAGGTCTCCTCGGAGCCTCAGGGGGAAGGTCTCCTCGGAGCCTCAGGGGGAAGGTCTCCTCGGAGCCACAGGGGGAAGGTCGTCTCGGAGCCACAGGGGGAAGGTCGTCTCGGAGCCACAGGGGGAGGTCGCCTCGGAGCCCCAGGGGGAGGTCGCCTCGGAGCCCCAGGGGGAAGGTCGCCTCGGAGCCTCAGGGGGAGGTCGCCTCGGAGCCCCAGGGGGAGGTCGTCTCGGAGCCTCAGGGGGAGGTCGCCTCGGAGCCCCAGGGGGAGGTCACCTCGGAGCCACAGGGGGAAGGTCTCCTCGGAGCCCCAGGGGGAAGGTCGTCTCGGAGCCACAGGGGGAAGGTCGTCTCGGAGCCCCAGGGGGAAGGTCACCTCGGAGCCACAGGGGGAAGGTCTCCTCGGAGCCCCAGGGGGAAGGTCGTCTCGGAGCCACAGGGGGAAGGTCGTCTCGGAGCCACAGGGGGAAGGTCGTCTCGGAGCCCCAGGGGGAAGGTCACCTCGGAGCCACAGGGGGAAGGTCGTCTCGGAGCCTCAGGGGGAAGGTCGTCTCGGAGCCCCAGGGGGAAGGTCTCCTCGGAGCCCCAGGGGGAAGGTCTCCTCGGAGCCCCAGGGGGAAGGTCGTCTCGGAGCCACAGGGGGAAGGTCGTCTCGGAGCCACAGGGGGAAGGTCGTCTCGGAGCCCCAGGGGGAAGGTCGCCTCGGAGCCACAGGGGGAAGGTCTCCTCAGAGCCCCAGGGGGGAGGTCGCCTCGGAGCCCCAGGGGGGAGGTCGCCTCAGAGGGAAGGTCGTCTCGGAGCCTCAGGGGGAAGGTCTCCTCGGAGCCTCAGGGGGAAGGTCGTCTCGGAGCCACAGGGGGAAGGTCGTCTCGGAGCCACAGGGGGAAGGTCGTCTCGGAGCCCCAGGGGGAGGTCGCCTCAGAGCCCCAGGGGGAGGTCGCCTCAGAGCCCCAGGGGGGAGGTCGCCTCGGAGCCACAGGGGGAAGGTCTCCTCGGAGCCCCAGGGGGAGGGTCGTCTCGGAGCCACAGGGGGAAGGTCGTCTCGGAGCCTCAGGGGGAAGGTCTCCTCGGAGCCCCAGGGGGAGGGTCGTCTCGGAGCCACAGGGGGAAGGTCGTCTCGGAGCCACAGGGGGAAGGTCGTCTCGGAGCCACAGGGGGAAGGTCGTCTCGGAGCCTCAGGGGGAAGGTCTCCTCAGAGCCCCAGGGGGGAGGTCGTCTCGGAGCCCCAGGGGGGAGGTCGCCTCAGAGCCTCAGGGGGAAGGTCGTCTCGGAGCCTCAGGGGGAAGGTCTCCTCAGAGCCCCAGGGGGAAGGTCGTCTCGGAGCCTCAGGGGGAAGGTCTCCTCAGAGCCCCAGGGGGGAGGTCGCCTCGGAGCCCCAGGGGGAAGGTCGTCTCGGAGCCCCAGGGGGAAGGTCGTCTCGGAGCCACAGGGGGAAGGTCGTCTCGGAGCCTCAGGGGGAAGGTCTCCTCAGAGCCCCAGGGGGAAGGTCGTCTCGGAGCCCCAGGGGGGAGGTCGCCTCAGAGCCACAGGGGGAAGGTCTCCTCGGAGCCCCAGGGGGGAGGTCGCCTCAGAGCCCCAGGGGGGAGGTCGCCTCAGAGCCCCAGGGGGGAGGTCGCCTCGGAGCCCCAGGGGGGAGGTCGCCTCATAGCCCCAGGGGGGAGGTCGCCTCGGAGCCTCAGGGGGAGGTCGCCTCGGAGCCCCAGGGGGAGGTCTCCTCGGAGCCCCAGGGGGGAGGTTGCCTCGGAGCCACAGGGGGGAGGTCACCTCGGAGCCCCAGGGGGAGGTCGCCTCGGAGCCCCAGGGGGAGGTCGCCTCGGAGCCCCAGGGGGAGGTCACCTCGGAGCCCCAGGGGGAGGTCGCCTCAGAGCCCCAGGGGGGAGGTCGCCTCAGAGCCCCAGGGGGAGGTCGCCTCGGAGCCCCAGGGGGAAGGTCTCCTCAGAGCCCCAGGGGGAGGTCGCCTCGGAGCCTCAGGGGGGAGGTCTCCTCAGAGCCCCAGGGGGAGGTCGTCTCGGAGCCCCAGGGGGAGGTCACCTCGGAGCCCCAGGGGGAGGTCACCTCAGAGCCCCAGGGGGAGGTCGCCTCAGAGCCTCAGGGGGGAGGTCTCCTCAGATCCCCAGGGGGAGGTCGCCTCGGAGCCCCAGGGGGAAGGTCTCCTCGGAGCCCCAGGGGGAAGGTCTCCTCAGAGCCCCAGGGGGAGGTCGCCTCGGAGCCTCAGGGGGGAGGTCTCCTCAGAGCCCCAGGGGGGAGGTCGCCTCAGAGCCTCAGGGGGAGGTCTCCTCAGAGCCCCAGGGGGAGGTCGCCTCAGAGCCTCAGGGGGGAGGTCTCCTCAGAGCCCCAGGGGGAGGTCGCCTCAGAGCCTCAGGGGGGAGGTCTCCTCAGAGCCCCAGGGGGAGGTCGCCTCAGAGCCTCAGGGGGGAGGTCTCCTCAGAGCCTCAGGGGGGAGGTCTCCTCAGAGCCTCAGGGGGGAGGTCACCTCGGAGCCCCAGGGGGGAGGTCGCCTCAGAGCCCCAGGGGGAGGTCGCCTCAGAGCCCCAGGGGGAGGTCGCCGACCACCGGCCTAAGATATAGAGCTGCAGTTGTGTCCAGAATTGGTCATAGAGTGACACTATAGTAGGGATGAGTTAGAATCTTCGAATAGCCGTGCCAGTCTCCACATTCGATGTTTATGTCAGTCGAAAAATATTATTATTATATTTTATTTTCAAGTGAAGCAAACCATTCTTATTTAATTAATTCTAATATTTAGAGGCAGCCTAATTTTCATAGCCTAATCGATCTAAAAGATGCACATGCTACTGTTCCTGTTTGTTTATTAAAACCGGTTGATAGGCTGTTATTATTATAGGCTACGATGGTGAGCGGTGTCATTTTGATTTATTGTCGGTCAGCTGAGCCGATCAACGCTCTGAAGGATTATCTGAAGTGCCTATTTATGTGCAATACCCTTTGATTTGAATGATCCATCCATTCTATTAATACAGAATAACTGAATTTAACTGAGACTGAACATTTTAACTTAATTTAAACAGAAACAGAGAATAACAATTTCGTGTTTTTCCGCATTTTCGAATATTCAGTCTTAAGAACAGTAGACTATTCGAAAATGATTTGTCAGTCAGGCACGTCCCTGATTCATACTGTAGGGTTTTCTGCTCCTTCGCCCGCCGTGTTCATATATATCGTTATCCACACAAAGAGCGCCTGATCCGTTTTGTTTCTTTTATGTGAATAGTTTATTTACACGTGATTCATTACCAAACTTCTCCTCCATTGCAACATTACCCTCTGAACACCTTCTCCCTCAGTGACCCCTGACCCTCTGAACACCTTCTCCCTCAGTGACCCCTGACCCTCTGAACACCTTCTCCCTCAGTGACCCCTGACCCTCTGAACACCTTCTCCCTCAGTGACCCCTGACCCTCTGAACACCTTCTCCCTCAGTGACCTCTGACCCTCTGAACACCTTCTCCCTCAGTGACCCCTGACCCTCTGAACACCTTCTCCCTCAGTGACCTCTGACCCTCTGAACACCTTCTCCCTCAGTGACCCCTGACCCTCTGAACACCTTCTCCCTCAGTGACCCCTGACCCTCTGAACACCTTCTCCCTCAGTGACCCCTGACCCTCTGAACACCTTCTCCCTCAGTGACCCCTGACCCTCTGAACACCTTCTCCCTCAGTGACCCCTGACCCTCTGAACACCTTCTCCCTCGGTGCCCTCTGACCCTCTGAACACCTTCTCCCTCAGTGACCCCTGACCCTCTGAACACCTTCTCCCTCAGTGACCCCTGACCCTCTGAACACCTTCTCCCTCAGTGACCCCTGACCCTCTGAACACCTTCTCCCTCAGTGACCCCTGACCCTCTGAACACCTTCTCCCTCAGTGACCCCTGACCCTCTGAACACCTTCTCCCTCAGTGACCCCTGACCCCTGACCCTCTGAACACCTTCTCCCTCAGTGACCTCTGACCCTCTGAACACCTTCTCCCTCAGTGACCCCTGACCCTCTGAACACCTTCTCCCTCAGTGACCCCTGACCCTCTGAACACCTTCTCCCTCGGTGACCCCTGACCCTCTGAACACCTTCTCCCTCAGTGACCCCTGACCCTCTGAACACCTTCTCCCTCGGTGCCCTCTGACCCTCTGAACACCTTCTCCCTCAGTGACCCCTGACCCTCTGAACACCTTCTCCCTCAGTGACCCCTGACCCTCTGAACACCTTCTCCCTCAGTGACCCCTGACCCTCTGAACACCTTCTCCCTCAGTGACCCCTGACCCTCTGAACACCTTCTCCCTCAGTGACCTCTGACCCTCTGAACACCTTCTCCCTCAGTGACCCCTGACCCTCTGAACACCTTCTCCCTCAGTGACCTCTGACCCTCTGAACACCTTCTCCCTCGGTGCCCTCTGACCCTCTGAACACCTTCTCCCTCAGTGACCCCTGACCCTCTGAACACCTTCTCCCTCAGTGACCCCTGACCCTCTGAACACCTTCTCCCTCAGTGACCCCTGACCCTCTGAACACCTTCTCCCTCAGTGACCCCTGACCCTCTGAACACCTTCTCCCTCAGTGACCCCTGACCCCTGACCCTCTGAACACTGTGACGACCCCCACTCTACCTGCAATGGGGAGTCTTCTGACTCAGGCCATGTCCTCACGTATATGGATCTTTTGCCAAACGCACATTTTATTCCACGATTGGGCCTCTCATCCACACGTAAAGGGTGTTTTCAGAGACATAAACGGAGACTTTCTTAAACTCATTTTAAAGTGAAGATTTTCCAAAATATCCGTTCAGTGGATCCGTGCAGCCACTGTAAACGCATAGTCTAGATAAACGATGACGCCACAGCTCACTACGCATGCTCAGACTGTTGTTCCATCCATGGCAATACAATAGGCGCCCGTAGCCTTGAAGCGCACAGAGGCAATAAGATGGACAGCGCCTGGTGCTGAAATGTCATTCAAACTATCCTTACTTATATATGCGACGGCACGTGAACAGTACAATGCAATTAATGAATGTCTTGTTGTAATTAGTATATATAGTTTGTGATAAGGACTCGCCATATTTAGTTTCAGAATCCGTTGAATACATTGACATTGTATCTTTCCGTCGCCCAGTGCGCAGAAGTAAAGCATTAAATCGTGACATATCTAGATTGGTTGTTTCCTCTGGACTGCATCTAATCCACCGCTATATCTATCTATTTATTATCTACTGTATGTCAATATAGCCAATGGAAATGCTAGGAGTGGTGAAGTGGGCTGGGTGAACCAATCATTTCTCTGTCGTCCTGACCGCTCGTACCACCATGGTATTAGGGATATTGCTTATCGCCACCTGCTGGCCTGCATGCTTGTTGGAGCAATTCATATGCGTTTATGTGTTTGTGTCTGGATGGGGATTTTTTTTTAAACACTGTGGTGTGGACGGGGATTTTATTTTAAACGGAGCCTGAGAATATCCGTTTGGCAAAAGATCCATGTACGTGAGGACATGGCCTCAAAGAGCAGGTTGGAGTGGGTAGGTCGTTACCCCAATTTGAATCACCTGTGCAGTGCAGAGAGCTGCCTGCACACACAGTATATATGTTTCCCTTGTCTAAACCCTTCTGTCTGCTTCTCCCATCTGCTTTTCCACTTCAGACACCACAGGTTGTATCAGCCATCAAGTGAACCATCTTGGGATCCTTATCCATTCTGATACATACCTATTTGTTTATGCTTTTGTTGTTTAATGAATTATTGTTTTTAGATAGGATTAAATAAATCATTGTTGTTCTGAAGGATCAGATTAAACCGAATATATATATTTATTTATATATATATATTTAATTGTATTTGTATATCCCCTGATATCCCTTGTATATTCCTTGTACAATATGCATTGAATATCCCTTCTAGTCTACTGAACATCCCATAATAGTCTCCATTCTACCGGCGGCTAGGTGGTGTAGTGGACAAGTCACTCGCCACCAGTGTGGAGACGCTAGGATTCGCGTGTTCGAATCCAGCTCTCCACATTGTTTTTCAGTTTGGCTGGTCGTCCGCAGTAATACACATTGGCCGTATTACGGGGAGGGAAAACTGAAGGGTGGGGATCGAACGTTGTGAACAAGCGACTCCTACAAGTCGGTTGGTGCGCCTGCGCAGTAAAATCAGGAAGTGTCGGGGGCAGCGTGAGCCTCCCACGCGTTACTCCTCGACACTGAGAGGTCGAGCTGCGCAGGTGAAAAGATGCGACTGCTGTTACCTAAAGTACCGGAGGGGACTTGTGCTATGTATGACTTAGTCCACATTGCAGCCGGCTTGTGGGAGGCAAGAAACAGCGTTCGTGACAGGGGAGGGTTGAATTGGATGATACGAAATTGGGATGGGAGAAAAATATGGAAAAATGGGAGAAAAAGTGGATACAAAAAAAAAAAAATAGTCTCCATTCTACCATTGGACGAGACCTTGGTGCCAGGTCGCCATACCCCTCAGACCAGGTTCAATCGTACCGCTCAACATGTATGGACAAGTCCTAGTTCCGCGTAGGAATATGTCTACCGCACCACTAATGGTACTATTTGTTCATAGTGCGTATATATACTGCGCTATTAAAGTAGAGCTTTCTTTTAGTCCAGTTCCTTACCCTCCAACAGAGTGACAGACGCAAAAGCCTCCCCGCGAACCACGTGTGGGCAGTAAGGCCAATTCGGCCCAGTATCGGCATTGAGACATCGTGTATATTAATATTTGAATAGTCATATTTGGCACTATATCGTCGAGTTGGACGTATTCTATTAAGCTAATAATAGTCTATTCATATGTAGTGCCTCGTGCGGTAAGAGTTCTATAGTAATCAGCACCCCCATCGTTTCGGGCATCAGCTGGACGCTTATCCAGGGTGGTTGACCCCACGTGAAGCTGCACCCGAGGAGCTCCAGGCCAAAGAGCGAGTGGACCTGTATATTGGATTATTCTACCGACGACGGCTAGCCTTCCCCGGCTTGGATTATGCTTTGAGTACTTTGATTATTCTATGGATAAAGGCCAACACTGCGGTGTGTTGGAAATACCCCCCCCGGAGAGGACGACAGGTGAGAAGACGCTCTACACGACGAGGTCGCCTCACGTCTCTCCATCGTGGACCGGAGGACGCCGGCCACAGAGAGTCCAACTGCTTTCATCTGTGGATCGAGGATCGCTGGGCACCGGGTCGCACGACTGTGGGCTCTCCCAGGATACCCTCGGCCAGACGGGATACAGCCAGACTCTACCCCCCCCCCTCCAGCTGTCCTACAAGCAGTCGGAACCTTCCCCTAGTGTATCCAGCTATATAATCATTCAAGTATCATTGCTATTGTTCCCTAAATATTCCAGGTTGTATATTTGCTTCCTGCGCAATCAGAGATTGGACATTCGATATTGATCTACCTACGAATACTCATTTGCCATAAAAGTGCATACTATTTCAAATCATAAATGTAATTAAGTGATCGTTGTACATACCTTTTGCTATGTATTAAAACTCAAACTTTCGATTTGGTACATTTGTGTTGGATCCGTTTATCAGGTGGGAGTGTTCAACATATTCATACCTAGTACTGGGTGGCCAGAGTCTAAAGTACAAGAGGTAGTGGTAGTAAGTATCATATCTAACCATACAGTCAGGGAATTGTACCCCTCAGTTACAATTGGTCCTTCGAGCCGGAGGGTAATCAGTGTAATATTAATATAGTGTTATTAATATTAAAATGGCCTATGATGAACACTCCACGAAACGATCCTCCTAACCAACAACGCCCGCGGCGCAAACGACAGCTCCCTCAGTACCTAGAGGCTTACGCTGTCAGTCAACAACCTAGTCTTCTACCAACAGTAAACGCGGTAAAACTAGAAAGTAAAATTATGTCTAACCCTAACGACCAGGCTACCCCGACCATAGAGGCCCCTATGGGTTCTAACGTAACTGACCCAGCTCACGGTGGGGACCAGGGGGAACCAGACATGACTTTACACCCCGCCAATACCGAAGAAGTAGTCCCCGACGAGTCCCGGGAGGAAGACAACACTACCGAGAGAGAACTCGGCACGGAAGAAGATGAGGAGAGCACCGTGGAGATAGAGCTCCAAGACTCCGCACGGAGTACCCCAAGGGACGGCTCCCCTATACAACCGTCTTCTCCCAGCGAGGCAGAGAGGACACTACAGCAAGCATTCCTCGTCAGCCTGAAAGCCTCTACTGAACGCGATAGACTCCAGGGTGAACGCGATCGATTGCAGATACAGCAACGGAGCGAAGAAGAGCACATACGCCTGGAAATAAGACGCATTCAGATGGAAGAGAATATGGCAAGAGACCGGGCCGACGCCCAGCGCGCCGCCACCGGTGCCCAGAGAGAATCGGATCTCACCAAGCGCGAAGCCGAGCGCGACAGAGCACAAGCGCAACTAATAGAACAGCTGATCAGAAGGACAACACCCCCTCCCTCCACCAGAGGCTCCAGGAACTCGTCTAGACATCACTCCAGGGCGGCATCCCCTAGCCGAGTAAGCGACCCTGAACTTGACCAACAGACGAGGTTTATACCCCCCGCAGACCCCCTTCCCCAACCGGTCCAAGCGAGACCCAGCCACCGGGAAGGAGCAGCATACACTGCGGAGAGGCTAAATCAGAGACTACAAGCCCTGGATGACCTAACGGAAGACGAAGAGGAAGAGGAGGAGAACCACGCCCGACGACAGCACAGTACTCTACCGGACCAGGAGGTCCAGTACAGCCCAGGCTATACCCCCGCGGAGCTGCGCTACAGACCCCCGACGCTATTCACGGGTGAGCACGACGCACGACCCGCACCGAGGAACAGCACCTGGACCAGCGGGCCATGGTACACAGCCGGTACCAGCCCACGCCAAGGAGCAGGAGGAGACTCGCCTAGGAGGCCTCTCCCCCAACGCTCGCCGATGTATCAACAATCCGCGTCATACATTGGCACACCTATGGTACCAGACTTCACCCAGGAGAACCGGGCCCAGTATACGGAGCTCCGCATGTGTCTGGAGACAATGTTGGTGGATGTCATTGATGAACGCCATAAATACGCGATACTACTGAAGCATTTAAAGGTACCCCGCGCGCACAACATAGCGCTCGCCTACGCCACTTCCACGACCCCATACACCGCAGCGCTGGTAGCGTTGGACCAGAGATATGGACGTATATGGGAGTACGTGATCCAGGAGATCAGGCACATCGACCGCCTACCCCCAGCAACAGACAATCGAGCACTGGACGACCTGTCCATCAGAGTGCAGTCCCTAGTAGGGATGCTGGGAGCGCAGAGGGAAAAGGGTAGGCATGAACTATACGCCAACTCAAATGTAGAGAGGATCTTGGAGAAGCTACCGCCCGCCCGACAGGAGCGCTTTAGGCGGCAGAGACCACCGAGACCCTAATGGCCCCGAACCGAACCTCCTCGATCTAGCCGACTTCCTGGCGAGAGAAGTCAGCAGCTTACGGCTAGATACATTCGGACGGAGCACCCCTGGCTCCAGAGAAGGAACCAGGAGACTAAATGATGGAAGAAGATCGGTGACTGTCATGCACCAATCGGAGTCAGTGCCAAGCAGTAGGAGCCACAGTACCCCCTCAAGAAAGGAGAAGTGGAAGATAGTGTGCCCCTACTGTGAGAAAGAACACTGGCTGTCACAATGTGACTCATTCCCCAAGATGAATGCGGAGGAAGCGAGTCAATGGATAAAGTCCAACAGACGCTGTTTTCGCTGTGCGCGATCACACATGGCAGCCGAATGCCGCTTAAAGAAAAAGTGCAGTCGGTGCGATGGAGCCCATCTGGACATACTCCACGACAGTAACAGATGGCGGCCTCCACCCGCACCATCAAGCAGCAAAGCAAGCGTCATGTACATCGACCCCGCCAGCAGCAGCGGAGCCAGAGTGCTCTTAAAGGTAGTCCGTGTGACATTGAACTACCAGAATAAAGTCATGGACACTTACGCCGTCCTTGATGACGGGTCAGAGAAGACCCTTCTGCTCGCGTCCGCTGCGGCCCAGCTAGGGCTGCGGGGGAGCGAAAACCAAATGACAATTCGGACAATAAGAAGAGATTTGAAAACGATAAAGGGCGAGAATGTCTCATTCTCTATCGCAGCAAGCGGCCAGCCCGAGCGACGGTACAGGATTACAGACGCTTTCACCAGCCAAGAAATAGGACTCTCGCGGTACACATACCCCGTAGCCAAGCTGATGGAGAAATATGTACATCTACGCAAGCTACCGATCCCACTCATAGACGGTGCTACCCCGACACTGTTGATAGGCTCCGACCATGCAGACCTCATTGTCCCGATAGACCGGGTTCATACCGGACCCAGAGGCAGCAGTCGAGACCCGCCTAGGATGGACTCTCCAAGGCCCACTCGCCAAATCTCTCAACCGAACCACAGCCACTAGCTGTCTCCACTCCCGAGTCACAGAGGGAGACACCGCACTCCTGCAGCATGTAGAGAGGCTATGGACCTTAGAACAAATGCCCTTTAAGAACGAAAAGAAAGACATTCGCTCTAAAGACGACATCTACGCCATTAACCTCCTCGAGACGGGAACAAAGAGAGTCCCAGTCAGCGGCGTGCTGAGATACGCCACGCCACTCCTGCGGCGGGAAGGGATGCCTACCTTTCACGCAAAGAAAGACGCCACAGAGCGGTACCTACTAAACACAGAGCGGCGCTTAGCCAAGGACCCCGCCCAAGAAAGTGTATACCGCGCTGAGATTGAGAAGCTCATCACAGCGGGACACGTCACAAAGATTGACATTAAAGAGGCCGACCAGACGACTGAATCGTGGTACGTGCCCCACCACAAGGTTCATCACAACGGCAAAGACCGCATCGTGTTTAACTGCAGCTACCAGATCGGATCCCAACATCTGAATAAAGAGCTATTGCCCGGTCCTACACTCGGCCCCTCCCTACTAGGCGTACTACTCCGCTTCCGCCAGGACAAGGTGGCTATCAGCGGGGATATCAAAGGGATGTTCCTGCAGGTGAGATTAGTAGAGGAGGACAAGCCCCTGTTGCGGTTCCTATGGAGAGAGAGGCCAGGAGATGAGCACCCAGCCATCTACCAATGGGAAGTCCTCCCTTTCGGAACTACATGCAGCCCATGCTGTGCTACATTTGCACTACAGAGACATGTCGCAGAGGACCCAGCAGCGGACGAAGAGGTCCGACACAGTGTGAAGAACAGCTTCTACATAGATAACTGTCTACAAAGCGTTTCGACCCAGGAAGAAGCCGAGGCTCTCCTACTTAAACTCTGCGCCTCTCTGATCAAAGGCGGCTTTGATCTCAGGCAGTGGGCCAGCAGCGATCCGCACGTACTGCGCAGCCTCTCCTCCGAGGACAAGGCAGCGAGCAGCGAGACCTGGATGGCCACAATCCCAGGAGAAGCCCAAGAGATGACACTAGGACTAGTGTGGCGCTTCAAAACAGATTCGCTCCACTATAGACACAAACCCCTGACCACGGAGCAGGGAAGGTCGACGGCAATACCAACCACCAGACGGAGTGTGTACAGAACACTCGCCCGACAATATGACCCGTTAGGATGTATACTACCGTACACCACCAGGGCAAAGATGATTGTACGAGCATTGTGGGACAAGGACCAGGGCTGGGACGACCCCATTCCCGCACACCTTGCATCCACCTGGAGAGAGTGGGAGATGGAACTCCACTCACTCCCAGGCGTTAATATACGCCGAAGCTACTTCCCACCCACGGTGAGGCCAGAGACATGTAAAATGGATCTACACGTCTTCAGTGACGCCTCCGAGGTCGCCTACGGATCAGTAGCCTACTTGCGGGCCCAAGAAGAGGGGGGAGAGATCTACACAGCATTCATCCTCGCCCGCTCGAGAATAGCCCCACGCAAGCAACAGTCTATCCCACGTCTAGAACTCTGCGCAGCCCTCGCAGGAGCGCATCTAGCCACGCTCATCCAACGTGAGCTCACCATTCCGGTGCATAGAACAATCCTGTGGTCAGATTCCACGACAGTACTCGCCTGGATCAAATCGGATTCATGCAAATACAAAGTCTTCGTGGGAGTCAGAGTCACTGAGATTCAAGAGTTAACCGGAGAGTTAACCGGAGAAGCAAACTGGCGCTATGTTGATACAAAACACAACCCAGCTGACGTCATCACCCGGGGAATGTCCCTAGATGACTTAACCCGTCATAACATCTACAGTGACGGACCAGCATTCCTCAAGCTCCCGGAAGGAGATTGGCCCACGCCCACCCCGAGGGAAGCAAGTGACGAGGAGGCTGAGAATAAGAAACCCATGTTCTGTGGATTGAGCACTGTTGTCTCCGCAGACCCCAACATAGACGATTGCATTACCATAGAGAGTGCGCAGCAACGGACATTCCTGCGGCACCACCCAGAGATTAAGTCCCCCGCTGATATGTCAGCAGCTGACTACGAGGAAGCAGAACTGCTTCTACTGCAACGAGCCCAGAGAGACTCGTTCCCCGATGAACTAGACTGTCTACAGGGAGGAAAGCCCGTCCCATCAGACAGCAGATTGATTCATCTGGCCCCCGAGAGTGACACACATACCCTCATCAGAGTGGGTGGTCGCCCGCGGAGAGCCCCCAATTTACCGGATGACATTAAGTACCCGATCGTATTGAACAGCCGACACAAGGTCACAGAGCTGATTATAAAGAAATACGACGAGGATGTACACCACGCAGGAGCAGAGAGAGTCTTCGCGGAAATCAGACGTCGTTACTGGATACTTCAAGGAAGAGAGGCGGTGCGACGCTTCCAGCGAACCTGTCTAGACTGCCGAAAGTGGCGCGCGCAGCCCAGCATACCACGGATGGCTGACCTACCTCCATGTCGCCTCCGACTCGGCGACAAGCCATTCCACTCAACAGGCATGGACTGTTTTGGCCCGCTGCACATAAAGAAAGGAAGAGGCACCGAGAAGCGGTGGGGTATTGTATTCAAATGCATGACCACCAGAGCGATACATATCGAGCTCCTTCCGACCATGAGCGCAGACTCATTCCTTATGGCCTTCCGAAGATTCACATCACGGAAAGGAAAACCGTCTACATTATTGTCCGATCACGGGACAAACTTCAAAGGCGGAGAAAGAGAGCTGAGGGAGAGCTTCCAAGCTATGGGCCCAGAACTTAAGACCCACCTCGCTCCAGCCCAGATTGACTTCCAATTCAACCCCCCAAACGCACCCCACTTCGGTGGAACTTGGGAACGAGAAGTACGTTCTATAAAGACAGCCCTGTACGCAGTACTTGGGGCCCAGACTGTGGCGGAAGAAGTCCTAATGACAGTCCTCACGGAGATTGAGGGAGTATTGAACTCCAAGCCCCTCGGTTACGTCTCCAGTGATGTAGCAGATGTCGACCCAGTCACCCCCAACACCCTCCTGATGGGGCGGCTAGATCCCGCGTTACCCCAGACAATGTACCGGCCTGAAGAAGCGAACGGCCGACGAATGTGGAGGTACAGCCAAGTATTAGCCGACAAGTTTTGGAGCAGTTTCCTACTGCATTACCTACCGTCTCTACAGACCCGCCAGAAGTGGGTAAAAGAGAGAGACAATTTGACGGAAGGAACAGTCGTCATGATTATTGACCAGTCACTACCCAGAGCTATGTGGCCGGCTGGCCGCGTAAGCAAAGTGATCACCGGTGCCGATGGCAAGGTCCGAGCAGCTGAAGTACTCGTCCAGGGGCGCATTTACACCCGTCCTGTGGCGAGGCTCATAGAACTGCCCCGACTCCCAGACACAATCGATGATGACCATGACCCTATGACTTTGTGAGTTGACTGACCCTTACAGCGAACCCTTGAGTGGTAGACAGTGCGGTTAATCTGTCTCTGCTTAACTAATTGGGTTGGGACCAATTAGGGGGCGGCTGTTCTGAAGGATCAGATTAAACCGAATATATATATTTATTTATATATATATATTTAATTGTATTTGTATATCCCCTGATATCCCTTGTATATTCCTTGTACAATATGCATTGAATATCCCTTCTAGTCTACTGAACATCCCATAATAGTCTCCATTCTACCATTGGACGAGACCTTGGTGCCAGGTCGCCATACCCCTCAGACCAGGTTCAATCGTACCGCTCAACATGTATGGACAAGTCCTAGTTCCGCGTAGGAATATGTCTACCGCACCACTAATGGTACTATTTGTTCATAGTGCGTATATATACTGCGCTATTAAAGTAGAGCTTTCTTTTAGTCCAGTTCCTTACCCTCCAACAGAGTGACAGACGCAAAAGCCTCCCCGCGAACCACGTGTGGGCAGTAAGGCCAATTCGGCCCAGTATCGGCATTGAGACATCGTGTATATTAATATTTGAATAGTCATATTTGGCACTATATCGTCGAGTTGGACGTATTCTATTAAGCTAATAATAGTCTATTCATATGTAGTGCCTCGTGCGGTAAGAGTTCTATAGTAATCAGCACCCCCATCGTTTCGGGCATCAGCTGGACGCTTATCCAGGGTGGTTGACCCCACGTGAAGCTGCACCCGAGGAGCTCCAGGCCAAAGAGCGAGTGGACCTGTATATTGGATTATTCTACCGACGACGGCTAGCCTTCCCCGGCTTGGATTATGCTTTGAGTACTTTGATTATTCTATGGATAAAGGCCAACACTGCGGTGTGTTGGAAATACCCCCCCCGGAGAGGACGACAGGTGAGAAGACGCTCTACACGACGAGGTCGCCTCACGTCTCTCCATCGTGGACCGGAGGACGCCGGCCACAGAGAGTCCAACTGCTTTCATCTGTGGATCGAGGATCGCTGGGCACCGGGTCGCACGACTGTGGGCTCTCCCAGGATACCCTCGGCCAGACGGGATACAGCCAGACTCTACCCCCCCCCCCCTCCAGCTGTCCTACAAGCAGTCGGAACCTTCCCCTAGTGTATCCAGCTATATAATCATTCAAGTATCATTGCTATTGTTCCCTAAATATTCCAGGTTGTATATTTGCTTCCTGCGCAATCAGAGATTGGACATTCGATATTGATCTACCTACGAATACTCATTTGCCATAAAAGTGCATACTATTTCAAATCATAAATGTAATTAAGTGATCGTTGTACATACCTTTTGCTATGTATTAAAACTCAAACTTTCGATTTGGTACATTTGTGTTGGATCCGTTTATCAGGTGGGAGTGTTCAACATATTCATACCTAGTACTGGGTGGCCAGAGTCTAAAGTACAAGAGGTAGTGGTAGTAAGTATCATATCTAACCATACAGTCAGGGAATTGTACCCCTCAGTTACAATTGTTGTTAAATTGAACTCTCATGTGTTGACTTCCTTTATATGACAAACCTCTTCTGGTTCGTCATATATGGGGGCTCGTCCGTTTGAAGGACCTTTTGTGACACTTAGACATTGATTTGTTTGTAATTTGGCTTGGTTAGATTAGTATTAGTATTTGTGCTGGGTACTTTGGCTAGCGTTTGTGGTTGGTAATTTGACTGGCATTTGTGATTTGAGTTCCTGTTGGGACGATTTGTTTGGGCTCTGTCTGAGTATAGAAGGGCTCATTTGAAGAGGTATTTGGCTAATTGCTTCTTTGGACTAGTGTCTGTGGCCTGAGGGTTGCAGCTAGTATTGTATTTGTAGCCTGTTGGCTAGAATTTGTTTGTAGCCTAATTATTTGTATGCCAATGTTAGGGAGTGAGCACATGTGATTTGGTCTTTGTTATTGGGGTTTGATTGTTTAGTATTTGGGGGAAGTGGCAGTTTGTTTGTGCAGATTTCTTGTGGTGGAGATTTGTTACTTTGTTTTGTTTGTTTGTTATTGCTTGTGTTGAGGCTTTGGAGTTTGATGCCTTAATCATACAGTCTGTGTGTTTTGGGAACCAAAAATCCCCGGGTAGGCGAAGAGGGCAGGTTTCCAATAGGGGGACTTGTCTTGGTATTTTCTTTTTAGGCGGCCGCAAAAACGTAGGCAGAGACAGGCACAGGCATAGGCGCTTTTGTCCTCTCGGGAGCACGTCTCTGGCTCAGAGGAGTGGCTGTATAACCGGTACTTTTCTGCCCAGAGAGTTCTAGTGCATCAGTACCCCCTACAAGTAGTGGCACGAAGATTGAGGTTTTGAGGTAGTTAGTTAGTTAGTTAGGACCTGTGGTTAGTCAGGGGGGGAGGTTTCATTTGATCAGACTGTTTGTTTTTTTAATGGTATTCACGCTTCATTGTCCCAGCATAGGTTTTGTTTGTTTTGTAGGCCTGTGTCGTATGGCACTTTGTTTGTGAGTGCGGCTCACTTTGTTTAGGCCAATAGTGCACTATGGCACTCAGTTTTGAGCGGCAGAAGGAACTTCTGATACGGCAGCACAGACGAGAGTTGGCTTTACAAGAGGCAAAGCACAGACAAGAGTTCGCTTTGGAGGAGATTAGGCAGAAGGCTGAGCTTGCCGAATATATAGATCTGCAGCATAGGGAGCTGGATTTATTGTTTTCTCCTCGTCCACCATTGTCTGTGTTCCCTGTTTCTGTGCCTAACATTTCTCTCATTTCAGGTTTGGGAAGTGGTGTTATGCAGAGAGGTGTGCACGCTGGGTTGCCTGTAGTTGGTGTGGACATCGACCTGGGTAACAATCTTGCTGGGGTGCGGGTGTGGGCCGAGGGGCCTCTCCCAAGTGTAGTCACCCAAGACTCTCCTAGTCCAGCACCCCAAGACTCTCCTAGTTCAGAACCACAAGACTCTCCTAGTCCTATGTTTGACGGTGTTGACAATGACAACATATCAAATGTTGTCATTGAGCATCCAGCCTGTGCAGTGGCACAGGAAATGACAGCAACGTGTGATGCGCAGGGGGTTGCCCAAGGCGCGGATGTTGAGTCTGTTCATCTTAGTTTGGTTCTGCCTGACCCATTTCAGTCCATGTCACAGTCTGATTTGGCTACAGGGGTGGAAATTGATCCGGCTTGGGAAACACTGTTAGATACAGCCGTGCCATTTGAGAATATGGATGAGGCAAATGTTATCTCAAATGTTATTGCCGAAGGCGGAGATGCATTAACATGTGATCATGTGGACCTCCTGACGCCCACCACCTTTTGCCCATCTGAAGGGGGGGGGAATAATGGGGAATGCATTAATGTTTCTTTCTGTTCCACCTCTCCAGTGGCCGTTCCTGAGGAGGGACTGCCATTGCTCCTACTGGCTTCCAGAGAGGTCGCCCAGGAGGTCACAGGGTTTAGCCTTGATGACCTGAGGTTTGGTGAGAAAGTTGGTGGTCCCATGACTATTCAGAGTGAGATGGTTGGGAAGGAGAAAATGAAAACGGAAAAAAAGAGAAAGGAAAAGAGAACTGGAAAAAGAAAAAGAAGATAAAATCTCTTTATGGTCGTTGTGCTGAGATGGAGGATGTTGTTGTGCCCGCAACTTTCCAGCACCTGATGACATGCGTCTGGGCATGGTTGACCGTTTAAGTTTACGTCTGGGCATGGTTGACCATTTAAGTTTATGGTGACCTTATAGGGTTGACTATTGTTTTGATGTGCATCACCTTTTAACATTCTGTTCTTCTCGTCTCGTTTGCTCCCCCAATCTCTTCTGTCTCTTGTTCTCTTAATTTGCTTCTTAGGATCCTATGTTGCAGAGAGCGGAGGCAGGAGGGTGAGGGGAAAGGGTGACCGGTCCGCAGGGGTGTTGGAGATGATTTGTGGTGTTTTGTTTAACCCTTAATTGTACCCTTAATTCTTTGACTGTTGTATTATAAGCCTAGGGCTAATTTTGATAATGCACAAAGAGGCCTAACCCGAGGCCTAACCCTTAACCTATGTGGGGTATGCTTGATAGGTTGGTTGGAAACGCCATTTAGCTCTGTAGATAAAATATCCCTTTTTGGCCCATGTGTTTGATTGTTGACTTTTGTGCTTTGTAATTTGTATTTGTGTGCTCCTCTGGTGTGCAACTCTTGTTTTGCCTGGTTTGTCTGTTCCCCAATCCCTACTGTCTCCTGCTCTCTTAAAATAGCTACCTAGGGCCCTATGTTGCTGAGAGCGGAGGCAGGATGGTGAGGGGAATGGGTGAAGGGTAAACCTATGTTGAATTTGGGAAAAAGTATTATTGTTACATTTGGGTTAGTCACTTATAAATAAAAATGTAATTTTAACAGGGTAGAACCCTTGGCCCTCATTCATCAACGTGTTCTACACACAGATCTGTGCTTACCCTGTGCGTACGATCATTTCTAAGCAAAGAGTGGGATTCATCAATTTCGATTTGAACTTGACTCCGTGCTTACATCTACGCACAGGTCAGACCAGGCGTACCTGGCGCCCAGTGGTAGAATATATTATTACAACAAGGAAATGAGCTTCTGTGCATAATAACACTGGCATGTTCTGTACGAACCGTAGTTCATTATAGTTCATTGTAAAATAGCAACAGTAGTGTAATTATGGTCAAAACCCTATAAATAGCATTTGGAATAATAGATCTTTCTCTCAGAATGAATGCAGCATGGTTTATATAGCGCTATCGGAATATACGGGGTGTAGGCTACTGACTGACTGCGCTCCGCGTAGATTGATTGATTGATTGAAAAGTTTATTAACAGATTGCAGAATGGGTACAGTACAGTACAGCTCAGTACATACAATTGTTAATTGGGGATGCAGACCAACTTTCGTCTTGTTTACATCAGGGTCCCCCATTTTCAATTCATCATAAATCATAAAGCTCAACTCGTTATTATTTTGCGCAGACCGCAGAAACACGGGAACGTTTTGATTATATTTAAAAGGCTTTACGTTAAACGAAACAAGTGGAATTTCGAAGCTGTAAGCAGAATACAAGTCATATGAATATAGTGTTCTTCCCCCTTTTTACTGTATAAGAAAGAATAGAAAACGCATTGCAATGACACCAGATAGTGGACAGACTATGTATATGATGGGATTCAAGTTCGCGTTTTTGTTGATCATAGGCATGCTGTCAGAGTATGATATCAGAACATTTGTCGTCACAGATCATGTCCTAATAGAACATAGGCTATGGCATGGATCGTGATATTGTGTGGACTGTTATTATTACAGTCTGTACCGGTACCACCCATTGTGACAATAGCCTTGTGAGTCCCGCACACAAACATGATGGAATTCAAGTTCATGTATTGAAAGGCATCATACATGCAGTGAGATTCATTGCTACCCAATACTGACATCAAAATAGATTGTAGTATGCCTCTAGAAATCATATGCAGCAGGTAGAAAATTGACGGGAGATCCATCGCGATTTGGAATAAAATTGAGGAGAACTTTAATCCCTGGGTATTAATCAAACAACACGGGAAAAGGCAGTCATATTCCAGCGCGGTATTTATTAGTGTTTGCGCTGCCCAGGCAGCAATGGTTAATAGATATCATATCCGACATCACCGTAAGTGTACACGTCTGTCAGCCTGTCTCATGACACGCTTCCCTCGGCTTAGTCCATTTCTCCACATTTCATGGGTGTATTCCATTACCGTATATGGTTAATCGGGGCGTTTCTGGTATGCAAATACGTGAAAGCGTGCACGAGCCGCGGCGCAGAGCCAAGGTGGGATTCATCATGACAGGTGTGCGTAGAGCCTGCGTACGCACGTGTGATGAATCCCGACTTCCCTGTGCGTACACTAGTTCTACATTCCGTGCTTACGTGTGGAAATAGAACATGTTCTACGTCCACATTGATGAATGAGGGCCCTTGTCTTTAGGGGGAGGGTGTGACGACCCCCACTCTACCTGCAATGGGGAGTCTTCTGACTCAAAGAGCAGGTTGGAGTGGGTAGGTCGTTACCCCAATTTGAATCACCTGTGCAGTGCAGAGAGCTGCCTGCACACACAGTATATATGTTTCCCTTGTCTAAACCCTTCTGTCTGCTTCTCCCATCTGCTTTTCCACTTCAGACACCACAGGTTGTATCAGCCATCAAGTGAACCATCTTGGGATCCTTATCCATTCTGATACATACCTATTTGTTTATGCTTTTGTTGTTTAATCAATTATTGTTTTTAGATAGGATTAAATAAATCATTGTTGTTAAATTGAACTCTCATGTGTTGACTTCCTTTATATGACAAACCTCTTCTGGTTCGTCATAACACCTTCTCCCTCAGTGCACGCTGACCTCTGACCCTCTGAACACCTTCTCCCTCAGTGCCCTCTGACCGCTGACAGCTAAGTACCTTCTCGGCTTCCCGCCGCTGCGTCCTACTATCGCGTGTTTCACGTATTGCACGTACAAAAATAAACATAAATCTTATAATAGAGGTGCACCACATTTCAATACAAAACATGTACTATGAAGAACGCATACTCATTTTAACATAAACATAATATCATAACAAACATAACATGATCTTATTCCTTGACATGAGAACCTATATCTCAACACATACAGAGTGAGGGTGAACGATTAATCGATTTTAAATCGAAATCGTGATTTTTTTTTTATTTTAATTATTTTAACCAGGAAGTCCCATTGAGATAAAAGATCTCCTTTGCAAGTTGTTGTTATTGTTGCAGGAACGGTTTGGGAGAGGGAGGTAAGGGGTTTTAGATTGTGTGTTGTGAAGTTTAGACTTCAGAGAGGGAGAGTAAAGTACAGAAAAAAGTAGGGCTGTCAAAATGAATGCTTTAACTTTGGAGATTCATTTAAATGAATTAAAGCATTAAAATAAATTAATCTATGGAGCGAAAAATCTTCAACGTTCTGAACTTTCAGCAGTATATTTGCTTGTTCTTTTTTTGCATCGACTCATGCACCTTTTTGAAAATCATCTGACATCGAACACATTTTTGTTGTTAATATGATTTATATTACTATTAAAATACTATTAAAATAGTATTTGAATCTAAATATACTTTCTTTGTGTTGATTTTACATTAATTCCATGATTTTACTCAAGTAAATATCTGTTACAAGCTTTGGTCTTAAATCGAAAAATGCTATTTTTAATCTAGATTAATTACAGAAAATTGTGAGATTAATTAGTTAATTTTTTTTTAATCTATTAACAGCACTAAAAAAAGGTACTGTTGGGTACCGGTATCGATTCCCAGGTAAAAAGAAACATTTTCAGGCTCTGTGTCCCGAACAGACCCACCGTGACTGTAGGCCAGATGCAAGCCGCATTTTACAATAAACCTCTGTGGGGCTGCTTAAAAAAATAATTATAATCGAAAATTTTATCGCAATCGCAATATCTGTCAGAAAAATCGCAATTAGATTATTTCCCAAAATTGTGCAGCCCATGACACTACACATACAGTACTCACTTTCATTGGTGGTGAACTCACTGTCCCGGGCTTTGACGGATCGCATGAAATCAGCGGCGACTATCATTGGCGTGAAGCAAATGTCACAGTCATATTTCCTCACCAAGGACCTGAACGCCAACCTGAGGGATTTATCAAGACACACAATAATGAAAAGCAGGCAAACCTCCATTACACAACATTGATTTCCAAGCGTGTCTTGTGATTGGACAGGAGGTATGCCGTGATCACTTATAATAATAACTAGGGATGTCCGATATTATCGGCCGACCGATATTATCGGCCGATATCGGCAGTAAAATGTGATATCGGAAAATATCGGTATCGGTTTAAAAAAACAAAAAAACAATAACAATATTTGTTATATATATATCCAGTGAAATTATTAGTTACCTGAAATTATTCCGTTTTTTGGGGGGGGGAAACCCTGCATATATCGGTATCGGTTGATATCGGTATCGGAAATTAAGAGTTGGACAATATCGGAATATCGGTATCGGTAAAAAAGCCAATATCGAGCATCCCTAATAATAACCACAATATGCGGCAACACAACCAAAACCGGATTCTTTAACAGTGTGCATTTTTGTGTGTGTTTAGAGGCAGAACTTAAAAGATTTGATGTAAATGGTATGTTTTTGTTAATAAGTGTTAAATAGCCTTCTAGCTTAAATAGCATTCTGACAGCCATTACTGATATAGAGTGTCGGTTGTGTGATGGTAAATGGTTAACCTTCTGTCGTGTGGCAGTGAAAGGGTTAACCTTCTGTGTATTGTCGCAGTGAAATGGCTAACCGTTTTCGTAGTGCAGCAGTGAACGGGTTAAAATGAGTGTTAAGTAGTTCTATATTCCAACAGCCATAACTGATATAGTGTCTGGTCAGTAACGTGGGTCTCCCAGTCCCTCTGCTCTGCAGTAAACAGCCATCACTGATATAGAGTGTCTGGTCAGTAACATGGGTCTCCCAGTCCCTCTGCTCTGCAGTAAACAGTCATCACTGATATAGAGTGTCTGGTCAGTAACATGGGTCTCCCAGTCCCTCTGCTCTGCAGTAAACAGCCATCACTGATATAGAGTGTCTGGTCAGTAACATGGGTCTCCCAGTCCCTCTGCTCTGCAGTAAACAGTCATCACTGATATAGAGTGTCTGGTCAGTAACATGGGTCTCCCAGTCCCTCTGCTCTGCAGTAAACAGCCATCACTGATATAGAGTGTCTGGTCAGTAACATGGGTCTCCCAGTCCCTCTGCTCTGCAGTAAACAGTCATCACTGATATAGAGTGTCTGGTCAGTAACATGGTTCTCCCAGTCCCTCCGCTCTGCGGTAAACAGAAAATAAATGTTCTGGTATCTCGTTCTTACTTTATCCAATCAAGAGAGAGAACCCTAGATATTTGAACTTCAAGTTCAATAAATCTTGTTAAGCCAAATTATCTTACTGCACTGGCAGACACAGACGCAGATTTTTTGCAGGGGGAGTTCTCCCTCCTGACTGGATGAAGTGAGAACAGAAAATATATTTTCTGTTTACTGCAGAGTGGAGGGACTGGGACACCCATGTTGTTACTGACCAAACACTCTATAATACTAGTGATGGCTGTCGGAATGTAGAGCTATTATTTTAACAACTGTATTTTCAACAAACAAAAAAATACCACTTATAGCACCTTTAACACTTTCAGTGCCACTCACGAGATTTCTCTGTTTTTTTTTTAGGTGGTTGCATGCCACTCACGAGATTTCTCGGAATTATTATTATTATTTTTTTGCGATCTGAAAAATTATTGCATCACCCGAGCCTACCCGAGTATAGCCGAGGGGCGCCGGCGATCACTGTGGAAAAAAGCGCCCCCTGTCGTCTCCCAGATGACATAAGTGATTTTGGAATGGACTCAATGAAAATGAATGCGGAAAAAAATCCGGTACTCCACATTTTCCAGTTCACTGATCCAGCCGGGGTTACTAGAGTTCATTCTGGAGCCTCAGATCCCCGCGGATTGATTGATTGATTGAAAACTTTATTAACAGATTGCAGAATGGGTACAATACAGTACAGCTCAATACACACAATTGTTAAGGGGATGCAGACCAGAGAAAGTCTTTCGTCTTGTTTACACCAGGGTCCCCCATTTTCAATTCATCAGGACATATATGACATACATGACATACAGATAGTCAGTACTGCTACATCTATACATTTATGACATACCAGATTTGCAAATACAGTACTGTTTGTGATACAGAAGGAGTCAAGAAAAGGGAGTATATACATTTGACGTAGAAACTGTACATTGGAGGAGGTTGGGTGGGGGGGGTTGGGTACACTGGGATATTGACAACCATACTGGGTAATTTACATTGGAGGTGGTTGGGGGGGGGGGGGGGGGGCACACTGTATAAACAAGCAAAACTGTACATTGAGGGGGGGGGGAGACTCTGTACAAACAAACAAAATTGTACATTGGACTATTGACAAAACCATACTAGGTAAATGACTGTACATTGGAGGGGGTTGGGTTAGGATATTTACAGGGGCCAGTGTTGAATTGCAGTCTCCCGTAGGTGTCTCTTGAGAGAGGTTTTGAAAGTGGGTAGTGATCCACATTCCTTTACAGCTTTGGGTAGGGCGTTCCACATTGATGTGGCATAATTGCGAAACGTGTTTAGTCCCTTATTTGAGCCGAATCTGGGTTTAACATGATTTGTGGAGCTCCCTCTGGTGTTGTGATCGTGGTATTCACTGACCTTTGGGAAGTATTTTGCCATGTACATGGGTACCTTGGTCGTGTAGTGTATCTTGTAGACCAGGCCCATTGCAAGTTGCTGTACTCTGTCATCTACTCTAAGCCATCCTAGGTTGTCAAAGTGGGCAGGGGTGAGGTGGGTTCTAGGAGTAAGGTCAAGCAGTAGTCTGACCAGTTTGTTTTGAGATGTTTGTAATTTTGTTTTTAGCGCCTTTGAGGTGCTTTGGTACCATGAGGTGCAAGCATAGTCGTAGTACCCCTGAATGAGTGCTCCTGCCAGAGTCTTCAGGGTATTCTTGTTTACCAGAGAGGAGATCCGGTACAAGAATCGAGTTCGTTGGTTGACTTTTTTTATTACATTGGATGCCATTTTGTCACAGGAGAGATTAGCCTCTAGGATGGAACCCAGGTAGGTAATTTCATCTTTCCTTGTGACAATATTGTCACCCACTGTAACTGAGAAGCCGTCGGTCTTGCTGAGTTTGTTATTTGAACCGAAGAGAATGGACTCTGTTTTGCCCATGTGTAATGATAGTTTGTTATCAGCGAGCCATATGCAGATTCTGCCTAGTTCCGAGCTGAGGGTTTTTTCAACCTGTAACTTGTTCTTGTCAGAGACCAGCAGGGCTGAGTCGTCCGCAAACAGGAACAAGTTGCAGTCACAAGCTGACGACATGTCATTTGCATAAATTAGGAACAGTAGCGGTCCTAGTATGCTTCCTTGTGGAACACCACAGCTCACTGTGAGAGGGGGGGATAGGGTACCGTTTACCTCCACCATCTGTTCCCTCCCCTCAAGGTAGGATTGCATCCAGCTCACTGATAGACTATCAAAACCAATTGCTTTTAGCTTGTCAATCAGAATGGAGTGATTGACCGTGTCAAAGGCCTTTTGTAGGTCCAGCATGACCATGCCGCAGTATTTGCCTGCGTCCACCTCTTGTTTGATGTGGTCATTCAAATAGAGAAGGCATGTGTCAGTGGAGTGGGATGTTCTGAAGCCAGATTGGAATTCGTAGATTAGATTCTTTTCCGCTAGGTACTTTTCGACCTGTTCGTAGACTATTTTTTCCATGACTTTCGAGATGGAGGTGAGAATAGAAACAGGGCGGTAGTTGCCTGGGTCTAATTTGCTGCCCTTTTTGTGCAGAGGGGTCACCCTCGCAATTTTGAAGTCCTTGGGGACGTGTCCCTGTTTTATGGAGAGGTTTATTATGTGTGTGATGATTGGGGTGATGGCGGCTGCTGAGTCTCTGAGGAATTTGGAGGGGATGTTGTCATGGCCAGTGGCCTTGTTAGGTTGGAGGGCGCTCAGTTTATTGAGTACCTCATCTGTTGTTACCATTTCCAGCTTGAAGTCGTCCTTGCGGACCCCTAGGTTTTTGTAGTAAGCTACTATGTGTTCTACCCCATAAAGCCCTGAGTGGGAGGGTAGTTTGTTTACCAGTGTTGTGGCTATGTTTGTGAAGAAAATGTTTAAGTAATTGGCTATATCCAGCTTGTCTGTGATGAGCGTGTTGTCCGTTTTTATGTTTGTTTGAGAATCTGGTTTTAAGTTTTTTACTGCATCCTAGTTGATTATTGAGTAATTTCCAAAGTTCACGTGGTTTGTTTTTGTTTTCCTCAGTTTTGTCATTGATGAAATTCTTTTTTGCAGTTTTGATCATGGAGTTTACGTCGTTTCTTAGTCTGTTTCTTTCTAGTTTGAGTTCAGTCACGTGGGCTTGGAGTTCACTGCTCGTGCTTTTAGTAAGCTTTGACTGACTTTTACGAAACTCAGAGCATTTTTTGTCTCTGGTTTTCATAGCGGCCAGTATTTCGGAGTGCATCCACGGCTCAGCGCGATTTTTTACCCTGGTGGTTCTTAGGGGGGCCATGTCGTTTAGTATTGTTGAGAATTTGGTTTTGAAACCAAGCCATGTTTCTTCAACCAGTGTACCATTGAGTTCATCTGACCAGTCCAGGCTCTCCAGTTCAAGGTTAAAGGCCTCGCTAGAGTAGGTTTTGAGGTCTCTAGATGTGACTGTTTTGTGGCAGCCAGCCTTTTGTTTTAGTTTTTTGCGGGTACAGAATATCATATAATGATCACTTAACCCGCATGCTATAACCCCTTTCTTGGAGATCTTGGACTTGTCGGAGGTCAGAATGAGGTCAATGGTAGTCTGAGTTGATTCACATACACGTGTGGGTTGGGTGATTAGCTGGCTGAGGCCGTGCAGATCACAAAACCTACTGAATGACTTGAAGACGGGTGCATCTTTTCGTTGCATATCCGTGTTCCAGTCTCTCTCTTCTACTGTATCGCGTTGGATCCATACACGTATCGATTTTTTCGAATGGTGATCAGGAATTGGAATATACCAGTTGGATACCATCTGATGTCAGGTAAGGACTCTATGTTATCAGTGGTAGGATAATCAGAGTAAGTTTGATGAAGTTATAAGCTGTTTTGTGAAATGTCCTCTTTCGGTTTCTATGTAAAAGTCCGTGAGGAAATCAACGGAGCGATCATCAGTGCGCGGCCGTAATGTGCGTGCGTGCACGTATAATATTGATCATCTAGCATTTATTTGAAAACGATTCATAAAAAGGCCGACGAATATCAACGTTGTGGACAGGGGAGGAAACTAACTTTTTGGCTTACCAGCCAAACAGATTTTTTACCAGACAAAAAAAATCGCTAATTGTGATAATTACTTCTTTGTATGTCTTCGTCTAAATAGATTTTCAATCATAGTAAAATAATCACACCGTGTCTCTACTCTTTAAAATATGTATTAGCATAAAACATTAATCTCTACTCTTCACAATATTAGCATAAAACATATTAACATGAAAGAGGTATCTATTCTGGACTGGGTTGGGCTGAACTGGGCAGTGAAAGATGCTGGGTTGGACTGGGTTGGGCAGTGAAAGAAAAAAACCGAAGTATGTTGTGAAGTGTATAGATAGATGTGAAATATATAGATGTAGCAGTAGTCTATCTGTATGTCATATGTTATGATGAATTGAAAATGCCGTACTGTATTGTACCCATTCTGCAATCTGTTAATAAAGTTTTCAATCAATCAAGTTAACTTTGAACCTCGGTTGTCAAGCCTCGTCAATGTTGTGTATGTATCTGGGTAGGCACACTGTGCCTTTAAGACAGCACGGTGGTCTTACGACAGTACCGTCAAGTGTTGTGATAACGTCAGTTGGGTTGGTGTGCTGTTGTACACAGTGCACTGGTTGAGCTTAGCTAGCCCCTTTCGTGACTGCGATGTGCAAGCCAGGGGCTTTTGAGCATGAAATAAAATGTCTAACCTTACGTCGTAGTCCGGTGCTTTTTTGGAAACATTATAGTCATAACAGATACACCTAGCTGGCTGCTTTGAGCACACGGGCCTAACGTTAGCTAGCAAGCAGCTATCGCTAAAACTAGAAGCTAACCACTGTATACATTTCCAGTAGACTAACATTACACCTCTGTGATTTAAATGTGTCCTTAGTAACTTATACTCGAGGGTTGTACTAGGGTTGGATGCAGTTCCCCGTTGGTCAGTCTGTCTGTTTTCCATCTTCTGCTGTGTTTAACGTTATCCGTTTGAGAGTGCTCCTGATGGCTAGCCTAGTAACGCAGGACTTTTATCATTATATGTCCGTGGGTTGGCCAGTACTGCGCAAACTTTTATTAAACATTATATGCACTGTCAACTAAAGCGAGCACTCAGAAGACGCGCACCGTTTGCCAGTGCAGTGATTGCAGAATGTTTTTTTTTTTGTATACTCGCCAGACTGGCGAGTGGTCTTCATGAATCACTCGCCAAACGTAAAAAATACTCGCATTTGGCGAGTAAAGTGGCCTAATTTCCTCCCCTGGTTGTGGAATATTCCACTAAAAGACGATTTTCATAGAATGCTCCAGAATTAGCTGTTTTTTATATCAAAACGGGGGCTTTTCTAACTGCTCTGAAACGGCAACGACGCGATAAAAAAACAATCTGCCTTCACAGCACTGACTGGAAAATAGTATTTGATAATGCGATGGGCAGATTAGACACATAGCCATAATTTAAAACATAGTGTAACTGAGGGGTACAATTCCCTGACTGTATTACTAGATATGATACTTACTACCACTACCTTTGTACTTAATATTCGGCCACCCAGTACACGGCATAAATATATTATGATGAACACTGTCACGTAGATGAAACGGATCCAACACAAATGTACGAATTAGAAATAGGTCTTTATTTCTACACAGCGATGGTGTGTAGAGCAAGCACTTAATCAAATCAATCACATTTATGAATGGGAATTAGTATGCACTTTTATGGCAAGAGTATTCGTCGGTATATCAATAGAGAATGTCCAATCTCTGAAGGCGCAGGTGGTACATATACGACCTGGAATAGTTTAAGGAATAACAGCAATGATACTTTAATGATTATATACTGGATACACTAGGGGGGGTTAATCCGGTCGCTTGTAAGCCGACAGGAGTAGGAAGGGGGGGGGGGGGTAGAATCCGGCTGCCTCATCCGGCCAAGGGTATCCCAGGTGAACCCACTGTAGTGCCGTTCAATGCGCCGGCGATCCTTGGACCACAGATGAAAGCAGATGGACTCTTTGTGGGCCGGCTTCCTCCGGTCCACGGAGGAGAGACGTGAAGCGACCTCGTCTTGCAGAGCGTCTCCTCACCTTGCGTCCTCTCCAGGGGGGGGGGGGTTCCAACACACGGCAGTGTCGGGGGTCTTTATCCATGGAATAATCAATGTATACAAAGCATAATCCGTGCCTGGGAAGGCGGGCTGTCGTCGGTAGAATAATCCGGTATACAGGTCCACTCGCTCGTCGGCTCTGGGGCTCCTCGGGTGCAGCTTCACGTGGGGTCAACCACCCTGGATAAGCAGCCAGTTCTCTGCCCGAAACGATGGGGTACTGACTACGGTAGTATTCTCACCGCACGAAGCACTATATATTAACAGACTATTATTAGCTTAATAGACTACGTCCAACTCGACGATATAGTGCCAAATATGACTATTCAAATATTAATATACACGATGTCTCAATACCGATGGTAGGCGAACTTGGCCTTACTCCCACACGTGGCGTCGCGGGGAGGCTTTACGTCTGTGACTCTATTGGAGGGTGAGAAACTGGACTGAAAAGAAAGTCCTACTTTAGTAGCGCAGTATATATACGCACTATGAACAAATAGTCCCATTAGTGGTGCGGTAGCCAGATTCCTACGCGGAACTAGGACTTGTTCGTACATGTGGAGCGGTACGTTTGAACTGGGTCTGAGGGGTATGGCAGCCTGGCACCAAGGTCTCGACCAATAGTAGAATGGAGACTATTATGGGATGTTCAGTAGGCTAGAATGGATATTCAATGCATATTGTACAAGGAATATACAAGGGATATCAAGGAATATTAGAGAATATACAAATACAATTAAATATATATATATAAATAAATATATATATTCGGTTTAATCTGGCCCTTCACAACACATAGATTAGGCGATATTAACGTTAACATTGGCGCCGATGGTGGCATTCAAGCGGTAAAATGGAAAACCAGGCGTTGCGCTGAAAGTGTTAAGAATGTATACCTATTTACATGCAAATTAGCATTTTATTATAGCGGTGCATTGAAATGCTGATTCAGCATTTAACTGTTATTCCCAGAAAATCTGTCATCATAGTCACCTGTTCTAATTTCAGTTAAGCTATACGACATCACAGAATAGCAAGCTAGTCGCTTCCCTCTTCATATTTTCAACAGTTCCAGCAACACCCTGCTACATACAGTACACCACACCCCTGGGATCTACTGAGTCCAACCACAATCTTCTACAGAAGGGAGACCGAGTAGCTCCTGTGAAGCAGTCGAGTATTAAGTGCCTTGCTCAAGGGCTGGCAACTATCTGTATTTAGTGTGTGCGCTTATTTCATAGCACACCTTTATTTCAACTTGTGAGACACTGGGGTTAGTTTACCCTCATTTACAGCGACGACAAGCTTACAAAACAAAGACACAGTTAATAGGAGATTAATACATACAGGCACAACAAATACGAATAAACAATATAAGTATTTAGGGTCAGTTTGGAGGGCATTCCAGCAGGTGTTGGAAGCATCAAAGGAAAAAGCAATTTTAGGAAAACTAAGAACCAACCAGTCATTTGAACATGTAGAATAGGTTCCAAGATTTCATTCCAACTGTGTTGTGATGTAAGGGAGACGGTTACCAATAAGGGCTTTACTAAAAATAAAAAATAAAAAGGATTCCCATGATAGTTAAACCTTTATACCAGAGAAGGCTATCTAACCTTTTCATAAAGGACACAGTGGTGGGTGTCAGACATACAGTACGTCTGTCATCACCAGTAATACATCTGAGGGCACAATGAGAGACAGAGTCCAGAGAGATGATGCCACCATGGTCCAAGAACAAGATCGATAAGAAAACAGCTTCACCAATCCTCTCTCTACTGATCACGGGGAAGCTGGATCTATTTCTGTACAGGAAGACAGTTTTCTGTAGCAGTTTACGATGATATATATATATATATAAGTATTTCATCATAATAATCAACACTCCTGGCTCTGGAGAAGAACAGCAGTATATGCATTGAGGACTCGATTTAAGATTGATAAAACAAGAGTCCTTCCTAAAAGATGACCTAACCCGATTTGATTGATTGATTGAACATTTTTATTTAACAGATTGCAGAATGGGTACAATACAGTACGGCTCAATACACACAAGTGTTAAGGGGATGCAGACCAGAGAAAGACTTTCGTCTTGTTTACATCAGGGTCCCTCATTTTCAATTCATAGTGACATTTATGACAGATAGTTATGATGAATTGAAAATGGGGGACCCTGATGTAAACAAGACGAAAGTCTTTCTCTGGTCTGCATCCCCTTAACAATTGTCTGTATTGAGCTGTACTGTTTGTACCCATTCTGCAATCTGTTAATAAAGTTTTCAATCAATCAATCAATCAATCAATCAATCAATCAATCAATCAGTCAAACAGTAGTTACACTGTTTAGTAGTTACTGGTCTGCATCCCCTTAACAATTGTGT
Source organism: Notolepis coatsorum (assembly GCF_963971535.1). Taxonomy (NCBI): domain Eukaryota; kingdom Metazoa; phylum Chordata; class Actinopteri; order Aulopiformes; family Paralepididae; genus Notolepis; species Notolepis coatsorum. Next base: position 369,669 of record NW_028174886.1, on the reverse strand, counting down.
GTATTGAGCTGTACTGTATTGTACCCATTCTGCAATCTGTTAATAAAGTTTTCAATCAATCAATCAATCAATCAATCAATCAATCACACTCTACATCGATCTTGTTGTCAATATATGAATCGTTTGTAGTAAATGTAGAGTTATAAGGTGAGTCTCTCCAGGCTCGTTGAACTTACTTTGAATACCGAACCATGGGGGCGCAGATCTTCAACACTTTGCCTTTTTCGAACACGTCCATCACATTATTATTAATATTAGCGTTATTATTACTACTGGATGATGTCTTCATCGTGTCCTCCGTCCACAGAGAGCGGTGTTACAGAAACAGGGCAGCTGAGCTAACAACATACCTTAACACGATGACAGCTACTGAGTGATCTAGCTGTAGTTATTAGAGTTACTGTTGTTGTTTCATTAGAGACATGTTTATAAACAGCACCAACACGCGGCGCTAACGTGTGGAGGGCGTGTTCTCGCGATAGTTCCCGTCATCATGACCTCTGAACCATACAGCCACGTCATCATGACCTCTGAACTATACAGCTCACGTCGGATAATTTTTTTTATTTATTTATTTTTATGGTTTATTTTAACTAAAGTTTCTGAATATTCACCCAAATAAAAACTATTGACTGATAAGAGCTGAATACTTTGTTTTGCTAGCGAGATAGAAACATCCATATTGTCGAAGTCAACCTCCTGTCTGTCTAATAACTCTCTGTCTAAGTGCATCATGTCTACGGCTTGTTGGGGAAACATGCACTTTAGAATCACCGGAAAGGCTTTCGAAATAGTGAAATGCCACGTTGGCCTCAATATTTTCAAAACAAATGATATGAAAATGTTATGAAATGAACAAGAATGTGATAAAAATATGTAATAAAAACGGAGCTCAACGCAGACATTTGATGATGGTAGAAATCCGTTTGTTTCCCCCAATACCAAGATGGCGGCGGTCTCGTGACGTCAGAGTGTCTTCGAGAATCCATGGAATACAGTTGACGTCACGTATTTCCCTAAACCACTTGGATCCCCCAGAAGCCTCCTCACCAGGAAGTGGAGTGCTGCTGCGGAGAGTCTGGATCCCCCAGAAGCCTCCTCACCAGGAAGTGGAGTGCTGCTGCAGAGAGTCTGGTTGTGTCTTCAGGATGATGGAGGAGGACGAGCTGGAGTTAGCTGAGGATTTGGAGGCTATTTTGCATCTTACTCCTGAGGTGCAATTAGCAATCGAGCAGGTATGTTAATGTTAGATGTGTAGTCAGCTGTTCTCTCTCTCTGTGACAGCTAGCCTTCTCTCTCTCTCTCTCTCTCTCTCTCTCTCTCTCTCTCTCTCTCTCTCTCTCTCTCTCTCTCTCTCTCTCTCTCTCTCTCTCTCTCTCTCTCTCTCTCTCTCTCTCTCTCTCTCTCTCTCTGTGACAGCTAGCTGCTCAGACAGCAGTCCGACATACAGCAGTTTCTTCAAATGTATATACTCTCTTTTTTTTACTCTTTTAGTATCACAAACAGTACTGTATTTGCAAATCTGGTATGTCATAAATTTATAGATGTAGCAGTACTGTCTATCTGTATGTCATTATGTCATATAATAGGCTGTAGAAAAGGAAGATGACCATCTCTCATATTTCCAGCAGGGGGCGCTCGAAGCGCAGTAACGTTAAGTGTCAAATATTTGTTGACATCCTTTATTTAGCTTCTTCCAGGGAGTCAGGCTCATTCTAAGGGTTGTTTGTATGGATAGCAAAGAGTCATCTAATTCATTTAAAATGTAGCGTAATCTCTTGATGAATAGCGTTTTTAAATGCGTACACAGATCTGTAAATCTGTAGGCTACATAGATCTGTAAATGCATACACATATCTGTAAATGAGTACACAGATCTGTTGATGTCTATATCATCAGTTACAAGTTTTTATATGCATGATTTTGTTACACTTCTGCCGTGGCAGAGATCTGCAGCCTGTAGTGATTTACACCGGTGTGGAGATTTGTCTGTAACTCCACCAGTGACTGTAAGACCAGAAGTAGAATTCCTTATTTAAGCTAGCTTGGCATGAGCTGACTTCTGTTTTAGAGGAGCGGAGATATACTGATAAAGCGTGTTCAGCTTTATCAACCTTTTTAATGAATGAACCCCAATCTTAATTTTGGGATTTTTGACAAAATTGACATAACATTATCGCTAGCTAGTTAGATAACACTGGGATAACATCACCATAACAGTAAAATAGACTGTCTTCACGACAGAAAAGTGACAGATGTAAAAAATATTCTCTCAAACCCATGCTCTCTCTGTATAAACAGGCCCTCAAGGTGCTGGACCGAACACCATATATACTTACTACCACTGTCACATCCTCAGCAAGTACAGAATCCTCAGCTGGGAAAACCTGACTAAATACACTGATGCCTGCCTACTGTTCAAGATCTTAAATGGCAAGGCCCCTCCACCTCTCAGTACTTTTGTCAAACAAAAAACATCTCATAATAGGTCCACAGGATCTACCCAGAGAGGGGACTGCACTGTGCTGTTTAGGTCCAGCTCTACCCAGAGAGGGGACTGTACTGTGCTGTTTAGGTCCAGCTCCTTCAGTCAGTCCTGTTTTGTAGTCAGAGCCACTCAGTTCTGGAACATCCTACCAACTGGAATAAGACACTGTGCTACCTACCACACCTTTACAGATCAACTCAAGACCTGGTTATTAACCAATCAAACATATGACTACTTTTAATCAGTTCATTGTGTATTTTATTATTGCTTTTACTATTATGTTGGGTTGTGTTGTAAATACTGTGTTTTACTTTTAATGCTTCTGTTCTAGGTGTATTGTCGGTCTTATAACATCTTGCCATAAGGACTACAGTTGCGAATTAGCCAGCTGGCTAAAACTGACACATTTACAGAAATGTTTATTAATGTGTACTGTCCTTTTTTAAATAAACTGAAACTGAAACTGAAATACATTACTTTGAGATTCAATAAGGAAAGGTAGTTGTATGTCAGGATTTCACACTTATGGCCAGTGGACAGCTTTTTTTAAGCAAGTAAAGTTTGATAAAGCTAAACAATTTTATAATGGAAGTCAGCTCATGACAAAATAATCGATCATCGAGGAAGGCCCAGTCCACCATGGCAAATTAGGTCATGTTGCTTCAGTCCGGTCGTAGGTATAATCTACCAAGATGCAGGACTAATAGACTCGAGAACTAATTTGTCCATGCTGCCATTGTTCTTTTAAATAAGTCAATGTGATCTCATTGTAAATTCTAAACCGAGGTCCTGACTGAATCTCGTCGTTAAAGAACCCTGGCAAAGAGTAGGGGGTTCCCCGACGTTCCTGGCCAAATTCCCAATCAGGTCGTCTCTGACATCAAGGCCACCTAATCATCCCTTCCCCTTAATCGGCTGATATCAATCCCTGTCTCCTGAGCCGTTCAGCCATTGTGTAGTGTGATGTGTGCCGGGTGCCAGTGTATGGCAGCCATTGTGATGTGTGCCGGGTGCCAGTGTATGGCAGCCATTGAGCCTGTATAGCCCAAGGTTGGGTGCTACCAGTGGTGGTGAAGGAGGCAATTTCCACCCTACATTGTGGGGAGCGCTTTGAGTGTCTAGAAAAGCGCTATGTAAATGTAAAGAATTATTATTCATTATTATTATTGTGTTTTTGTATACAGTCTATTGACTCAAAACTCCCCTCAGGGATAATAAAAGACTACCTTGAACCTTGACCTTACAGGTGCTATAGATAACATTCAGCCAATAGATGTCACACTAGACGTCACACACTAGACAATCGGGTGTATTCCACGTGGAGAAATGGGAAGTAGGGAGGGGATACATGCACGCACCATGTAAACAACAACATTCACTTTGGACCCGCCAACATTTCTTAAATTATAAATCTATAAATCAATAATTGAGGGGGACAACTTTTATTCCACACCTCTCTAAAAGCTCTGTGGATGTATTATATATTATATAATATTATAATATATTATATTACTCTACAAAACACATTATCTATAGCACCTTTAAGCAAGATAGGAAGAAGAGGATCAGATTATGTCACAACTTCATGCCTCTTTTGTCAGTAACACCACATGATTAAAAAGCAGTTTGTTTGCCAACCAAAACAACTACAGTCCAATTTATTTCCCAGATAATGTTAAGCTGGAAAATGTATTGTTAGGCACCTACCACCAGTGAATGAAACGGTGTGCATCTGTGTCTTTTTCTTCCAGGTGTTTCCGAGTCAAGACCCACTGGACAAAGCAGATTTCAATGCGGTGGAATACATCAACACGCTGTTCCCCACCGAGCAGGTGAGCCTCACTGACCCCTATAGGCTCGTCATGATAGTCGGTGATACTCGTTGTTCAGGCTATGCTTTTTTTTGTGCCCACATTCAAATAAAGAAACACTAATTAGTAAAATACTAGGCAAACAGCATTATAAATTGAATGTGCGGACAACAGCTATTTTTAGGTTTCCCTTTTGGACGGTATTACTGTCTGTTGATTTATGTTTAAATTAGAATGTAACATCAACTCTGTCTGTCCAACAAATGGATACTAATCATTGAACATGAATTAAAAACCGATGTAGACAGACGGACACAGCGGATAAATGTAACTGCATAAGTGAATCAACTATCATGGAAAACTAAATAAATCATAGAAAATCAAAAAAGCAAAACTATATTTTTCAAGGTGGCCTGGTGGTTAGAGGGACTAACCCCAAACCACAAGGTCATGTGTTGGATCCCTCATAACACCAATGAGTCCACTAGTGATGTGATAATGAGTCCATTAGTGATGTGATAATGAGTCCATTAGTGATGTGATAATGAGTCCATTAGTGATGTGATAATGTGTCCATTAGTGATGTGATAATGTGTCCATTAGTGATGTGATAATGAGTCCACTAGTGATGTGATAATGTGTCCATTAGTGATGTGATAATGACCCATTAGTGATGTGATAATGAGTCCATTAGTGATGTGATAATGTGTCCATTAGTGATGTGATAATGTGTCCATTAGTGATGTGATAATGTGTCCATTAGTGATGTGATAATGAGTCCATTAGTGATGTGATAATGAGTCCATTAGTGATGTGATAATGTGTCCATTAGTGATGTGATAATGTGTCCATTAGTGATGTGATAATGAGTCCATTAGTGATGTGATAATGAGTCCATTAGTGATGTGATAATGAGTCCATTAGTGATGTGATAATGAGTCCATTAGTGATGTGATAATGTGTCCATTAGTGATGTGATAATGAGTCCATTAGTGATGTGATAATGAGTCCATTAGTGATGTGATAATGTGCCCATTAGTGATGTGATAATGAGTCCATTAGTGATGTGATAATGAGTCCATTAGTGATGTGATAATGTGATAATGAGTCCACTGGGGATGTTGAACACGAAAACACACACAAACGATTAACTACGAAGGGGCGGGACTTAGCAAAGGGTGAATTACTGACTGTCTTTTCATTCTCCAGTCCTTGGCCAACATCGACGACGTGGTCAACAAGATTCGTCTGAAAATCCGGTGAGTTATCACTTCTGGTTAGTGAGTTAGACACTTTAAGTGGGTGGTCTGTGTGACTCCTCCCCCCTGGTGTCTCCTCCCCCCTGTGTGACTCCTCCCCCCTGGTGCCTCCTTCCCCCTGGTGTCTCCTCCCCCCTGGTGTCTCCTCCCCCCTGGTGTCTCCTCCCCCCATGTGTGACTCCTCCCCCCTGGTGCCTCCTCCCCCCTGGTGCCTCCTCCCCCCTGGTGCCTCCTCCCCCCTGTGTGACTCCTCCCCCCTGGTGCCTCCTCCCCCCTGGTGTCTCCTCCCCCATGTGTGACTCCTCCCCCCTGGTGCCTCCCCCCCTGTGTGACTCCTCCCCCCTGGTGCCTCCCCCCCTGTGTGACTCCTCCCCCCTGTGTGACTCCTCCCCCCTGGTGCCTCCCCCCCCCTGTGTGTCTCCTCCCCCCTGGTGTCTCCTCCCCCCTGGTGCCTCCTCCCCCCTGGTGCCTCCTCCCCCCTGGTGCCTCCTCCCCCCTGGTGTCTCCTCCCCCATGGTGTATCCTCCCCCATGGTGACTCCTCCCTGGTGCCTCCTCCCCCCTGGTGTCTCCTCCCCCCTGGTGTCTCCTCCCCCATGGTGTCTCCTCCCCCCTGTGTGTCTCCTCCCTCCCTGTGTGACTCCTCCCTCCCTGTGTGACTCCTCCCCCCTGGTGTCTCCTCCCCCCTGTGTGTCTCCTCCCTCCCTGTGTGACTCCTCCCCCCTGGTGTCTCCTCCCCCCTGGTGTCTCCTCCCCCATGGTGTCTCCTCCCCCCTGGTGTCTCCTCCCCCCTGGTGTCTCCTCCCCCCTGGTGCCTCCTCCCCCCTGGTGTCTCCTCCCCCCTGGTGTCTCCTCCCCCCTGGTGTCTCCTCCCCCATGGTGTCTCCTCCCCCCTGGTGTCTCCTCCCCCCTGGTGTCTCCTCCCCCATGGTGTCTCCTCCCCCCTGGTGTCTCCTCCCCCATCCCCTGGTGTCTCCTCCCCCCTGGTGTCTCCTCCCCCCTGGTGTCTCCTCCCCCCTGGTGCCTCCTCCCCCCTGGTGTCTCCTCCCCCCTGGTGTCTCCTCCCCCCTGTGTGACTCCTCCCCCCTGGTGACTCCTCCCCCAGGACATCTTGAGTGTCAAACACAGGGTTCGCACAAGGTCCTTGAAGTGTTTTGACCAAAAACAAGTCAAGGCCTGGCATTCCTTGAAAACAGCCCATTTTTCAACAAGGTGCTTAACCCTTTCACTGCTACACGACAGCCGGTTAACCCTTTCACTGTGACAATACAGAAGGTTAGCCCTTTACTATCACACAACCGACGGCGATGCTCCATCATTAGCATCATTAGCTCCGCGGATGTCGTTTGTGTGATAGTAAAGGGTTAACCTTCTGTCGTGTGGCAGTGAAATGGTTAAAAAGTCCTTGAAATTCAAATCAACATTGAAAGTTTTGTTCTGAATCAAGAAATATATTTTTTTTATCTAAAGTCTAACCAATTATCGGAAATTGGTTTTAAGCCATAAATATTTGATCCGATTTATTTTCTATAAAAACAGCATTTAAAAGTGAATTGTATACTTTTAAATGCCCTTTTAAAATGAAAAAATAGTGCTTATGAAAGTCCTTGAATTTAATTTTGCAATGTCTGTGGGAACCCCCCAAACACTTAATGTCCTGCATTGCGGTGCACTTTTATAAGAGGCACGTCTGCAAGCTTGAGCTGGTACGGCCCAGTAGGTAGGGGTGTCTGAAATTGTTGGTTAATATATAGTTACAGGTACGTTTTGACCCCTTTTTCTTTTAACCTATTTTGGGGGGGTCCTTCATATTTTTGAGGGGGACTTAATGTACCTCTTCTCAATTAGTGTTGTCACTAGGGATGTCCGATATTATCGGCCTACCGATATTATAGGCCGATATTGGCATTCAAATGTGATATCGGAAATTATCGGTATCGGTTTAAAAAAAAATATATATATTTTCTTTACATTTATTTAACCTTTATTTACCCAGGCAAGCAAGTAAGAACAAATTCTGATTTTATTTATTGTCAAAAGTATGCATAATGTTATGGTAACCCTTTAATCACCAAGGACGACTTTAGACGTCATTCCTCGTCATGCGTAATCTGCCAATGACGTCTTACAGCGTCTTTGAGATAAATATTTCAAAAATCTGTCATGGCAATCATATTTCACCCACGGAGACTTGAGACTTGCTGTTGATCTCCTCTCAACTCTCCAACGGTTCAAGACCGCCATCTGGTGGCCGATCGGCGAATCGCCAAAACCGGAAGTGACGCGCCGGAAGTGGTGCTCACCCATATTTCGTCCGGCCACTCGCTATCGCTAGCGGGACTCCAGCTTGATACACTGGATAGCGATCCGTTGCCAATAACTCGATAAACAACATGATTTGGACGTATATATTATTATTAGTGCTGTCAGGCGATTAAAAAAATGTATCTAATTAATTACAGGATTTGTAATTAATTAATCTAATTAATCACATTTTAATCGCATAACCATTTTATGCCTGATATTCTATATTCTATAATCATATTTCAAATTGCATGTGTCCGGATGGCAGAATTCAGTACTGTATCTACAAAACCTTCTGTTTAATCATCTTCCATCTATTAATTTGCTTAGATTTTTCAGGTCTGGTCAATTTGAGCATGGTGTTATTTAGAGTCAAAGACTTTTATTGATATTCTCATTTGGTTCATTACAATTTACTCAAGCCTAGTAACAGACACAGTATTTCTGACACTGGGAATACATTCCCTGAGATCCATAGATGTCCCTAGAATCAGATACCAAGAACATGCAAATGGACCATATTAAAAAAAAGTCTGTAAATTGTGTATTCTACGTTCTTACGGAATGAATGAGATACAAAAAAATTTAACTTTTTTTTTTGTAATACATTTTGAATTATTTTTCATAACGCGATAATTTGCTGTGTAATTAATTAATCGAATTAACGCGATAAACTGACAGCCCTAATTATTATACAACCTGGAAATGGATCGCATATATCAACATCCCATAATGGAGATCTTTCTGCTCCACGCTGATTGCCCAACGCTACGAGGAAGCTGCGGTGAGTTTCAGCGTGTTTGATTATTATTAAACATACACACTGCTCCGATCAACATATCACCCATACTAAATAAATGATTTAACGTCGGCCACGGACTTATAAACCCCCCCCCCCCCCTCCGGTCACCAGCAGATGATGAGGCATGACGTGTAGGACCTTGTACAATTGACATTTTTTATCTGACGTCAATCGGTATCAAACTACATTTGATGATCTAATATATGTATTTAGGGCTATAACTCACGTTCTGCAGAATGCTGCAGAAAACGATAAAAACATTTATACTTTTTTAGACCGTATTTTAGTATGAATATGTGAATGAAAAAGTAGAACGTTGCTACATCCTAAACGATAGATACTTGACGTTGAATGGGCCATAATAATGTCAATTTAGCAATACAATTTAAAAAGTTATAGCCCTGCAAAGAAGGGGAACATCTCCATAGACAAATAGAGCTGGTAGAGGACAGTATAAGGATGGATATAAGCGTGGCAGAGAAAGGGTTAATTCCACGACAAGAGATATGTAATGTTAATTACCTGAAATTATTCCGTTTCTTGGGGGGGGAAACCCTGCATATATCGGTATCTGTTGATATCGGTATCGGAAATTAAGAGTTGGACAATATCGGTATATCGGTATCGGTAAAAAAGCCAATATCGAACATCCCTAGTTGTCACAATACCAAAGTGTTGTCATCGATACCGATATCAGCCAAAGTATCACGATACCGGTTCTAAAACGATACCACAGCAAAAACCTAAAATATCAGGAAAAGTAATGGAATGGATGACAGAATTGTGTGGATGTCACCACAGACTGTGTCTCCTGTTTGTCTCATGGTGTGTGTCTCCTGTGTGGTGTGTGTGTGTGTCTCTCCTGTGTGTCTCCTGTTGTCTCATGTGTGGTGTGTGTGTGTCCTGATGTAACTGGCGCCATTCTGTGTCCTGTTTGGCAGACGCTTGGATGACAATATTAGGACAGTGGTCAGAGGCCAGACCAACGTGGGCCAAGATGGACGACAGGTGAGTACAGCTGCAGCAGTTAACATGTGACCTTACTGATACTGGTACCCAGTTCATCTGTGACAGAGCAGGAGACGGGGCAGCTCCTAGTGGTCAACAGTGTCAGACTGTGGTTGTGCTGGGCAGCTCCTAGTGGTCAACAGTGTCAGACTGTGGTTGTACTGGGCAGCTCCTAGTGGTCAACAGTGTCAGACTGTGGTTGTACTGGGCAGCTCCTAGTGGTCAACAGTGTCAGACTGTGGTTGTGCTGGGCAGCTCCTAGTGGTCAACAGTGTCAGACTGTGGTTGTACTGGGCAGCTCCTAGTGGTCAACAGTGTCAGACTGTGGTTGTACTGGGCAGCTCCTAGTGGTCAACAGTGTCAGACTGTGGTTGTATTGGGCAGCTCCTAGTGGTCAACAGTGTCAGACTGTGGTTGTACTGGGCAGCTCCTAGTGGTCAACAGTGTCAGACTGTGGTTGTACTGGGCAGCTCCTAGTGGTCAACAGTGTCAGACTGTGGTTGTACTGGGCAGCTCCTAGTGGTCAACAGTGTCAGACTGTGGTTGTACTGGGCAGCTCCTAGTGGTCAACAGTGTCAGACTGTGGTTGTGCTGGGCAGCTCCTAGTGGTCAACAGTGTCAGACTGTGGTTGTACTGGGCAGCTCCTAGTGGTCAACAGTGTCAGACTGTGGTTGTGCTGGGCAGCTCCTAGTGGTCAACAGTGTCAGACTGTGGTTGTACTGGGCAGCTCCTAGTGGTCAACAGCGTCAGACTGTGGTTATACTGGGCAGCTCCTAGTGGTCAACAGTGTCAGACTGTGGTTGTACTGGGCAGCTCCTAGTGGTCAACAGTGTCAGACTGTGGTTGTACTGGGCAGCTCCTAGTGGTCAACAGTGTCAGACTGTGGTTGTACTGGGCCATATGTGTAACTGTTTGAGTGTAAAGCAGGGCATTGCAGAAAAAAAGCATCCATGTGCAGCAAACCTACCCTAGTAAATAAAGATAATAAAGGTTATTTTCTTTCCCTTCTGTTTGTGTCTCTCTCTTATCATTTCCTGTCTCTCTTTCTCTCTTTATTATTATTTATTTCTCCATCTCCGTGGAGTACACCTGTTTACACTTTCCCCAGGAACTGGTCTAAACACGATTGGACCTTTTGCATTTTGGAATGCTTCTACACTACTTTCCTTCCATTTGTAGCATTTTTTAATAGTGTGTAGTTTGTTTGGCTTTAATACTTCCTGATAGAGTGTTGATCTGTTCAGATAGGCAGTGGTATTGCTGTGGTCTGACAGGGGTGTTAGCTAGAGCCATATGAAATCCATCTTATTATTTTCCAAATTCCATTTTATTTTTCCCCAAACTCTGTTTTGTCCGTTTTAATATTTCAGAATTCTGTATTTTGCTTTTTATGCTCATTTTACCATCAGAAATAGTGTCTAATAAGTGGGAATGAATAAATGTCTACAATTTAATAAGATATAACAGTCCATTTAATGTTTTTAAGTGCTGCAACTCAGAAATACAGTTCAATTTTACACAATATTTTTCAAATATTTCAAGTGTACACAATATATCACTGACAATGTCAGTAGCCTAGTGTTACGCACCCCCGTAGGGAGACGCAACACAAGGCCACAGACAGGGTAGGTGAGGGTGCAGTGACACAAAACTCAAGAGACAATTTGCAAAATAATAATATTTATTTCACAAAACACAAATCAGCAACACAGAGAGCAAGGAGGACCTACCAGTGGCACCAAATGAAATATCAAAAGCAAATTAAAGCCCACCCCCCCTTACAGGCGCGGACACCCAAAAGTACAGGTGGTGGTGCTCACTCTAAAGCTGGTGTCTTTAACATCAGGTCACCTACGTGATGCAAAATGTAGACCCAGGGTATCTTCCTGTCCTCAATGTCCCTGTGTGCGAAACAAAAGATTAATACAAAGAAAAGCAATCACCATAGGCTGGGTGACACAAGGGAAACAAATATACAAAGGGTTAATACAGAAATGTACAGCAAACTAAAGAACACAAACACAATGAAGTGAACCAGAGCTTTCACCAGCTCTACCAAATGTACCCAAGAACCAGAGCTTTTACCTCTGAAGAGCCACTGCTCTATATACCTAATGACACACAGAATTATCACCAAAGACACAGAGAGACACCCACCACCACAATGAGCCAAAAGAGCTAACTAACACTGCACACAAAGTGGGTATATGAAGGGAGAGTGGATGTTGATTGCAGATCAACTTCAGCTGCCGTTGAACTGGGGTGAGTTGCTGATTGACCAGCTGGCTGCTGGTGCTGCAACTGGGAGACACCTGAGAATGGGATATGTTACACAGGAGGGAGACAAAAACAGAACCAAAACATGCCTATATACACACACACACCAGATAACATACATAACCCCCATATATATATACACATAAGGACACCGTCCGTAACACCTAGCTATATCTATTATCTTGTGATGCAATATTGTAATGCATACACCTTTAGTTGATTTTGTTTATAAAGGACAGTGTATAATGACAATCGTTTGCATTAAACAAATGGATGGGTGCACTAGATTTAGCTAGAAGCTATCATTTCCATCTATAGTTCTATGTACTGTAACGTTACATAGCTATTTAAGGCCCCGTTTAGACGGAAACGCTAGCAGGTGAATCCGCAAAAATATTTTTACGGATGTGCCTTTCGTTTATACGGAAACGGCGTTTTTACGGGGTGAAACCGCAAAAAAGTGAGACTACCTTCCAGGGTGGAATTCCTAGAAACGCAAAAGCTTTGCGCTCTCATCTAAACTGTTAAACCGTATAAATCTGTTAAAACGATGACGAAAGGGTTGTCACGGCTCTGGTCGCGCGTACTGCTTACGTCACAGGTAGCGGGTATGCGCCAGTAGCCGAGACGTAAACAAAGCAAGTATGTCTGACTATATCAACGGAGATCACCTGAAGGCTACATTGGCAGTACTTTTAACCCTTTCACTGCCACACGACAGAAGGTTAACCCTTTACTATCACACAACCGGCTGTCATGTGGCAGTGAAAGGGTTAAATACACAAGAATCTGTCCCGCGGCGTGAGTGGACCCACTGTCTGTGAGTGACTCTGATTTGGTCCAATCACATTCCCCATCCACAGTCTGCGAATCAGAGGCAGAGTAGGGCGGGTCTTCACAGCACGTCATGTGACATATGCGCCAATCGTGTGACAGCGGTTCTCCGTCGTTACAGCCTCGTCTGCACAGAGAATTCCACCCCAAAACGCTCGTCTAAACGCAAAATTAAAAGTGAAACCGCAAGATGACTTTTGCGGTTTCTGTTCACAAAACGCTCGTCTAAACGTAGCCTAAGTTTATAAAGGACAATGTGTAATGACAATCGTTTGCATTAAACAAATGGATGGGTGCACTAGATTGAGCTAGAAGCTATCATTTCCATCTATAGTTCTATGTACTGTAATGTTATGATAGCTATTTAAGTTTATTTATTAAATGGCGTTTTCACATTCGCCGAAATGCTTGCTTGTGATTGGTCAATAGCGCTCGTCAGAGGTCCGTTATTACTCGATAACGGACCTCTGCCGAACAATAATGACCGCTGTGCGCAGCTGTTCGCAAATCAAGCCCACTGACACACTGCATCAGTGCAGCCAATCAGACACACCTGCCCAGACCACAGATCTGCCGGCTGCTGCCGGCGATGACAGCGGGAGCGACAGAACAGAACTGCATCTGCATTTGATCTCGTCTTGTTGATGTAAAATGAATTAGGTATATTGTTAGTAAGTTAGCAATGTAATAAGCGGGATAATGTATAGCTATACTCGATCATTGTCGCAAAATAATTGACCTTCACTACGTTTAAAACACCTCGGCGAGGCGCCTCGGTATTTTAAAATCTGTGTCGGTCAATTATTTTGCGACAATGACCTCGTAGCTATACATTATCCCTTACTTAGTTTATAAAGGACAGTGTGTAATGACAATCGTTTGCATTAAACAAATGGATGGGTGCACTAGATTGAGCTAGAAGCTATCATTTCCATCTATTAGTCCTATGTCCTAACGTTACATAGCTATTTAATCACAATAGTGTCACACGTGTTTTTGCGGGTCCAGTCCACGGAACGTTGACAGAATTAGCTAAACACCTTATCGCCGGAGGCATAAAAGTCATTAGGATACTGTTCTGCTCTGAATTGAGGGCTTATTGCAGAATTTATTAGCTTCTTGACGATGTTAACATCAAAGCAGCCAGACGCTTGGACACTGCTGCGTGTTGTGTGTAACCCGCTCTAGCGTCCCCGCCTCCCCGGTCGCCTAAATATTAAAGGCAACCAACTTGCGTCTAGCCATGCCCCCGCGGCGACGCGGCAGCAGCAGAGCGGAGCGGAGCTCTGCCGCGGAGCTCCGTCGCGGCAGCATTATGTAGCAGTAATCCGCCCTTTTTTACTATCCAGAACTAGCTCAATTGGCAGCGCTGCATTGCTGTGGATCCTACGGCCCGTTGCTGGCAAGTTCGATTCCCTTCAATTTTTTTTATTTTTTTTTTTAACGTGCATTCGCATTCTTTCGCCGTTAAGTTTAGGCATAACTTTAAGCATTGTTTCGGAGTTGGTTAAGGTTAGAAGGGTTAAGTTTAGTAGGCGCTGTTAAGGAGCTGGTTAAGGTTAGAGTTTGTCTTAGAGAATGGCAATATTTTTTAACGTGCATTCTTTCGCCGGTTAAGTTTAGGCATTGTTTCGGAGTTGGTTAAGTTTAGGCATTGTTTCGGAGTTGGTTAAGGTTAAGGTTAGGCATTGTTTCGGAGTTGGTTAAGGTTAGAAGGGTTAAGTTTAGGCACTGTTAAGGAGTTGGTTAAGGTTAGAGTTTGTCTTAGAGAATGGCAATAGACAGCCTATTTCCGCGCTGCAGCTCTCTCGCGCTGCCGTGGTCACATGGGCGTATTGGCCAATCAGAGAAACGCTAAACACAAGTTGGTTGCCTAAAATATTCACGCTCCCCGGTCGCGTGTGCACCAAACGTTCCACCCAAAAACGGAATTTCAATATTCCACGTTTTGCACTTGATTCCATTTTTATTGGTGAATTCCGCAATTCCGTCCGCGATTCCGTGAACGTGGATTTCATATGGCTCTAGTGTTAGCTGACTGAACACTCTGAGAGACACTAGGCTGTACTGTACTCTCTCTCTCTCTCTCTCTCTCTCTCTCTCTCTCTCTCTCTCTCTCTCTCTCTCTCTCTCTCTGTACAGTGCTACGAGGGCGTAGCATATTGCCCCTAAAAATATCCTGTGCTAGTAGAAAAAAATATTTGGGGGCACCCTTGCTAGTACTGATTTCAACCCTTTCATTCGTATTCCACTCCTTTTTTCGAGGAATTTAAACATTGCGAACTAATCTTGTTGGTCGTTTTCTATATCTCTCCTCCCTCTGTCTCTCTCCGTCTGCCCGAGGAGCGGGGCCGTTACTTACACACTTGCGCGACTGACACTCACACGTGCACATACGGGTACTTGAGAGGTGCTGTACGTGCTGAAGCAGAGCAGAGCTCATCCTAGCGGAGAGAACGAAACGTTCGAAAAAAAGCATGCATAGTGCGACGTGTGTAACATTAAGTTACACTGCTATCTCCTATCTTAACGTTAGCAAGCTAAGCATGCATAGCGCGACGTGTGTAACATTAAGTTACACTGCTATCGTTAGCAAGCTAAGCATGCATAGCGCGACGTGTGTAACATTAAGTTACACTGCTATCGTTAGCAAGCTAAGCATGCATAGCGCGACCCGTGTAACGTTAAGTAACTTGTGTCATCACTGCATACAACTTGGTTTAATCCAAATATCCATTCAGAAACTTTGTATTATGAAATAATTCTGGGATGTCTGACTATTTCCCTATGCCTTGTTTGGTGCGAGTTCAGCTGACACCGTTGACACGCCCACTACGCAAAGCGTGCTCTCTCTCTCTCACATACACACACTAAGGCTGAGCCCGAATGTTCGAACGTTCGAACGTTCGTTTGTTATGTTAACATTCGAATTCTAAATCAAAATTTGAATTTAAAATTTTTAATAAATGTTTTTTTTTTTTTTTTATGTGTCTATTCATTCTGTTTGAACCAATGTGGTTTTTCTTCACAGTTGCAGATAAAGATTAGGCTACACTAATATTATAGTATTAAAAAAAACATTATATTCATTAAAGAAAGTTGAACGTTCGTTCGTAAAACCCTGACGAAGTTCGAATCCCAAAAACAGGCTTCGGGGACAGCCTTAACACACACACACACACTGCTCCGGTCATATATCCACTCAACTCATGGAAAATATATCATCAGGCTATTGTTCTAAAAGTATCTCTACTAATAAAATGGAGTATTGAACCGTTTTTTAACAGCTGGGTATTGGGTGGGACATTCTGATTTAAGAACTTTCTAAATAAAATAGAAAGTCCCAAAATAGTTAATTTATCTGACTGCTTGTATTAATTGATCAAAAAATAGCCATGTGCAGTAATATAGTTATATAAAAGAATAATAAAGCAATGTCGATTATGTTCTTAATTTTTTTATTTTTTTTGCAAAATAATAAAAAAGAACCGATAAGAGTATCGATAAAGTGGACTTCCGGTTTGCGACGTTCTGGTGAGCAGCCACATGAAAGAGCTCCCGGTCATTGAATATCAAAAAAAGGAAGTAAAACAATTCAAAGCGAAATAAAAAGTGACAATTCAAGGATATAAGAGAGGAGGAAGGAGGAACACGAGAAAAGGCGAGAGAAAAGCGACCCCAGAAGAAGTACAAATGAGGGCGCAGGAGATGATTCAGGCTGTCATAACGCAGTGGGAAGCTAGCATGCAGGCTACCATCCAAGCTAACGTCCAAGCTATAATGCAGATGGTCCAGGACACACAGGCTATGGAGTTAGCTAACCAAGTTATCCAAGCTAGCACGCAGAACATCCAGAGCGACATCGATGGACTCGGGGCTAACGTGGCGTTGGACCGCGGCGAGGCCTAGCCGGAGAAGGAGCTGCAAGCTAACATGGAAGCTGACACGATGAATATGACACAGCAAGTGATACAAGCTAGTGGGACGTTGGACCGCAGCGAGGCCTAGCCGGAGAAGGAGCTGCAAGCTAACATGGAAGTTAACACGATGAATATGACACAGCAAGTGATACAAGCTGACGAGACGTTGGACCGCAGCGAGGCCTGGCTGGAGAAGGAGCTGCAAGCTAACATGGAAGTTAACACGATGAATATGACACAGCAAGTGATACAAGCTGACGAGACGTTGGACCGCAGCGAGGCCTAGCCGGAGAAGGAGCTGCAAGCTAACATGGAAGTTAACACGATGAATATGACACAGCAAGTGATACAAGCTGACGAGACGTTGGACCGCAGCGAGGCCTGGCTGGAGAAGGAGCTGCAAGCTAACATGGAAGTTAACACGATGAATATGACGCAGCAAGTGATACAAGCTGACGAGACGTTGGACCGCAGCGAGGCCTGGCTGGAGAAGGAGCTGCAAGCTAACATGGAGGTTAAAAACACGGTGAATACGACGCAGCAAGTGATACAAGCTGACGAGACGTTGGACCGCAGCGAGGCCTGGCTGGAGAAGGAGCTGCAAGCTAACATGGCCAACACGTGGACTGGACTCGATGCAGTGCGGAGTGTTCGGAGGAGCATGGAGGCTGGTTCGGGAGAGGTGAAACGGATGGCCCCCAGGGGAGGGACAGGGAGACGCTGGATACAACCGGACCAACCAGGACTCTGGCACGGAGGCCGGCCGGACCATCCGCACACGAGATGCGGGCGCGGAGGTCGCCCCGGGCCGGCCAAGATGCAAACACGGAGACCACACACACCAACCGAGATCCGAGCACCGAGACCAACCGGACCAGCCAGAACTCGAATAACGAGGTTTCACACACCAAGCAGGACTCGAGCACTGAGGTCATACACACCGACCAAGATTCAATATCACATATGCATATAATTAGATAGTGAATGGAGGTTATGATTCGAGACACACTGCAGACAACACACAGACCACTGGGAATACAGACAAGGTGAACACATTAGTTGGGGAAATTGGGACTTGATTCGGGACAAATAATACAAATAATACGTACTGGACTAAACTGTAGAGTAGACACTAACACAAATGACGCACAACTAAGCATATTATTTGATAGTGAATGGAGGTTATGGTTCGAGACACACTGCAGATAACACACAGACCACTGGGAATACAGACAAGGTAAACTTGACTTGGGACATATAATATAAATAACACGTACTAGACTAAACTATAGACCAGGGGTAGGCAACCCTAGGCACGCGTGCCTGCATAGGCACGTGGGGGCATTTTCATAGGCACAGGGGGCAGCATTTATTAAAAATAATATATATATATTTTTTTAAATATTAGTGAAATATTTTGCACTGTTGTCGCATTTATCTTGTTGAAATCCTCCCACAGGTTATTTTTACTACCACATATTTAATTGAGACCCTTTATTTGTTTATTATTTCAATTTAGCTGGAAATACATTGCTACATCATTCAGTAACATTTGCAGAGCCTTATAACAAAAACATTATTACGGTCACCATTGTGACCAGTGGGATTAATCAACACATTTTATTATTTATTTTTCTATTTCATTGAACATTGCACATGTTAAAAAAGCAATTTTTTTTACTCAAAATGTGAGTATTACCAAGTCAACTTGTGTTTTTTTTCTTCTTTTTTTTAAACTTCATTTTTTAGCGTTTATCGCTTTTCTGGTCAAGCATGACCGACCGTTGTAGGGTGAAACGGGAGAGAGAGCAGGGGAAGACATTCGGCAAATGACGGCGAGTCCGGGAATCAAACTCGGAGTCAACCAGATCCGTGACGCAGCACGGTATTCCGCGACGCAGCGCGGTACATGGTGTGCTACTGGAGCACCCCCAACTTGTGTTCTTAAAACAATGACAATAAACATAGTTTTATTAGGTTGAAATAATGTGGTTGTGTACTTATTTTTCTGTTAACTTATTATGGATTGAAAACTGAAAACCTTAATGCACAGTAACTGAACTCAATATTTTTAAGTTCTGGTAACTTATTATTAGTGCTGTCAAACGATTAAAATATTTAACTCGATTAATCGCATGATTGTCCATAGTTAACTCGCGATTAATCGCAAATTAATCGCATTTTTATTTTTTTTACCTTAAACAGATCTTTTTCAAGTTCCAAGTTTTAATACTCTTATCAACATGCGAGTCAACAAATGCTTTCTTTATGCAGCCATTTAACACAAAAGGATAACCCTCATGCATTGCAAATTTGCATCAAATTTAAAACAGAGTGATGCACAAAATAACTTAAAAGAAAATAATAATTTAAAACAATGAATAAAGTGTGCATGAAATAATAGGGGAAAGAAAATGTTAGGAACTTGTTACATTCACACACACAAGGGCTGATTAATCACACCCCCCTCTCTCCCTCACACACACACTCTCTCAGCTCTTTTTCTCTTTTGCCCCTTCCTCATCTCTCTCACCCCCCTCTCTCTCTATATCTCACACACACACACACACACACACACACACACACACACACACACACACACACACACACACACACACACACACACACACACACACACACACACACACACACACACACACACACACTTCAGAAACAAACATAGTATCAATGAGAGCATCAATAATACACCTGAGTGAAGTCTAGAAAAAAAAATATATATATTTTAGTTAATCTTGAGTTAAAAAAATTAGTGGCATTAATAGAATCGGGAGTTAACGCATTAATATCGCGTTAACTTTGACAGCCTTACTTATTATTATAATTTTTTTTACAGTGTAGTCTTGCGATCAATCAAAACTTATTTACACAATATACCTCACATTCACCCTACATTCACATCCTGGTGTTCTCCTGGTGTTCTCCATTAGGCCTGTAGGTGGAGCTATGACAGCACACGTACAGTACACACACCGATGGTGTGTGATGTGTCCAAAAATGAATGGGCAAATGTGAGTGAAATGGTCGCACAGCTGTTTGTCTGCATTGCATTCCCCCCCCCCCCCCCCAACTCAGATTTAGGGTTGATACAACCATCATAATAATAGTGTTAATAATAACAATAATGATGTAATAATGTAAAAATTATCATTAAAAAGACCTGATTATGAGAAAAAAAATTACGATGCATGGAATATTGTTGAGGCACACTAGTTACAACTATATTTCAAACAGGCACTCCATGTCAAAAAGGTTGCTGACCCCTGCTATAGACACTAACACACATGACACACAGCTAAGAGGACGGGGAACATGGGGAAACACATTCGGAGACCGGACCGGGAGCTCTGGAAATGTACTAACATATGAAAGATAAAAATTTAAATTAAATGTTGGACAATAATAGGGACATTGGAGAATCCCCATTGGGGATATCTACGTCGTTATAGGAGGGGCCCTCTCCAGGAGAGCCTTACCCCTCCAACCAGCCAACGGGGGTTAAACGGGGTTAAAAAGAATTACCTGGGAAGTGCCAATTGTCTTTAGTCTTCTTTTATATTATTTTCTTCTGAGTTATGCCACCCAGCAGGGGTGGGGTGCTGGGTGGCATGGGAGGTAGCGGGCTTGGCTCGGTCGGGGGGAGTACCACCCCTTGCCCCTCTACTGGGCCTGGGCCTGGCCCAATCAAATTCAAGGTACCCGTGTCGCTGAGTGCACGGCCCCACGTGAGACGGCCCTGGGATGTGGGGGAGCCCTGTTTCTGGGAGTGGATGGCGGGAGGGGGGGGGGTCCCTCTCATGGAGGTCTGGGAGGCTGAGCGCGGCCGAATTCAAGGGGCCCATGTGGATGTACTGTAGTGTTGTTGATGTCATTGTAGGTATTGTGTAAGTGTTGTTTGTCTATAAATGTTAATAAAAAAATTTAAGTAAAAAAAATAAGAATTTTTTTGATAAAGTACCGAACCGTAAGCGGTATCGAATCGATAAGAGTAGTAGTATCGATAAAATCCTAACGATCCTAACCCATCCCTAATGAACACTGTTAATACACTGTTCATTCATCACTGTTTGCACTATAATGGTAAAATTGTTATTTTAAAAAAGTGCCCATAAAAAAGATTCTGTGCCCCTAGGGGCACCTGTGCCCCTAGTGAAAAAGCTTAGCGTACAGCCCTTCTCTCTCTCTCTCTCTCTCTCTCTCTGTATCTCTCTCTGTCTCTCTGTATCTCTCTCTGTCTGTGTCTCTCTGTCTGTCTCTATCTCTGTCTCTCTGTCTATCTCTCTCTCTGTGTCTATCTCTCTCTCTCTCTGTCTCTCTCTGTGTCTATCTCTCTCTCTCTCTCTGTGTCTATCTCTCTCTCTGTCTCTCTCTGTGTCTCTCTCTCTCTCTTTCTCTATCTCTGTCTCGCTGTGTCTATCTCTGTCTCTCTCTCTCCTCTCTCTGTCTCTCTGTCGCTCTGTTTCAAAGTCTCTTTGGGTGTTTGCAATTTGTGGGAAGTATATGTCTCTGATGTCTTGGTATAGGGGGCAGGTTGTTAAGAAGTGGAGCTCGGTTTCCACCTCTTCTTGTGTGCAGTGGGTGCATAGTCAGTCTTCTCTTGGGAGCCAGGTCT